>NW_027531015.1:3043041-3287233 GCF_008692635.1 Crocuta crocuta | reverse complement strand
AATATATATATATATATATACGTATACATATATATATATACACTATATACATGTATACATATATATATGTATACACTATATACATATATAGTGTTATATTCTACTCATATTTTAATATATAATATCTTGTATATATTCTATTTATATCAGTAGTGTTACATCTATCTTTTCTATAAATATCAATGGTTTACAGAGAAAAATGTTGGGATACAGAATTATTTCTATCAGCACTTTATGTAACATGAAGAATTTTTAAACTTCATAAATAATTCATTTCTCCATGGAATGAATGTGACTTTTTTGTACTCAATTATAGTCTAAAAACATTTCCCAAGAAAATGTTGGCTGGTATAGCATATTTGATTCAATAAATTAATTCATTTATGTTTTCTAAACTTGTTAGTCAAAAACTTTCCAGTTTATAGAGATAAGAAATAAGAACAAGTTAGGTTAAAATATACAAACACAAAACACTGTATACTACAATACATTTATGGTACAAATGCATCTATTAATCTAAAGTATCACCATGCTNTCAAGAGTTGGATGCTTAACTGACTGAGCCACCCAGGCACCCCACTGTCTTTTCACTCTAATCTGACAGCACATATCTTTGTTTGAAATGTTAGTCCTTTCACAGAATTAACATTCCATCTAGTGATCCTTTAATTTTTACTTATAGCGTCCCAGATGTAAGAAGTTAATTGCCTTAGAAATAACACATTCAATATCAAGTTAACTTTTGTCAAAGACAGTTCCTTAAAAGGCAGAAAGCAGCAACTGTCTTAAAATGGTATCAGTTAGCATTGGCTTTTGCCAACTGTTGACAAAGTGAAAGAATGTTCGTTCATCTTTTGTTGATGTCAACAATCTAATTCAAATTAAATTATATAAACAAAATTATATTGTTTTAGATACTTTGATTCAATATTCATCAATATTGATAATAATGTCCTGTCTAGTCTTAAAGATAACATAGTTCTATCTATATTAAATTGCCATAATTTATTTTCTTTCATCACCTGTAGGAGATTGATGCAAACCTTTCCTTCTTTGTCTAAAATACATTGAGGATACACTAGCCAGTTTCTCTGGTCCTCTGTGATTTTAACATTCTGGAATATACATTAGTCTTTTGGGTTTTTTTCTAATTATTAATTAAAGAAATGATTATAGAGGATATTTATATTTTCTACACTACTTTTTTCATCTGCCTTCACTAAAAAAATGTTATTTCCTTAGTCGATTTTAAACTTATTCATTTATCAAGAGGGAAAAGATAATTTCAGGGAAAGGTCTATAAATAAGTTTTATAACTTCTCCATATTTTTTCATATGACATATACCAAAAGAATCAAGAATAAGTATTTCCTCAATCCACTTCTCCCTCATTAACATTCAGATATTAATTAGAAGAATTATCCTTTACACACGTAAAATTTTGGGTTTTTTGATTGACAAATAATTTCTTCTTGATTAATATATTTTATGCAATCCAGTTACTTGCAGAGATAAATAATCTAATTTTCTGCTCTATTGACAATCGTGGTGTATAAAAGAGATCTGAGAGGCCACTTTTTCAATTACACTTCTGCGCATTTTTAGAACACAGACAGTAAGATTAAGAGAAAAAAAGAATCATTTGCTTTCCTGTATGTTATGACTAACTTCAGTGTAGGGCCAGTTTTTAACGTCTATGACTAAAATCTTGACTCCCCTCCCCAACACTTATGTAGCAATGAACTCTGCACAAGTCACGAATTGATAACTTTTGTATTCTAAAAACATGCAGGTAAGAATGATTATGAAGAAAGGAAAAATTATGCTTTTCTTTATAATCTGAAGCTATTAACCTTAACAATAAAAAAAATGAACAATCAAATCTTTTATAAAGATACTGGCAATTCTCCTTAATGTCATTGCACTTGGGAATGATTTTCTTGACGACATCACATAATACGTTCATTAATAAGAACTCTGAGGAACAGGAGTGCCTGGGTGACTCAGTTAAGTATCCAACTCTTGATTTCGGGTCAAGTCATGATCNGTTATGACTAACTTCAGTGTAGGGCCAGTTTTTAACGTCTATGACTAAAATCTTGACTCCCCTCCCCAACACTTATGTAGCAATGAACTCTGCACAAGTCACGAATTGATAACTTTTGTATTCTAAAAACATGCAGGTAAGAATGATTATGAAGAAAGGAAAAATTATGCTTTTCTTTATAATCTGAAGCTATTAACCTTAACAATAAAAAAAATGAACAATCAAATCTTTTATAAAGATACTGGCAATTCTCCTTAATGTCATTGCACTTGGGAATGATTTTCTTGACGACATCACATAATACGTTCATTAATAAGAACTCTGAGGAACAGGAGTGCCTGGGTGACTCAGTTAGTTAAGTATCCAACTCTTGATTTTGGGTCAAGTCATGATATCATGGTTCATGAGTTTGAGTCCCAAGTCCGGCTCCATGCTGTGTTGTCAGCACCATACTGCTTGGGATTCTCTTACACCCTCCCTCTCTGTCCCTCCCCTGTTCGTGCACACTCTCTCTCACAAAATAAATAAGACTTAAAAAAAAAAAAGGACTCTGAGGAACATTATTTATTCTTTATTAGCAATGTGTGTTGTAACTGGTCATGTTTTCTTCTTCGTGTTGAACGTTTAAAACTTAAAATCAGATATGCATTCCAAGAGTCAGAATATAGTTAAGGTGCAATCAGCAGCAAATAACCAGTTAAGTTAGTTTACAAACCAGAAGTGCATTTTTCTCCCATAATGAGAAGTCTGTGGTACATAAAAGTTGTGGCAGCATTACGATCTCAAGACATAGAGCTGATATCATCGCTGTTTTCATGGTCACAAAATGCCTTCAAGAGCTCCAAACATTACTTTCTCATTTCATATTCAAAGGCATAAAGCAAGCAAAGGAGAAGGGTCTTTTTTCAGGGAATAATATAAACTTATTTCTCGGGGCACCTGGGTGGTTCAGTCAGCTAAGCGCCCAGGTTCAGCTCAAGTCATGATCTCACAGTTTGAGTCTAATCTCCCTGTGCAGCTCTGTGCTGACAGCTTGGGGCCTGGCGCTTACTTTGGATTTTGTGTCTCATTCTCTCTGCCCCTCCCCCACTTGTGCCCTGTCTCCATCTTTCTCTCTCAAAAATAAATAAACATTAAAAAATAAAATAAAATTGTTTCTCAATTATCAGAAAGTAAAAATGTTTTCTTATTAGTCATTCAAAGTATTTCTGCTTAATTTCATTGACCAGAATTACATAAGTGACCACCCTAAGCAGAAAGGCAAGGAATATGCAGAAGAGATGAGGGCTACAAACGGTTTTGGAGAAGCAAAGGAATACTTCTCTGCCATGTAAATCTTTATAAAGGTCGTGTTGATAATGTCCTTATTCTTATCTCTAGTTTTCTTTTGTGCTTTTATTTTCTGTTTTACCTAATTTTCCCACTTTCTATGCATTTTTATCTTGTTTCCTTTCATGTAATTTTATGAATCCTCCTAAATCTTTGGAATGAGATATATGTCCATACATATGTGCACATGTGCATACAAAGTGGACTTTTATAGCTGCTTCTCTATGACATATTTTATAGAAGCTTGTTTGGACATCTTGATTGATTTGACTTCCACAGGCACTGATAAAAATCTTTCTGTAATGCCACAGTAATTTTATAATAACAAATGGAATGGATAGCTTTACAGTTTGTGAACAGCAAAGAACAACATTCTTTTAAAAGTTAGCAAAGTTTTCACATATTGTTTATAAAACGGTCTCATGACAAGAATATTTTCATTTTGTTTCTTTCATCCTTGTTCATTGATCCCTGTGGAACTGTCAATGAAGCATGAGATTACCCAGGGAGGAGAAACAGCTCCTGTACACCAGGCCATCGGTAAGTCATACCTCAGCACAATAACCCAGGACCACACCAGCTCTCCTCCTCAACCTGCCACGTGGATGGCTAGTTTTGGGGTGTGTGTGGGTGTGTGTGTGTGTCTGTGTCTGTGTCTGTGTGTGTCTGTGTATTTTGTTTGGTGTATAATTGTGTGGTTTATAATAAGAGAGGGAAGTGATAGAAGTAGAAAGAAACAAAGAAAGGATAAAACCAAGAATTTTTTTAAAAGATACCCGATATTTTGTGACTAGACATCAACAACAGATAGAGTATTTAAAAGACTGAAAATATCCGTTGAGGTAAAAACCAGTATACACAGGCATTCACAATCTGGAAAAATTCTCCCAATTTAACTAAATGTTAATAAGAAATATTGATTATATAATGGTAATATAGAAAAATACAGCTATAGGTAAGCTGAATTAGTGAAGAAAAAATACCATGAAAAATTGCTACCAGTACAACTCTGGAAACCTTTGTTTTGTCATTTCACTATGATGATCATTTTTAATAGTTTTTCTTTTCTTTTTTTTATTTTAGGGAGAGAGCACATGTGGAGGAGAGAGGCAGAGGGAGAAAGAAAGAGAATCTGAAGCAAGCTCCACTCTCAGTGCAGAGTCTCACATGGGGCTCGATTCTTAAAATCAAGACTACAATACTCAACCGACTGAGCCACGCAGAAGAGCCACTATGATGATTATTTTAAATTACTTTATGACATTGATGTTAATGTTACAGAAACCAAAAACTTTTGAGAAAATTTAGATTCATTTAACTTTGATTACAAGTGTTGTTTTAAAGCTTCTTTTAAATGCTCTTAGATTTAAAATGTTATGGTATGGGGTGCCTGGGTAGCTCACTTGGTTAAGTGTCCACTTAATGTGGGCGTTCGAGCCCCGCATGGGCTCTGTGCTGACAGCTCAGAGCCTGGAACCTGCTTCAGATTCTGTATCTCCCTCTCTCTCTGCCCTTCCTTCTATCTCTCTCTCTCTCAAAAACTAATAAACATTAAAAAATTTAAAAATTAATAAATAAAATGATATGATATATATTTATTAAAACATAATTGAGATAACATCTAAGTGATGATTATCACTATGTAAAATTATTTATACATATAGACAAGGATTGGTAGAAAATATTTTAAAAATCAACATTGATATGTTAGGGCAACATGAAACCATTTTCTTTTTCTGTTTGTACTTGAAAATTATTATGTTACAAAATTGTTTTATTAAAGTAGGTAAAATATTGATAATTTTTATACTATAAAATACTATATTACTCAGTTGATTTAGCAGCCTACAACTAAAATCTAATTATATTTGAAAACATCTATTTTTATATACAATACAGAGATATCAATTTTTTCTGATATTTCACAGATTTAAATATTTCTATTCATGTAGAGAATCCCTCTACACAATTAAAAAGATGGAAAAACAGGTCCTGGGTATACCAATAAAAAACATATTCTCCATATAATCTTGTGGTTGTATTAAAAAGCTATTATCTACATTCAGGCAGGAAAAGTTAACTCTCTCGACATTGCTAAGTAAAGATAAAGAGCCATCCTTTGAAGGTGGATTTGAGTTTTGGAAATATTTCCAAGTCATTGGTATCCGAAGAATAAAAGAGGTGATTAAACTGTTAAAACTTTTCTAGTTAAAACTATTGAATATACTTCCTTTTGAAACTGACTAGACTTTTTGACTATAAAGAAGTTTGGGCAAAAGCTCCTTCCAAGAGGTAGCTTAACAAGTTTTGGTAGGTGTTCTTGCCTTTATAAGGAGTTCTGCTGCAAGCCTGTCCTCTCCAATTAGTTTTGGAAGTAGGGTATTGAGGCTGTACCTTCAAAGTGACTCAGAATAGAATCCTAAAAGAAATGATCTTCCAGTCTTGGCAAGTGGCAGTAATGTTTTTAAAAACCTGCATAAACTACCAGGATGACAGTTTTGAAGGCAACGTTCTTCGATCTTGGATTTCTGATTGAGACACCTTTCTAACTAAATTTTAAAAATTCAAAAATAATAAGAAGTTGATGCCTCAGGCTAACAGGCGGCAGTTATTCAAATATATTTCATCTCTATTATACTGACTGGGAGTCAAGAGACTCCAATCTTATGAAGGCAGAAGGGCAGAGGGAAGTGAAAAGTGAGAAGTGTTGTGCTGATTCTGGAAAGTCTCTCCGGAATTCCTCTAGTCTCAATGGGTGGATCATACTTTTGGTTTGTCTGGTTGACTGGTGTCTTTTCAGATCCTACTTGTGGAAAGTGGTGGCTCACTTTCTGGATTGCTTGGAAAACTGCTACATACACCATGCTGTTCCTTACTTTCTCCCAGGAAAGAGGCAAATTTTTGTTACTTCCTTTCAGTATCTTGTCTATTTTCTTTATTCTTGCTGCAAAAAAATAAAATCTCTCTATAGTTTTTTTTCTGTTATTATTATTATTATTATTATTATTATTTTGACACTCATCCATTCTTTGGCTGTCCAAGGAGATTCCCTTGCTGATTTCCATCTGAAGCATTTTTAAATGTTTGAACTTACTGCTTTCTATTAAATAGGAAGAAATAAGTCTTAATGTATTTTACCTTTAAATGTACAACACAATTTGATATATTCTAATACAGTTAGCATATTTCTGATTTTAAGTTCCCATGCATTAAAAATGAATTGGTTAATTACCTAATTTGATATAAAAAAAGGTCTACTTTATTAGTATGGGTTGGGGTAAAAAATATTAGGTATTTTGAATAGAGTTACTGAGAATAGTCATTTCTCAAACTTTGGTCTCTCAATACAATTAAGTTCAATTAAACATAATTTTATAAGCAAAATCAGCAATGATGCCTGCAGCTGTTTGGCAAAATCACTGTTAACTTGGTTTGTATATTTGTATAACTGTATCACTGGAATTTGTGATTCCAAAGCATCACAAATATATATCTTCTCAATTACATAGTACAGATACAGAAAACTCTTCATTGCTTCAAGAGTGTTAAGAATATTTTTTTGTGGTCATTTTGATTAATCTCTACAAGACTTCTGTAACTTAAATGCTGAAAAAATAATGTGCTGAAAGTTGTGATCATTTGTTAGATGGCCATTATAACTGAGACAGATCCTATCATTTGTTTTCCAAATCAGTAGATGGGGAACAATAAATAATCACTGTTGCTCATTGCACAAATGTAATTCCATAACAAAGTTCAGGTTTTCTAATAGCAGTTTTGTCATGGTATTGCATGCATAAAATTTGGCTTTGATTTTCTTTAACCAAATTTCTGTTTATATTGTGTGGCTCAATTTTTCAATCTTAAATATATGAATGAACATAAACAAGAGAGCACGACCTTTGTTTGGAAGAGTTCTTTGTAATCATCCTTTTTGAGAAAGAAATCTTTCCCAGCTGTGTGATGCTACGGAAAATAATTAACTATAATAGTGGCTGCCCTTAATTTATGGCCACAGGGGGAAATAATTACATTTAAAATGAAAGCCACTGCTTTTAAATGAATATATACACCGCGGTGGCATGTCCCTAGTAAAAGCAACTCTCATTGTCATTCCCAAGGTTGGCGTTGGAGGTATTTTTTTCCTTTAATCCCATCCATATTTACTTTCAAAGGAAAAGTAGTCTCTTTATTGAGAATATCAGTTCTGAGAAATGCAAGAGGAGGAGTTTCTCTTTTCATTCTAAAATGAAACTTTGAATCAAAGTTTCAAAGCCATTTTTTGTTTGTTTGTTCTTAAAGTGCTTCCTCAGCTTCTGCTTTGGCATTTCTATCTGCTCTAAAATAAAGCATTTAAAAGAGACATCACTTTACTTCGTAGAATCTAATGAGATATTGATTTTTATTGGATTCAAATTTAGACAATTTATGTCTCATAATCAAGAGAAGGATATTCTTATTAAATCATTCTATATGAAACTGACACTTAGAAAAATCATGGGTAGATTATATACTATTTTTACCTAAATGAAAATAAAACAAAATCAAAATTAGATTATGGGTACAGATTTTCAAGAAAGCAGTTTTTACAAGGTAAGATGTTTGAGACACTCTTTTAATAGTTACATAACTTGGAGAATGAAAGGAAAGTGGACATAGGACATGTGACTTTAAGTGGATTTGATAAACTGCTACATTGATCTAACAATGATGCTGCATTGGTTTCATTGAACAAATCCAGGGTAGTACCCAGGTAGCCAGTTTTTAATACCACAAATATTGGAAACAACTTTATTTCTATTTGCTTAAACTGGGTTGACTTTATTCCCAGGGTAACTTATGCTTTGCAGAAGTTGATTTAGTAATTTTCCATTTCTCATTCTTCTCAGTAATATCTGTTTCATGTTTTACAATGCAAATCTTGTTCCTTTGAATAGTTTTCTAAAAGTTTCTATCTAAATTATCTAAATGAAAATAAATTTAAATTAGTTTAAATTAGATTAGACTATCATCAGAAGGTGATAATTCACATAAACTGTTTATTAACATTCCATTCTATGGTTCCTAAGGGATTCATAAAGACCTAACAATGGCTGCCACACAGTAACCACCCCATAAATACGAGCTATAATTATTACTTATTTGACCTTTAAGTAATAGAAATGTAAGATGAAATATTGATTTAATCAATGATTAAAAACATTTTCTAAACTTTTGCTTTGTGAAAATTGGTGTGTTAGCAGCTGAGGGAGCTACAGACAAGACCTTATCTATAAAGATCTTACATACTAGAAGATAAAATTATATATACATATTATATATATACATAATGTTTCTTTTGTTATATATTTTGTGTATAGACAAATATATGTATATATATTACATATCTTCTATCTTATATCTACATGTATATATCAATTTATGTTTAGATATATAAATGCATATATATGTAACAAAAATAGTGTATTATGTATCTACATATATTTATCTAAAGTATATATCATATATCCACATATCCTATATGGGTAATAGATAGATAGATACTACAAGGCAGATAGTGATGAAATCAATGGGACATGATGTTTGAAGGTTCAGAAGCTGATAATTACTAATGTAGAGGCTTGACTTAATATTTAAATTTCAGAACTTATTTAGGATTTAGGGAGTCATGTTTGGTATTTTTATCTTATACACTATTGTAAATTTATTAGTAAATTATGTAAGAGGTATATTCACAGTCAGTTTGCAATATTTGCAATAAGTAGTGATTGTATTGAAATCAATAAAAATATTAGAAAATAGCTCAGTTTTATAAGCCATCATTTTAGGAATGTAAAGGTAATAAATTCTTCTTGAAATACCATTTAACAGTATTATTTATACTCACAGGCAATTAAAAGTCTATTTAAGAAGAGACAATAATTATTCCATTATTTATTATTACAAATATTGTTATTATTAGTGGTAGATAATATATGTACATCTTGCATCATAGTACAAAAGGACACTTATCCTGAATAAGAACATATGAAAATATAATACCTGCTGTATAAGAATAAGAGATGTGGGGCTCCTGAGTGGCTCAGTTAAGCATCTTGACTTCCGTCTAGGTCATGATCTCACGGCTCATGATTTCGAGCTAGGGCTCTGTGCTGACAGATCAGAGCCTGGATCTCTGCCTTTACCTGCCCCCAAAAATAAATAAACATTAATAATAATAAAAAAAAGAATAAGAGATCAGTGGAAAGACCAGCTAATATGTGTGTTCAAATAGTTTAATTTATAAACATTTAAGGGATAGCTGCATATAGGTTGATAGACTTAAAACTGATAAGGAACTATAGTATGCGTTTTTCTATTTCTACACAAGCACACTTTTCAAAAAAGAGACATTCTTTTATGTAGTAACTGAAATCTGATTATATAGTGACCTATCCATTTTCTATAAAATTTCAAAGTGAAGATAACATGCATATGAACTAGAAATAATCCACAGTGATTCTTTTATAAATATATGCAAGTGATTTACTTCTCACTGAAGGTGATCATTTTGAGGAAGAAATTACTCAGCTGACATGTTTTTTATGATATCATCCAGAATGCATTACAAACTCTAATGGAGGTCATTATTTCTCAAAGCCCATAAACTCAGAATAGTTTATAGCTTTGTAAATTTCATTTATTATACAACAAGGAAAATGTTCAGATGTGTATTTGTATCCCATACACTGAAACTTTTTCCATAGTAAAATTGAATTTTTTCAAGGAAGAGACAAGGTAATTTGCCATAAGAAAGCTAAATGGAAAAAAAATTGTAAGTTCTTAGATAACACATCATATTTTATCTAAAAAATGTTTTATTCCAAGTAAATTTATCATGATAAAAGACATCAGCTGTGTAGAATAGAGAATTTATAACTATATTTTAATTATTTGCCTACTTTTAGGAAAAGAAAATAAGAGAATTGCTTTCACTTATTCTGTCCACACTTAGTCATTGATAGTGGATATTTATTTACCGTAATGAAGTGCTAGGATTCATGTTGAGGACAGCATACTTCATTTTCCTTTTTCTATCCAAGTTCTCAATATATTGTTATACATTTTTCATTTGTATACATTGTAAGTATAACATATGTTTTTCTTTCTGGGAAATAATTAACTTCTAATCTATAATTAATGAGAATCAATTCAACTAGTTAGATGTGTCTCATGAAGATTCAAGTAATACATCCACTATGATTGTGAGGAATTACAAATGTGGGTTTGCAAGCTTATCTTTTGGTACTTAATAAGGGCAAAAGATGAAATTCTATCTACTAAACTACAGATCATGAATTTTTCAATGCTTTTTACAAAGATAAACATTCCTATTTCATATATGCCACTGCTGTCATTTTAAAGTTGTTAAATGTTGTATTTACTTTTACCATAATTCATTTGATTAAACATATTCATCTTTAGGGGTGTCTGGGTGGCTCAGTCAGTTAAGTGTTTGACTCTTGACTTCGGTTCAAATCATGATCTCATAGTTTACTAGATGGAGCCCCTCATCGGGCTCCAGGCTGTCAGCGCAGAGACCACTTGGGATCCTTTCTCTCCCTCTCTCCCTGACCCTGTCTCTGCCTCTCAAAATAAATAAATAAACATTTAGAATAAAAGAAAGAACATATTCATCATAAGCAACGAGTAGCACATGACCTCTACTTTTTATTTGGAAACATTTGGAGTCCTTTTGGCTATATTGATTTTCAACAAAATAGTTAACAAGCACCAGACACTGTTCCAAGCTCTTCAAATATGTTAACTAACTTAACTTCATTATAAAAGTAATGTTTACTTAGAACTGCTAAGATTGTACCATCATGATCTGGCATACAATGTTTTCTCTGATTTTCACTCATAACATGACACAAGTCAAGAAATTTATCAAAGCAGGAGACGATGAAGATTTGAGTTTGAAAGTTGAGACAAACATTCTTTGTGTAGCAGGACAGGAAAGGTCAGGTGGACAGGAGACAAGGTCTCAAAGGGTAGCCAGGGCTAAACATTTCAGGCAAAGTGAGTGCTATAAATTAAGAGAACTATTTAACAAGTTTTTATTGAAAACATACAATAGTACTGCCTGGCTTAATGTTGATACAGTGATCAATATACCTTCATGGCGTCTACAGCAGGTTTGGAAAGAATCCCATTAAAAATTATTCAGGTATGTTACTATGATGGATTGACTAGAAGCCCATTAGATTTGCTAGAATCATGCAAGCTAAAATAACATTCTGAGATGTGGCTTTAAATGTTTTTAGTTTCTAATGTGATGCAGTGTATCTTTCTTCCAACATTTAATTTTTTTGACCTCAGATGGGCTATTCTCTTTTAGTATTGCCTTTACTCCCAAGCTTTTACCCTTGTACATTATTCTTATTCTAAGTGATAGCCCTAATTTTGAATGTTTGGGTGTTTGGGGTCCCAACTCAAAAACTGGAACATTTACAAAGGCTGCTTCCACCTACAGGACATGAGTACAATCTCCCTTCACAGCACCAGTGAAAAAAATGCTACTGTTTTTTTGCTAAATTTTCTGTTCATTTTAATAGTTTGGTTAGTGATTCTTGATGGGGAAATCATCTTCAAATAAGAGTGTTAACATTTCTTTTCAATTCTTACACTTTTTATTTTTGCATTTTATTCTTTATAACTTTGACCAATACTTACAATAATAACTTAAACCTTAGAAATATCATTGGTATCTTTTTTCTATGCTAAATAGAATGAATCTAAACTTTCTCCATTAGAATAGCATTTACTGTATTTTTAATGAATAACTTTATCAAATAAAATTAATTTCATTATATTTATAATTTGCTAATGAGGTTTTTTTTGTGAAAAATAGGTGAACCTGATCAAAAGATTTTTTGAGCCAATTGACATAGGATTTTTCTACTCTTATTTAATAATGCGAGTTATTTTGATAGAAATTCTGATACTGAACTTTTCTTACACTCAAGTGACAGGTTTTCTTTCATTGTGATTATTAAGTTATTGAACATGATTACCTAATACTTAAAAAAAGTATATCTTCCCTGGGGTTCTTGGGTTGGTCAAATATCCGACTCTTGATTTTAGTTCAGGTCATGATCTCACTCTTCATGAATTCAAGCCCCATGTTGAGCTCGTGTTGACAGTGAGAAGCCTGTTTGAGATTCTCTCTCCCTCTCTTTCTCTCTACCCTTCACCTGCTCAAGCTTTCACTCTTTCTCAAAATAAACAAATAAACGTTAAAATACAATACAATAAACATTTCCATCTAGGTTTATATGTGTCATGTGCCTATTTCATTTAGCCAGAATTGTGAACCTAAATTCTCTATTCCATTGGGATGTGTTCTTTTTTGTATTAAAAAACTTGTGGAAAATTTAGTCCACCAGTTGTAAAACTATGCTCAGATGTCATGTCCAGAAACCAATGATATTGTTTTACTCTTTAAAGAAAGCATTATAAATTTGTCACTATTAAAATTACATATCACCATCTATGGCCATACCACCCTGAATGTGCCTGATCTCTTCTAAAGTTGTATATCACTAATATATTAAAAAAAAAAAAAAAGCAAGACCAAGGAAAGAAAAATAATATAAATATACCAAAAGTGAAGGTAAATACAGTTTCTATAATTAGACTTTCAACTTGATGCAAAACTTCTTGGAAATAAGAGTAAACAGGGGTGCCTGGGTGGTTTAGTCGATTAAGCGTCTGACTTCAGCTCAGGTCATGATCTCACAGTCCTTGAGTTCAAGCCCCACGTAAGGCTCTGTGCTGACAGCTGAGACCTGGAGCCTGCTTCAGATTCTGTGTCTCTTTCTCTCTCTCTGCCCCTCACCCACTCATGCTCTGTCTTTCTCTCCTTCAAAAATAAATTTTTTAAAAATTTTTAAAAAAGAGTAAAAAGACAAACATAAGTTACATTGTTCTTTGTATCTGGAAAATAAAAGTATAGTAATTCCTTTCCTAGGAAAGAAAAAAAAATCTTTTTCCCTTGACAATAAATTCTAAACAAAATTCTTTACATACAGAGACCCACAGATAGAGAATCCAATGAAGTTGTAGATGATATTTAACAATGGTGACATTAGCTAATACATACAGGTCACTGATTATGCAGTTGGTGTTGTGTATGGTGCTAAAGTATTTTATTTAATCTTCATATAAATAATTAAATCAGCACTTTAAACATGAAGAAACAAAACCTAGAGAAGGTACATAATTTGGACATGTGCTATAACAGTTTCACTCTGTAACCACAACCCGCATCCTGAATACTCACTACATGGCCTCTTTGTTATACTGCCTCTCATATTCTTATCAACATGCTTATAGCAAATACAGAACTGGGTCTGTTGCTGCAGTGACACATTATGAAAGATTACAGAATTAAAATCCATGAAACTCATTGCATAAGGAATTCAACCAATTTAATCCAACCTCCTGTGGGCTAGCTAAGTTTAGTCATGTGTCAAGAGACACACAAGACATTTTTTAGACATATATAGTACATTCTTCTCAAATTCTAAAATAAGATTTTAAAGTATGTAAATTCTTATGTTAAAATTTATATTTTACCACAAAATATCATTTCTAATTTAGTGTATAACTTCAGTTAAGGAAAATATAAAAGTCTAAATCTGAATCCTTAAATAAATGTGAGCTCCCTGCCAGCTAAATAGTCCTAGCCTATGCTCCTCTTCCTTTCTCTTTGCCGGTACTTTTACAATCTTCTCTCAGGGCACGTGGGTCACTTGGTCAGCTGATTTAGGCTCGATTATGATCTCACTATCTTGAGATCAAGCCCCGTGTAGGGCTCTGTGCAGAGCGTGAAGCCTGCTTAAGATTCTCTCTCTCCCTCTCCCTCTGCCCTTCTCCCTGCTTTCACTCACACTGTCTCTAAAATGACAAAAAACAAAAAGCAAAACAAAACAAAAGCAAACAAACAATAACAAAAAACAGTTTTCTCTAAATATCTCAGTGTTTATTTTTCCAAAATGCCCTGATATTATGATATTTTATACTGTTCAAGGAAGGCAGATTCATATGCTGTTAATGTCAAACTACCAAGGATAAATCCAACAATTTACTATAAAAGTTATAAAGCATGACACTCTCCTTGCCCAAATGGAAAACCAGCCTTATTTCCTGGTGGAAATAGGCCACCATGGTACATGCAGGCAAAACCAGAGTTATTCTAAGAAATTGTCAAATCCCTCCAATCCTTGAACAACAGTACAATAGAGTTTACATAACATATCGTGTGTTAAGTCAGACAAGAACTTTGGGTCCTTAAAAGTTACCAAGTGCAACCATATAACAATCTCAGTACTTTTCTCAATTTGCCTCAATTCCCAATTTATCTTTGGGGAGGATCTTTTTCCATTCTTTTGATATATCCTTTTCTTATATTCACCAATACATTTAAACTGACAACATCGAAAGGTTAAGGATCCCCAAATACATAGAAATCTCCAAACTCCACTGTAGAACATTACATCCATATGTTCTGAGTTATTAGAAGAGGAAAGATAATAGACAGGTTAAAATATCCTAATATTTACTAATTTACTAATGACATATTAGAATAAGTTTATTTCTCTACAAAAAAACTTGTATGAGACCATTTGTTTTCTTTGTATTCAGTTATGATCTAAGCATTTGGGTTCTGAACAAATTTAGAAAAGATAGCTTATAAGGAATTAAGTGAAAATGTTTGCCTTTTAAACTCTCTAGTACTTTTAAATTCACTAATTAACTAGTACTTAACTGATCCCAAAGTTTATATGCCCAATAGATTGTAGAGTGTTTCCCAAATGAAGTCTTTCTGGTGATAAAGTTTCTTCAGCTTTGATTTAAGAGAAAAAATATAAGTTTTGCTGGTTTTGTTTTATCCAGTTTTAAGAGTTGCCTTTTTTTAGGTATTATCTTCTGTCTATATGTGTGTATGTATGCGTGTTCTTTCTTAAACAGTACCCTCTTTTGAAGTGACTAAGTTTGCCATATATAGTTTCCTAGAAATCAAATTGCCACGTGTCAAGTGAAATCCAGTGATTTTGTACATAAATGTTACTGCCTGGAAATGGCCTTACAAAATAAGTTTACATTTTGATAATGAAGGATTCCTTTTTATACAAACTCCATCCTCTCATGTGCTATGTATATAAGATTATCATCATAATCTGATGTACTAAGTATACTTTTCTGATAAAATATATTTCTACCTTCAGCCCAGGATGAAGATGAACTGAACTTAAAATGCTGAACTATGATGACTAGAAAATAAGGTATGTATTTTAACTCAAAACTTTGAGTTGAAGCAGATACCTTGCTATGATGTTGAAAAAAAAACAGAGACAAAATACCCAAATAAATAGAGAAACATACTATTTTCACAGATTGGATAATGCAATAATGTTAATATATGTATTCTTTTTTATTTTTTTAAATTCAGTGTAGTATTGGTTTCAGGAGTAGAACCCAGTGATCCATCACTTAGATATAACACCCAGGGCTCATTCCAACAAGGGCCTCCTCAATATCCCTCACTCATTTAGTCCTTACCCCCACACATACCTCCCCTGTAGCAACCCCTAGTCTGTTCTCTGTATTTGAGACTTTCTTATGGTTTACCTCCCTGTCTGTTTTTATCTCATTTTTCCTTCCCTTCCCCTATGTTCATCTTTTGTACTTCTTACACTCCCATATCCTTTGGATAAATACTTAGCAATGCAATTTCTGGCATGTAAGGTAGTTCTATTGTTAATTTTTTGAGGAACTTTCATATTGTTTTCCAAAGTGGCTGTACCAGTTTGCATTCCCAACAGTGTAAAAGTGTTCCCTTTTCTCCACATCCTTGCCAACATCTGTTGTTTCCTGAGTTGTGAATTTTAGCCATAATATATGTATTTTTCCCACTGTGTTCTGTATATTGCAGTGTGATTTCAATTACTATCTCATCTAGTTTTGTGTAAAAGTTAATTAGTTGATTCTAAAATTTATATGGAAATACATAGGATCTAGATTGTTGTAAAAAAAAGAACAAAGTTGGAGAACGTAGACTACCTGATATTAAGATTTATAATAAATCACTCAGTAATCAAGAAAATATTCTATTGGCATTAAAATAGGTATATAGTAAAAAGGAGCAGAATCAACATCCATAAATAGGTCCATATATATAGTCATTTTCAACAAAGGTGATAAGGGAAAAAGTTAAAATTTCAATCTCAAGCCTCACCTGATACCATACCTACTATTAAACTCAAAATGGATCACATGAAACAATGCTCAGCGTCCCTCATCATCAGGGAAATACAAATCAAAACCACACTGAGATACCACCTCACGCCAGTCAGAGTGGCTAAAAAGAACAAATCAAGAGACTATAGATGCTGGCGAGGATGTGGAGAAACGGGCACATTCCTGCACAGATGGGGAGAATGTAAACAGGTGCAGTGCCTCTGGTNTGTTGGGATGAGCACTGGGTGTTATATGGAAACCAACTTGACAATAAACTATTTAAGACAAAAAGAAAGTGTGGGAGTATCAGCATTTTTATAAACTCTATCAAATGCTCTCCTTGTTTCAAAACATGGACTGAGAATATATATATTTAAAAACAGGTAAGTCTTTCAATATCAAGAATGAACTTTATTAATAACTAACATGGATGTCATATAGTAGCCCCCCCTTATCCTTGGAGAATGTGTTCTAAGACTCCCAGTGGATGACTGAAACTGCGATAATACCGAACCCTGGATGCTGTTTTTTTCCTTTGCATACAAGCCTATAATAAGGTTTAACTTCTAAATTAGCCACAATAAGAGATTAACAATAACTAATAATTATAACAATGTATTTTAATAAAAGTTCTATGAATGTGATTAAAAAAAACTCTAAATGGATCATAAATGTAAACACAAAAGCAAAAACTACACTATTCTAAAACACAATATTCTTGACCTTGGGATAGGCCAACATTTCACAGTCATGACTCAAAATCACTAACCATAAAAGAAAAGCAATATGATAAACTGGGTTTGGAAAAATACCAAGTGTTGCTGAATATGTGAAACGAAGTAGCCTCTAATACATAGCCAGTTAAAGTGCCAAATAGTACAATGACTTTGGAAAACTGGTATACTTTCTTATCAAGATAAACATACATTCACCATGGGATCCACAAATACAGTCCTGAGTATGGACTCAGGAGAAATTAAAACAGATGTCCACTAAAAAGGCTTATACATAAACGGTCATGTCAGCTTTATTCATAATAACCAAAGACTGAGCACAAACTGAATCACTATTAAAAGGTGAATAGTTAAACAAACTATGCAGTATTAATACAATGGACTTTTACCCAGCACTAACAAAAGTGAATGAACTACTGTTCACGCAGTAACACAAATGAATTTCAAAAACATGCTGAATAAAGGAAGCCAGACACAAAAAATGTGTATCTCAAATGCTTTGTCTTAAATAAAATTCTGAGTACACAAAATTAATATCCAGTGATAGATAATATGGATCATTGGTTACCACAGTGAATTCAATACCCAGAGAGAAAAAGAAAATCTTGATTCCTATCCCCTATCATATGCAAAACTCCAATCTAGGTGAATTTTACACCCAGATCAGAAAGGTTAAAAATATTAAGGTTTTAGACAGTAACATAGAAGAACAGACACTTGGGGTAGAAAAACATTTATTCAGTAGCATATAATAAACTAAATATAAAGGAAAATATTTATTCAATTTCTATACTGAAATTAAGAACTTTTCATAAAAATAAATCACTCTTTAAAGTGTAAAAGTGAAACCACACATATGTGCAGAGTTTGCAATACATATACTAACAGAAAATAGGTTTCTAAAATTTAAAATATTTCAAGGGCTCCTGGGAGGCTCAGCCGGTTAGGCTGAGGTCATGATCTAAGAGTTTGTGGGTTCGAGCCCTGCGACGGACTCTGTGCTGGCAGCTCAGAGCCTGGGGCCTGCTTCAGATTCTGTCTCCCTCTCTCTGCCCCTCCTCTGCTCGTTCTGTCTCTCTCTTTCTCAAAAATAAATAAACTTTAAGAAAAATTGTAATGTAAAATATTTCCTACAACTAGAAGGAAAAAACAGACAAATAATGGGAAATAAGGAAAGGTAGTTCAACCTTGCTAGCGATTGTTAGGAAAAGCAAATTCAGACCATAATGAGACACTCTACACACCCACCAGAAGAGCTGTAATTAGAAAGACTAGTGATACCAAGTGTGGGAGAGAACTTGGAGCAACAGGAGAGAATGTGAGTAACTGTTCTCTTCTACGATGCTGGAGTAGAAATTAATATAATCCATTAGGAAAATTGTTTGGCACTGTCAGCTAAAGCCTGAACATATTCTGTAATTCAGCTACTTTACCACTAGGAACATACCCAACAGAATTTGCATAGACATGTGCACCACAGCACATGTGCAATGATATTGTAACATTCTATATAGAATAGTCCAAATCTGGAAAATAAATACTCCTCAGACTGGATAAATAAAGGGTCTCATGATTATACAATGAAATGCTATGTAGTAATAAAAATGAATAACCTACTGCAACACACAATATGCATGAATGAATCTCACAGACATGGTATTGAACTAAATAAGCCAGATGGAGAAAAAAAAAAAAAAAAAAAAAAAAAAGACTGCTGGTTTCCATTTACATAAAGACAAAACCTCTCTACAGTGACAGAAATGAGAATGGTGAATGGTGGTGTGTTTGGTGTTAATGACCGAAGGGGAGCAAAGAGGTTTCTTAAGTGCTGGTATTTTTTTTTTATCAGAGTGCAGGTTACAAGGAAGCAATTATATGGAAAAATGCTTTGTGCTTTACATTAGATGTGTGAGGGGCACCTGGGTGACTCAGTTCATTAAGCATCCTCTTGGTTTCAGTTCAGATCATGATGTTATTGTGTGGGTTCAGCCCTTCATCAGGCTCGGTGATGGCAGTGTGGAGCCTTTCAGGGATTGCCTCTCTCCCCTCTCTCTTCCCATCCCCTGATCGTTCTGTCTCTCTCCAAATAAATAAATAAAACTTTTTAAGAAAGATGTGTGCACTCTTCTTTATATGTGCTAACACTTCAGTGAAAATTTTTACCTGAAAATACAGGAGATGTCTGTGCAATTTTAGAGATGGTTTACCATTAACAAAATCATGCTTAGGTGAGCTAGCTGTTGGCAGAAATGTTGCACGATGTTTTCCCCTTATCCCAAGAAATTAGTCTTCTTGTGACAAAAAATAAATCAATAACTTTTGAAACAAATCTCTAGGTATATTTTGCCACTTCTCACAATTAGATGCTCAAATGTATTCCTTGCAATTGCACCATAGTTTATGTCATGCTACTATATGTTTCCCCCTAAGAATTTAAGGGGAAAACAGAACTGAACCTCTCGGGTGAGAAGGTAAGACTGCCACTTTACACTTGCTTTCTTGGAATCCTATTCTTGATATTGCTGTTGCTGAATGGTAGTAAAGTTCTTGAAAAAGTTTACTATATTCCTACCTAGAAGTAGTACAATGGGTGCTGTAGATAAGAAAATATTACTTAATGTTTGCTAAATTATACATTTACTACTTAAAAATTTCTATGTAATTCTTTTTAAAGGAAATGAACAGCCCAAAGTTACAAATAGAACCATGAGTAAGGCAGGTTTATCTTAACTGTCTACAAGCTTCAACTTAAATCGTTAAATTAGAAAATTTGGCCATAGCTTTCCTTCAGTTCCTCAAAAGTGTCAGTCTAAATATCAGAGACCTATGTGTGTTGCACACTTCTGTTACTCTCAGGTTCTACAAAGACAAATCTCAGGGCTTACATTTTCTCATTTGAAATTTTCAGGTAATACTGCTAACTTTGCAGGATTTGGGTGATGCTTTTCAACATCCAAATAGGCTAAGGTACATTAAAATGTCTAGCATCACATCTGTACTATCCTATACGTGCAGTAAGTACTGGCCTTTATTTTGAGTGTTATTGTTATTATTTTCCTCTCCTAAGTTATAAAAAATACACCAAAATTCAGGAGGAAATTATTATTGTATATTGTTTGCTATTTCAAACTAAGTCTTTCTCTTTAGTAAGAAGATAGGGCAATGAAGAAGTGCACTAGAAGAATTCAGTTCAAGATGTCATATCTATTAGGCCATTTACTGGGATTTATTTTAATAAAATAGTTGCACATCTCAGCTTGTACTTTTTATATTTCATGATAAGGTAAAGGTTAAATGACTAAAATATGTGGATCTACAGCATACAATGACTAGCTCCTAGTTAAAAGGTTCCAGATGCTTTTAAGTTTTTAAAAATTTGTTTATGTATATACCACTACATGTATTTCACCCTGGCCTTCATAACTGAAGGGCCAAATTTCTTTGGCAGCAATTCTCTTCTTACTTTCTCCTAAAAGATTACTTGCTTTTCCATTTAGTATGTAATAAGGAAAAGTCAATTCATCATCAAAAATTATCTGATGTGGGTTTTTTGCTACATTTTGTCATGATTGCCATTTACAGAATATATATAAGCTGTAACTCTTTCTTTTGAACATAATATAGAGATCTTGCCATCACTTTGTTCATTTAATTCAGCATTTTAAAATGTGTCCATCTTTTTCATCCTAATATGCCTAAGATTCATAGTGCACAAAAGGATCATTTTTCTCTTCTCAGTATTCCGTACATGTGTTTGATGTGTTCTGCACAATAAATTATACCACTGTGGCTACTATGCTGTTTTGGCCTAGCTGTGCTGCCAGGAAACCATACAAAACAAATTGTGGTAATATAAATCATAAACACAAAATCAAGAACAATGTATTCCAGACATTTTACAATATTAAATGGGTTAGAGAAGAATAGGTTTCTATTTCCTCTATAGAAGGTTTAGAGAGTTAACTAAGAGTTTGCCACTTGACAATTTACTTATACATTATCTCATTCAACATAACCAATCTCTGTACAGAATGTATTATTATTTCCATTACCTTGATACAAAAAAAAAAAACGATAATTACTTGCTGACTATCATCCAGTAAAAAATGTTGAGACTGAGGTTTAAGCCTGTATCTCCTTGTCTGAAAATCCCCCACCTTTTGCCTTCAAGAGGGCTGCCCTGTGAAATACCTTTATGGGAAAGGAGTCACAAACTTGTAAAAGACTAATATTTCTTGAGTAGGTGGAATGAATAAGGACTAAAGAGCTAGAACATCCTTCAAGTCAGTGAAAAGGAGAGCACCTAACTCCCTTAAAAAACAATGAGTCAATTTTTTTTTTAAAGAAAATAATGATCTTTCTCACATCTGAGCCTCACACGTGAAGTTCCTTTGGCCCTTCACTTGTCCTACTCATACTCGTGCTTTGGATTTAGCTTGGAGAACATTGTTAGGCACACTTATATTCCCTAATCCTCTCAATAGACCATAAAGTTGAGATTATTATCTCAATTTTCCAGGTGGAGAAAACAAAACCTCATTGTTACCAGAGATATAAAAACAACCTCTGTGTGTGTGTGTGTGTGTGTGTGTGAGAGAGAGAGAGAGAGAGAGAGAGAGAGAGACAGAGAGAGATCGTGTCAAAAAGCAAAGGCCTAATCGAAGAACTAAAAAAATAATCTCTGGACTCCCAACTTGGATGCTTACTAAAAGCTTAAGTATTTTCTTGATCTTCTTTCTCTCTCTACCTAAAATATCAGAGAAAATTACTAAATTATGATATGAAATAATTATGATATGGAATTGTTAAAAACCAAATAATTCTTTTTTAGAAAAAAATATTCCTTGTAAAGTTTAGATTTTTGTATCTAAAACTTTTTAAGAGTAATTTGTAGGGGCATCTGGCTGGCTGAGTCAGTAGAGCATCCGACTCTTGATCTAGGGTCGTGAGTTTAAGCACCACATTGGGCGAGGAGCCTAGTTTTAAAAAAAATGGCTATTATAATAATTTGTAGTACATTGCTTATTCCTCACCACTGGATTCTTCACTAAATCTTCATTGAATCAGGAGCAAAGTAAAGTTTTATGAATATTTGGTGATAAACCTACTACATAATAATCTCAAGATTGAAGTTCAAGTACCTATGAACCATTGATGTGGCAGGAAAAGAAATTAATGCTGTGTCTCTGCTCATTAGGCCACCCTCAAAAAGTGTTATAACACAGGGAGAAGAACATTAATAGTTAAGAATGTGGGATTTATACTCCTGAATTCAAATCTAGCCACAATCTGCTGGCTTTGTGGTCTTGTGAAAATCACTAAGCTTCACTTTTGTTCTTAATCCCTTAAAATGAGAGATAACTCATAAAAGGGTTTGCATGCCTCATAGAGAAGTTTAGAAGTAAGATAATGTGGGTGAAGTGCTTCCTCCACAAAAAGTTACCTGTTCGTTCTTGCCAGGAGGCTTGTATTTACCATGCCCCCTTTCTTTGGCAAGCTTTTCCTCCTCCTCTCCTTCCCTTTTCCTAAACAAATCTACTCTCCCTTCAGGTCTTAGATTAAATTTCATTTCCTCAGAGAATATCCTCACAAACCCATGGGTCAAGTTTCATGAGTTTTTCTGCACACCTTTCCTTCATTAAAATTCTGAAATGAACTCTTAGAGCAAGTAGTGGTTTCATGAATTTCTTTCCTTGTAAAGGATACACCCCCAAATGGCAAAGCCTTTGTCTGTCACATAACCTGCACTAGTACAGTGGCACGCACAGCAAGAAATAAAATGTTCTCGGTCAACATTAGAATAAAGAATGATTTAATTCACTGATTAATATCACAGTGTGTGGAACAAAATAAAAATTAAGAATCACTAGTATTTTTTAAATTATTACTGAATAATATACCGAGGTATATTATTCAAGAAGCCTTACCAGGAAAACAACTGCTATTTCTTCTTCTTCAAAAAAAAGGTACCCAAATTATATAAAGAGAAATGGTTTAACTACATGATGCCTGAGGAGGCAGGGAATTTCTAGCATCAAATACTATAATATACTATATTTATAGCTTAAACAGGAATATAGATAAGCAGGAAGGGAAAAATAAAATTCTCATTTTCATTATTCTATAAAGCTGAACACATCACTGATTCCAACGTGGATCCTATCCTCCAATTATTCTAGCTTGTTTTAACACAACAGTTAATGTGAGTGTGCATGTGTGTGCATGTGTATGTGTGTGCTTGTTAAGTCACTGTTTCCTAGCTCTGAGCTCACCCTTCCATACTCTACATTGTAATTTTGGAGACTGAGACTTACAAACCATATTTCTGCTTTGCCAGCTGCTCTCTCTTAGACTGTGTCAATGTGAAGTGCCAGAAGGAGATGCAGGGCTGCGGGAAGAGGGATGAGGAGAAGGGCACCTGCTCCTTGTTCTTTCCTGCTTATGACGTGCTGTCAGTCTCTTCTTTCTGTGTCTGTCACCCTAGCCATGTTTCTCCTCCCTGGCAATAGCGATTCAGTTCTGGAGCATCAACCAAATCCATTTGGCAGTTCTTCGAATACCTGCAGAAAATGCCTCAGTGTATCCGCTGAGATACAAGCCTCTGCCGGCTCCTGCTGCTGCTCTGAGGCATTTGGGGGGTTCCCTTCCTGGTTCAGAGACATCAATATCAGATGAGCTGTGTTTCCTTCACAGACATTTGAATTTCAACTCCACGTGATTCACCCTCCAAGCATCTAAGTTTTTAATTACTCAAATCTCTTTCTTTTTATGTTGGTCTAGATTCCCTAAGAAGCAGTTACCAAGACGTGCCTAGACATGCAGGAAATTTGCTAGGGGAAACATCTGTGAAAGAAAATGGGAGGGAAGCCAGGAGATGCTCATAGAACTGTCAGACCATGATGTAGGTCTCAGGCTGAGTGCAGAAAGAAGAAAGGAAGGTTGTTTGGATGGAAACGTTTCAGACTGCAGAGAAGTTCTAAGAAACTTTGGCAATGCTACTGGAGAGTCCTGAAGTTAAATTCACCTGTCATAGAAGTCTCCTGCTTCCTAGAAATGGGTCAGCCTTTATGTCAAGGAAACAAGAGGTGACGGTAGGAGAGACTCTTCTCACAAATATATCTGTTATTCTATTCCTAACTTTTGCTTCCGTGCCCACAACTTTGAGTTTTGACAAATTGGAAGTCTTGGTTCCCATGGATTGCTTTCATCAGGGGTCACAAGAATTGTTTCACGGAATCTTATGTTGAGATGATCATGAACACCTCGTGTCACTGCACCAACAGCAGAGAGGAAGCATACTCTTCCCTGACTGGGTTTTGAAGAATATTCTTCAGGAATTTCGTGTAAAATTCCTCACATTGGATTGGTCTGATATTTTCTCACAATTACACCGAGGGGCTGACTATCTGGGAGGAGCATGACACAGGAGATGTACCTTTTCATCACATCAAGTCACTGCACACATAAGAGCAACATGATACCACTCATGATTTAACCTTGATTCCTTGGTGGCGTCTGCCATATTTCTCCACTGTAGGGTTACTTTTCTTCCCTATTTTTTACACTCTATTCTTTGAAAGTGAGACATCACATCCAGCCCACAATCAAAGGGAAGGGAACTAAGTGTCCTTCCTGGAAGGATGGGAGTCTATCCATATTATTTATAATTCTTTGGAAAGAAAGATTTATTTCTTAATTTCCTTCCATTTTTATTGAATAATTTACTTATATCTCTTGGGGTTCATGGATATTTATTTTATTTGGGGGATTATAATCTACAACTAAAATTATTATTGCTTCATCTGTTCCATCTTTGGCCATTGTGAACTCTTTCAGATTGGCTTCTGTAACCTTTTGATATGGCTCATTGTTTTAATTTATTCGTTTTTTAGCTCTCCCTTATTTTGAGGCACTTCAAGATGCTCCAGGCTCATCTTGTGTTTTCCTTGCTGCAGTCAAAACCAAGTTAACCATTCTTCCAGGGGTCCCCAGTTCCCTTTATTCAAAACAGGAATTTAGATATCAATCTCTTGTGTCTGGGTCTGGTTGGTGCTACTAAGCTTTTATTTTATATATGTATACACAATTTTTACATATATACGTACATATTTATTGCATATTTATATGTAAAACATATCTTTCTATCCTTGTATACACATATATCTATAATTATTTCCTTATCTATCTATATATGCATGTACATATATGAAAATTAACATCAACTTATACCGGTATCTCTTACTCTAACCCAGTCTCATGAGGTTCATTTAAAATGGAATTTTGACTGAAATTTTGGAATAATTAGCACAGCTCAGAGATGGATAGTGTGCATGTCTATTAGAAACGGGTAAGAGTCTTAGACCTTTGAGATTCTTCATTTTGGGGACAGGGTAAGAACGTCTTTGTGTCTACAAACAACAGTTGCATCTTGTCAGGCAGAAACACAAGATTTGTGTGCTACAAATACGTGTAAGAAGTGTGTGCGTGCGCTGTCGCTAAAGCTGTAGACTGCCGGGTGCAGGCCAGTGTCTCAGCCAAGGGAGACAGTAGGCTGCGCTTCGTGAGGCTGCAGAGAAGACTGCAAACTTTATTTCTGCTTTGCCGCCTTGGCTCCCATCAGGCTGTGGCCCTGGGGAGCACGGGAACGAGACCACTATGGGGAAGGAGAAGGAGGCATCTGCCCCTTAGAGTCAGTGCCTGTTGCTTGTTGGCTGTTCCCTGTGCCTGTGAGCAGCACCCGGCGGTGCTTCTTCCCTCTGAACAGCAGTTCTGTCCTGAAGTATCAGATTTTCCAGCACTTGCAGAGGCAGCGAAATCACGCCCATCACTGATACCAGCTGGAGCCAGCATTTCCCTGTCTGCAGAGGTCTGATTTTTTTTGCCCCACACTGCACTCCCATAGAGCTTCTAAGATTTAGTAATTCAAATCTTTTAACAAAGATGGAATCTACTTTCTGCACTTACTGCCTCCATCATAGCTAGGGGTTTTCAATACCTAATTAGCAACTTTCTACCCAATTACTAATTTTTTGCATTAAATTATCTCCGTGAAAATAACTGGAATGGCTTCTTTCCTCTGCCTAGACCTTTACTGATACCGTCTAGTGTCTAAAGTTCCATGTTGTTTACCCACATTTTGAAAGAAATTTCTTCGTTACTTTTGGTAACAGATTATTGAAAAGAAAATACATCACAGTTTAATAATGTGTTATTTGATGACATAAGGTCTGGTCCTGTATTTATAACCTGATGCAACATTAGACAATTTACTGGTTTCAGCCCTTTCTGTATTGCTTCTTTAGAAGAAAATTTGTTTCTTTTTTCACATGTAAAACTTTATCTTATCTATAGCATGGTTTCTTTCAGTCTAAAATCTCTTCAAAATCTCCATCTATTATATTTTTTCACATCCTGAGGAAGTTTTCAGGACTGAAAAAGTATATATTACCCTTAGTTTCCTAGAAGTGTTCTGGCATTTATTTGTCAAACTGTTTATTTTGTGAAATGTCATAAAAGGAACTATAAATTAAATAGATAATTCAGTGAATCATACTATATTGCCATTCAAGCAATAAAAAATAACATAGTTCATAGAGTTTAACTCTTTCCACGCTGTGACTGTCTGTCCCTTCCTCACTTTCTACTTTCTCTCTTTTACAGTTGAAAGCTTGAAGATCAAGAAAGGGCACCAACAATTTCTTGTCCTACTCATTTTCATTTTCAAAGCCATTTACAAGTTTTGTATAATTTAATTTTAAGTAAACCAAGAGCAGTGTAGTGTTTCTTAACAGAAGTTTTAAATCAGGAATATTTTATTTCAAGTACAAATTCTAGCACATATTACCTCTTAACTATTGCCACATTGTGTAAGCTAGCTCATCTCAGTTTCATCTTCTGGAATATGAACATATCAGTTTGTAGTTCATAAGATTCTTTTAAGGGATTATGTAAAAAAAAATGTGTGTGTAGCACACACAGTTCCTGGTTTATGATAAACATTCATAATTAATTTCATTGAAGTTGATATTTTAACCCCATTCAAAAGGAAAACCACCGTACAGCTTGTAAGACTTGTCTCATCTAGGACCATGCAAAAATTGATTTTTTTAAAATTTTAAAAGTGTGAGTTAAGATGGTCACCTTGCCAATTGTCTGAGTAAGCTGGTCTTTGTAACCAGGGAAACACATTTGATTTCCTGAATAAAGAGACACTTGGAACTACTTTACAAAGAGAAAACATGGGTAAGTATTATTTTCCTATGTTTTGAATTCTTTGGATACTATTAATTCTAACTCTTATTAACCATCCAGGCCTGCTTCTAACAGTTGTAACTCTGCGACCAATCTCAGCTCAAGATATCTCCTTACACTCTTCCTGGAAGATCAGCAAATAGCTGATAACCCTAGGCTTTCTTGCATGCTAGTGATGGGAAATCACTATCTAGTAGAAATTGTATCTAATGTGTAGACCAAGCAATGGATGAATTGAAAAGATCTAGTTTCAGAGAACATTCCTAGAATTACATGTTGGGCCTAGCATTTGATTTTATTCTACACTAACCAGCTAATGAGTGTATCTGTTACTGTTTCATGGACGCTGACAGAAGACACAAGAGCCCTGGGTCAGACACAAGGACTTTATGACTTAAGGCATGCAGGCAGTGTGAGCATCAGCATATTTATATTAGTTCTTCTTGTGCCCAAATCCAACAGTGGGAGGCACGACCAAGGGGCAGGTTACATGGAGACTCTAGAGAGTCCCAGCACAAACAGTGGAATGTTATAAAGGAAAAAACAAAAACAAAAACAAGACAAAACTCTAAGCTTGAGAGAATTCACTCTTTTTATAATAATCACTAAGCAAGACTCCCCTGTCCTAGAGGGAAATACTACCCCTTTTTCAAGATAACTCTTAAAACCCTTGAGAATCCTTGGGGCGCCTGGCTGGCTCAGTCGGTTAAGCATCCGACTTCAGCTCAGGTCAGATCTCACGGTTCGTGGGTTCGAGCCCCATGTCAGTCTCAGTGCCGATGGCCAGCTCAGATCCTGGAGCCTGTTTCAGATTCTGTGTCCCCCTCTCTCTTTGTCCCTCCTCCACTCATGCTCTGTCTCTCTCTGTCTCAAAAATAAATAAACTATAAAAAAATTTTTAAAAAACTTGAGAATCTTTGAGAAAAATCTTTGTGAATCTAATCTCTTGAGTAACGTAACACAGAGAAATGGCCTAGATGAAGAGTAGACAGGGCCTTTTATTCTTGGCACACCTAGCAGACATTGAACGTGAAAAACCCATGGGCCTCTCCCACCAATACCTACAACTTAATCCTACTTTGCCTCAGCTTCCAGAAAATTTTCATGTTATTTAGCATCTTCATTGGCCACTCTGACTAGTCTAACTAACAAGGCTGCAACCAAATCCATCCAATTTGTCACATAGCATTTAATTAACAGGATGGTGTCAACCTGAAGTATTGACCTCAAGTATGTCCTCAAGATCTCAAACTCAACCAAGCATAAATATATTCCAGCAAGATTAGTAAATCATATTTGAGACAGCCAGATTGTTGTCTAAGGCCATTTTTATTATCTATTATGACTTATGCAAAGGAATAGCAACTCACCTGCTGATCTTTCATGTCACTGCCAATAAGTATAGGGGACAATATATAAACTAAAACAAAAGCAGCCTCTATCCTCAATGGAAGGACATTTCATAATCTATCATCCCCTACATACAAACATATAACTCAACTTCACACAGGTCACTCCCATTCTTGATATGTTCTTAAACTTAATTTGCATCATTATCATACAGGTTTAGTTAAGACACATGGGCAATATCAGCTAGAAGTTTCAGTCTCAATCATCATACATGGCATAATTCAAGGGTACTTAGACATCAGGAATTAGATATGGATTTTTATCACCCAAACTGAAAAAAAGATTTGAGGTGGCCCATACTTTTGTAGACATATGAAGGAGGACATCCATGTTTGGAATGTTTGATACTGATAGCATCAGGGACAGTAAAATAGTCCAGAACTGGTCATGTCCACATGAATGTCTCTGTTTTTACAGTAAAGGGTCAGTTACCAGCAGCAGATATTGCTTTACTCAAGCAGATCATCTTCTTACTTTACCAGGTTCCAGTGCTCTATCTAGGTGATAAAGAGAGCATTAAATTCTCTTCTTCCCTGCAACCTCTGAGATCTAACGTGTGCACTCTCCAGGTGCTGGAATTGATCCTGTAATTGTGACAAAATTGGTATGTCCTACTCCTCCAATGTTACAAATGCAACCTTTTCTAATTATCCTTTCTCTAATTATCATACTACATATTTTGTCCAGGAAGGTAAGGTATGGGTTGGACAATATTGATTTTATAAAATTTACAAAGTCTTACTATATTGCTCACCTGGGCCGAACTGTAGGAAGACTAATGGAGCATTGTACTTAATCTTATAGTTAGTGTCTTCATGGTCTAAGACACTGTACATTGAATAAAAGAATCCAGTTGGATGAACCAAAATTAAGTTTGAATTCTTCAGGCCTCCTTTTAGTCAGGCTCCCACCCAGAGGATCAAGAGTAAAAGGTACACTTGGGATCACTGTTAGGGCAAAGTACATCATGACCAGCAATTGTCAGAGTAGGAAATATGAATTTTCAAAACAGTTCTACATAGTTTCCTACATCTTTGACTGTCCAGGAAGCAGACTAAAGGAGATAAAACATTTCTGGGAGAGCTGCATTCAATGACAGAACTGCCTTAATATAGAATGTGAACAAGAAGAAGGTAAGAGAATATGCTTAGAATTATATTTGCATTGATATTTGAGGAGGTTTTCCAGTGATCCATATTAACAAATTCATGTAAATATTAGAGAACATGGAATGCGCCTGAGTGCCTTGACTATTGGGCCATTATTGGGTGGATTTCAACAAAAAGCACACTATTACAGACTATGGATGCTCAGGAAAGCTGATAACAAAGCTCTTCATTTTCAAGAGCTCCGAGGGCCACTTGCTATTTCTGGACTCAGTAATTTCTATTGTAACACCAATTCCTGTCCTGAAAGAAACAGCAGCAGTGAGGCACAGATAGTGAACTTTAAAGGGTTAAAAGTTCAATACAGTCAATTTGTCAAGTGATGGTGGAGACAATGCCCTTCTACAATGTGGTCCTCATTATCCCAAGACAAATGGGACAATTTTGGTAGAAGTTATAGGTGTAGCATCTAGGGTTGGCATCATAGTGACTGATCAAAAACTAGATGGACCCCACCTAAAATTTGGATCAGATATCAAGACTGATGATACCACACATATGCAAAAATATGGAAATATTTATTAACTACATGAGAGAACTTTCTGAGTAGCTCTGTAACAGGTATGAAAATGAGGGCAAGAAGAGAAGATGGGCTTGGGGTTTTCCTTTGGTAATGAAATGGGGCCAGGCTGAGGGTGCCCACATGTGGTCTGAAGATCCTACTAATGCCAAAGGAGGGAACACTAAGCTATCTCATCATCTTGCACAGATATAGATCTGAAAGGGAAGAGAGAAGTTTAAAAGCTATCAGCAGGGAAACATCAAAAAAAAAAAATGATGACACATTACAAGTGACCCCTGATGTTTGACTGATGACTAAAGTGTGCCATTTTTCACTTAATTGAATTTGAACCTGTTTAAGTGAGTCATTTTGGCACTCTATGAGGCCTGTAGCCTGAGGAGGTTAAGAAAGATGAAATTTCTATTAAACACCTTTTTCAAAAGCCTAGCATTATGTATTCTGAGAAGTGAATGAGTGCTTGATCATTTTTAGCAATGTCTAAAACTCCTAAGAGGATAAAGAATGTCTTGCGGAAGCCTTGTATTGTGGCTTTAGTAGACATAGATACATAGATACATATGTGACCCTGAATTAGATTTTGTGTCAGGCAAAAGACATCCAGAGTTCTTTACACCAAAGAAACAGCCTTGGATAAGAAATTGTTTTTTTTGCTGTCATTAACTAGATCAGACAGCCGGATTCTTAGCAATAGCCCATGAATCTGTAAAAATATACAAATGGAACCAATTGTTGACCAGGTCACCCAATGTTCTATGACTGCCTAGAGTTTGGTCAATTGTAGTGACCTCTGGGACTCACACTTTATCAAAGATATCCAAGTTAAAGAATTAACAGCAGCAGCAATTCAGTGAACTTTCTCATGTCTGAGAGTGGCGATACTTTCCATAATATCTACTGACTCCTTTTGCTGCTCACTCAGTTGATCTCAAGGAGCTCCATAAATTGCCAAAGGGTCTGGGAAAGGGGTGACCTCTGTTAGCAGCCATGGCGTCTGAAAAGGACCGAAGATGAGTAAGTTCACCCCCTCCTACAGTGGAAATATGCCAGAAGCTCAAGATTGGCTCTACTCTCTAACGAGTGTCCCTGGTGGTCATGCTTTTGGGGTGCTACTTTCATGACTCAAGCTGTTTTGATGAACAGCTGGATACAGAGGCCCATGGGTTTAAAACCTTTGAAAGCCTGTATTTCCAGGAAAATCCAATATGGACCAGCAATTCTATGTTTCAATCCAGTATAAATTTTAATTTATACTGGGCTGTAGTAACTGTTTTAATTGAAGGAAGGACAGAGGTCCATGGAGTCCCATTTTGTCAAGCCAATTGTAAATGCCAAGGATTTAATTTAATTTTAATTTATCCTTCATTGGGTCAGAGTGACAATACTTACTATGAGATATTTAAGATAATAGGTACTGTAAGCATGAGGAAGTAAGACAAGACAATAGTTCTGATGGCCATTAAGTGAGGTATACCTATTTGTCTTCTATTTATGTTCAGTAACTCCTCTAAGATTAATTAATTAATAATATCTCCAGGTTTAACTGTAATTTGACTCTTATTAATTAAGATCATGAAGTTTTACCAATTGATACATTTGAACAGATATTAAAGTTAATTCACAATATATGTTTTAGATTCAAAAAAGCCAACCAGTGACCCTTTGTTTTTATTGTTGTACAAATTATTTTAGTAATTTTAGATTTCCAGTTAGATCAAATTTTGTGAACTTGTGTCTCAGGTTTTGTTTTCTTGTTCAATTCATCTCGTATTCAAGTTTCTTCCTTTCTCCCTTCTTTTTTTCCTTCCTCTCTTCCTATTTCTTCATTTCTGTTGTTTTTCTTTTCTTCTTTCTTTATTTTATTTTTGTCATTCCTGCATATACTTTGGAGAATTCTGTCTATCACACTCAAATTTTAGAGTTTGTTTTTCCACAGAGCCGTGAATCAGCAATTTTAAGGTTAGAGGATTTCAAAAGGTGATGGTTGAATTATTCCTTTGACTGCCACAGGGAAGTCCTGAGGATCCTTTTAACTTCGACAATCAAGATCTTTCTTGGTGACAGGAGCATAGATAGCAGCAGCAGGAAAAGTATTTTCATGGGGTCTTAATGAGCCTTCTTTTAGAAGCATGACTTCAGAGTATCAAATAGTTACTCCTCTTCCACACAAGCAACTATGGGGAAACCCATATTGCATAGTTATCTGTCTTTCCTTTGAGCTCTTTACAAAATAGGGTCAATGCCTGGTTGAGACACACAGCCAATAGCTTAGGAGTAAGGGTCATTCCCCTGAGCCTGGTATCAATCACAGCTTATGTTGGAGTTGAGACACACAGATGGGTTTAGGCCAAGATACACAACCCGGGGCCATTTAAAGGAGGGACCAAACTCACATTCCTGTTCCTAAATTCTAATTACCCAGACTCTGGCTTGGGTCAGTTAAATCTATAACAGAGGCTCAGTAGAATCCAACAAATGTAACAGCGAACAGACCACATTAAAGTGCAAAGCTGTTAGCAGGCAGCAACACAGCCCAAAGAGCATGCTCACCAGCAATTAACAAGCCAAATTAAAACATGGAAGATGCTGAGCGGTAGTGGTCACTGCCTAGACACCCACTCTGCTCTCTTCTTTAATTGTTTTGGAGACTCCATAGAAACAGTGGATTTTCCCCATCCCAAAATTTGGTTTGGGTGTTAACACTGATGATGCCCCAGACACACCAAGAGGGTATACAAAGATATTCATTTAATATAGCTTTCTATATTAAATATATTAATATAGAAAGATGGTTCACCAGCACTTCTAAAATGGCTTGAGAGAGNTCTTTTTTTTTTTTTGGGGGGGGGGGGGGGGGCAGGAAAAGTGTTCTTATGGATGGTTTAAACTTCTTACCAGCACCAAAGAAGGGATCACCCAGACTTTTTCATCAACTTGCTCACATAATGGGCAGAAGTAGAATAATGAAGGGTGAGGCTTTAAAGCTGTCAGCAGTCATACATCAAGAAATTGAGTCACTTTATTACAATTAACTTCTGCGTCAGAAACATTTGAACTTTTGCACTGTACAGTTTATTATGATGGAAATTGTCATGCTCTATGTGATGAGGCATCTAGATAGCAATGGCACCAATGCTAAGAATGCAGAGTTGATCATCACCTGATTCCATTCAGTCTCATCACAGAATGGTCCCTTACTGTGAGCATCTACATGAGTAACCCAGACTGTCAGATGAGCAGCTGCAATTGCTTTCAACATTTTGCAGCCATAAAGAGGATTATCTTTAATTTTCCGTTTTGTAGTCTTCCAAGTAGTGGAACAGATGGCTAGGACTTTGGCAAGAGTTTGAGTTAGTAAAAATATTCCTGTTACATATATATGCATGTTATGTATAATGTTACATAAAAAAATAACATGATTCATTGGAGTACGATTGAAGACAGTCACAGGTCTTTCAAGTCAACCCATTGTATTGACTGGCCTTTACCATAGTTGGTCTTTCAGAATTGTCACCGGGGCTGGTTTGCTGCTATCCAGAGATGCCATCAGCTTTCACTGGTAAACAATATCAGTGGACAACATTCAGACACCTAGAGAAAACTCTGTGGGTTAAGGTCCCCACAATGCCAGTGGCTTTCCTTCAGACAATCAAGTGCGGGATAAAACATGGAGTAGCAGCCGTGTTTTCATGTGAAGCTGAGATGCCTTAGGACAAGGCACTCTTGAATGTACCATATCTGCTTAGCCAATATAGCCTATATCTTTCCATTTTGTTAATCATTCAATTCAAGTTGCTCCACCCCAAAATGAGGATGTCAGTCTAGAGGTACAGTACTGGGTTCGGTTTCAACAAGAGCCTAAGTAGCAAGTTAAAATGTGTCTTTTTATTAAAAAGAGGTGTAATTGGTACCTGCATCTGGCAGCAGCACTGTTTATTTTGTTTCTATTTGATAAGCCAGGAAGGGATAGGGAGGAGGGTTGCAGGGGGAGGAGGAAGTGACTAATCTCTCCCAATATCATTTTTCTTCGTGTATCAGTCTTTGAACAAGAGAATTCTCTGTAACACTATAGGACAGGAAGTAGAAGCTTGTAAGACATCAAGTCAATGATACGTGCAATGTCAAAGCCACTGCAATAGTGAGTTAAATCAGCTGGAAGCATTCATCCATTAGGTCATTTTAGCATTCCTGCCCCACTGTGACTTTTCCCCACACTCCATCATTTAAATTTAGCTTCCTTCTCTGCCTAACAGACTGGAAAGGATAGTGACTTTTGTGCACATATCTTATAGAACCATGAATTTGAGTCCCAATCCTCCCCCAAAGTCCCCAGCATAACCAAACAAGTGCATTTTACCTTTGATCCCTTTTGAGAGGAGAATGATCTTGGCCCCAGCCCCACTGACCTTCCTCCTTAAAGTGGCTGAAGTCAGAGGAGAAGGAGGGGTAATGGAGTAAAGTGGCTCCATGCTACTAAGCAAGAGTTTGCATTTACTTTTGGTTTTGAGACACATGACAGTTGATCACAACTCAACCAAATAGGCCTCTGTGTTTTGGTTCATCAAAAGTTGTTTAACAAAATGGAAGGTTCTTCTTGTCTATACAATTTATTTCAGCTTTGAGGACTCTTTGGCTTGGTAGCCATGACTACATTGTGTATCTGCTGGGACTATAGGGCTTGCTGCCCATTATCAACATATCTCTTCCTATTTATGCTCCAAGGAGAGTAAGAAACAACTGAAGTCCCATTTGGGCAACATGTTCGATCTGAGATTTAATTTCACCCCATAGTTATGATCTAAAAAGTTAGTCTGCCACTTCTTTTTGGATGCTGGTAGAAGAAGAATCCTGAGGTGGTGAAAAAGAAATTAACTACACATAGGACATCAAGTACCATGAGCATCAGTGCATTTGCTTCAGATTCTCTGGTTCCCAAGTCTCTTGAGGGTGATGGAGCAGAGCCAGATTTTACCTGTGCAAAGTGGATTGCATTTTATAGAAAAAGATCACTAAAATTGGAAATTTTAGCTGCTTTTTTTTGTTTGCTTCTTTGTTTGTTTGTTTGTTTTTTATAGCAAGAAGTAGGCAATCCTTTTCTTTGTCCCAGAGAAAGATGTACTTTATCGTTCAAGGCTTCTCTCTGTAAACACAACCTTGAAAAATGACTCAGGGTCTTATATTTTTATCATGTTAAGTAGCAAAAGAGGACTGAATGACCAATAGAAGAATGCCTCCAATACTATAGAAAAAGATGAAATTGATCAAAGGAAGTAGTTTTTTTTATCACCATGATGATTTTGGACGAGAGATCTACCAACCTTTTTATCACGAACCTCCAATTTTCTTCCTCCATTTTTGATAATATATGATTCTTATTAAAATTGATTTTTATTAGAGAGTAAATATACTCTTTTTTAGGGAACAAAATTTCAGACTCTTCTGTTTGATTTTAGGAAATTCACACAGAGGAAAATTATACCTATTATGATACAGAAGGGGAGAGAATACATTAAATTGTAAAATTTAAATTTAATCCCTTAGGAACAGTAACTAAACTAGGAAGACAGGCACATACTTTTGCACAGAAATATTTCTCAAGGCATTAATAAAACAGCCACACCTTTTTAAAATGTTGGAGCTGGCACTAATCCCAGCTATGCCCGACACTGAATTTTTTTCCATTCCACTGATGCTACTTCACAAAGAAAAGAAGCCAATCTTTACTTTCAGAATCTATGAGTAATAAATGTAGTGAACCTCAATCTCCTTCTAAAATAGTCTATCATAAGATGGTGCAGATAATTTTAAGTTGTATTTAAATGAAATTGGATACAAAAGTAAAATAGAAAGTCACTTAAAAATTTAGCAGATGAAAATATAGAGACTTTCTACCTATTGTTGGGGCTGTGACTAATACTTTATATGGAACACTGACAGAATCAGAAAGTGTTTCTCAAACACAAGTGACTATCTGTGTGAGATATTTTAGATGTTTCATACGGATAGCAAATTGCTACTGTATTCATACCAAAAATACATCAAGGATAATGCTAACTATCCTTTAAAGCAAGTATCTCTTCATAATATATAAATATTTATCATAATATTAAAATTATTTAATTGTAATATATAAATAATAATATATACTTTGCAATTATAATGTAAAAACTATAATAACTATATATACATACACAACTATTTATAACATAATGTATAAACAATTTATATATAAAGGCTATTTATAATTTATAATATAAAATTCTGATTTAGAATATACACTAGAATATTAATAATACATTATACTAAAGCTGCTATGTAATATATAAACTAGACATTTTCATAAATTATTATGTATCATAATGTTTAATATACAAACTATTATAATATATAAACTAATGCACATTATAATATATAAGCTTTTAATCAGCAAGTGATTAAAATGCTAATTTCTTCACATTTTAGTAACCTGGACAATTCTATACCGCATTCATTTTCTCAAAATGTTGAAGAAGAGAAATCCAAGTGTTTCAGTTCTTTTAATTGTATCATTAAGAATGTTAAAATTACTGAGATATTTCCAATAAAATAAGCATGTTATTTCAAAATGTAGAATAAATAAAAAATAATTACAAAACCAAAAAATACCAAACTTTATGTACATACTCATAAAAGGGGCCCTCAGATTGTCATTTAAAATCGATTTCTTTTACTCCAAGAGTTTAAAAAAAAAAAAAAGACATTTGATTTCTAAGAACAAAAATATCAATGTTGAAAACTGAAGCAGAGAAAGGGTTTACTACTGACAGACACACAGTGAAAGAAAGTGACAGGCGGCAACTTCATGGTGATAAGAAAGTAAAAGATGGGTAATACAACAGGAGATGAATCAAAAGGATTAGAAAAAAAATAGCCCGTGCCATTCTTTTTAACCAAGCCAGCATGAAGAAATGATGGAGGATGGGGCACCTGGGTGGCTTAGTCGGTTAAGCGTCCGACTTTCGCTTAAGTCATGATCTCGCGGTTCGTGGGTTCGAGCCCCGCGTCGGGCTCTGTGCTGACTGCCAGCTCAGAGCCTGGAGCCTGTTTCAGTCTGTGACTCCCTCTCTCTCTGACCCTCCCTTGCTCACGCTGTCTCTCTCTCTCCTAGAAATAAATAAAACATTAAAAAAAAAAAAAAAGAAATGATGGAGGAAGAGGATGCCTTTGTCGATTACCAAAGCCACCTCTACAATCAGCGGGTGACAGTCTTCCCACCTATGTCCTCATGTTTGTCTGACTCCTGTAAGGACGGTGTCATAGGCAGGTACCTTCCTCGTGAAGAGGTGCTCAATTATGTGCACTATGCAAATATTCCATTCAAGAAGTGAGGTCGTGTGCTGGGCACTTGAAAAAATAGTTTTGTTCAAAATGCTTACGATTAAAAAGAAAATTAAAAATCAAAAGTGGAAGATCATTTGCTATCTAGGAATGAAATGATAAACAGAGGACATTTATAACTGATGCTTTACTGTATCTTAACATCATTGTTATAATTTTCAAATGAGGATTTTACTAAGAGCTTTACATAGGACTGATTTCTGGCAGAAGTCAAGGAAATTTGGAGTTAGCTTCTGCTCATGCCATTCCTTGTAAGAAGGATGTGACCAACAGCTTAGGTGTTTGAGCTTCAGCTAATTCTAAATTACTTTATGCTTAATTCCACTTGCTTGTTTGGTGTTTTATTAACTAACTTGGATCTCTCTTCTTCCTTCTCTAATGGGAGGAGAAAAGTGTCCAGTTATACAATATATCAACCTTATCTGTTTTCTAATGCTATTTATACCACAGAGACATCAGCTGAATAAAAATCAATCCTCGCCTTGTTCTCAGCAGTATTTCCAACTTTTGAGCTCTGGTATACACAAAGAAATCAATGAGCATCTGTTGAATGTCTATTTGTGTAGTCTAGACTTCCTGCTAATATCTGTAGCAGTCCCTATCCTAAATTACCAATTATTAATGTTTTCTTAGTTTCACTCTCAACCTTATTTGGCCTGATACGTACCCTTCAGCTAATCAAGGTTTACAGGTTATCATTGGGACTGTAGTATTGCTAGTGTTCTCTTAAGCTTTAATTATCTCACAATGGAAAATTCAGATGAATTTTATCAAAACTGTCTCATGTCATCATCCTCATCAAGTCAGTATTTTCCAACTACTAACTTGATAAATATCACCATTCTAGGATCTTCATTTTCAGAGTCATAAGTACTTTTAAAATACTGTGTATGTTTGAATGATTTCTCAGTTTATCTAAGAATAGTTGAAAATAATTTTCTAATTACATATTGAGTTTAGAATTGTTAACATACAGAAGTTAATCATGTAATGAAGAAACACATTATATATGTTAAATATGTTTAGTGTAAGATGATAGACTGTGATAAGGGTATAAAAAATACAAACTAAACATTAATGTAACAGGATCAGTTTCATGTTCATGGGACCCTGTGCAGCCACATAGGACCCTGTGCGGTCACATAGGACCTGTGCTCGGAAGGGCCTTGCACTTGATTCACTGCTCTGCTGTCACTGTACAGACGTACCTAGTTTTATTATTCTTTTCTTTATTGTGCTTTGCAGATGCTCAATTTTTTACAATTGAAGATTTGTGGCAACCGTGCCTGGAACAAATCTATCAGTGCCCTTTTACCAACAGCGTTTGCTCAGTGTGTGTCTCCGTAACACTTTTTTGGTAACAATATTTCAAACATGTTCATGATTATTGTATTTTGTGGTGATCCCTGATCAGTGACCTTTGATGTTACTACCTTAATTGTTTTGGGGTACAACAAACTGTGTGCTTATAAGACCGCAGACTTAATTGGTGAATGTTGTGTATATTGGACTGCTCCACTGACCAGCCATTCCATCATTTCTCTCTCCCTATAGGGCCCCTGTTCCTGAGACCAATTACTAATGCTACAATGGCCTCTAAACGTTCAAATGGAAGAAAGAATTGCACATCTCTTGATTTAAATCACAAGTTAGAAATGATTAGGTTTAGTAGAGAAAGTATGTTGAAACCCAAGATAAGCTAAAAGCTAGGCCTCTGGGGCCATACGGCCAAATTGTGAAAGCAAGGAAGTTCTTGAAGGAAATTAAAAGTGCTGCTCCAGGGAGCACACGGATGATATGAAAATGAAACAGCCTTGTTGCTGATATGGAAAAAACTTTCACAGTCTCGATAGCAGATCAAACCAGCCACAACATTCCTTTAAGCCAAACCTAATCCACTCTCTTCTATGAAGGCTGAAGGAGGAGAAGAAGCTGTAGAAGAAAAATTGAAAGCTACCAGAGGTTGGTTCATGAGGTTTAAGAAAAGAAGCCATCTTCATAACATAAAAGTGCAAGATGAAGGAGCAAAGGATGATGCAGAAGCTGCAGCAAGTACCTAAAGATCTTGTTAAAATAATTAATGAAGGTGGCTACATAAACAACATATTTTCAGTACATATGAAATAGCCTTTTAAGGGAAGAATATGCCATCTAGGACTTTCACCACTAGAAAAGATAAATCAATTCTTAGCTTCAAAACTTCAAAGGATAAGCTGACTCTTGCTAGAGGCTAACATAGCTGTTGACTTTAAGTTGAAGCCAACACCCTTACCATTTTGAAAATCCTGAGGCCCTTAAGAATTATGCTAAATCTCCTTGGCCTGTACTCTATCAATAGAGCAACAAAGCCTGGATGACAGCACATCTGTTTACATTGTGGTTTACAGCATATTTAAAGCCCACTGTTGAGATTTATTGCTCAAACCTGAACTCAAGGATTCAAAATATGACTGCTCATGGACAGTGCACCTGGTCACCCTAGAGCTATGATGGAGATGGATGAGATCCATGTTGTTTTCATGACTGCTAACACAACATCCATTCTTTAGACCATGAGTCAATGAGTAATTTTGAGTTTCAAATGTTATTCCTTAAAAAATGCATTTTATAAGGCTATAGCTGCCATAGATAGTGATTCCTCTGGTGGATCTGGGCAAACTAACTGAAAACATTCTGGAAATAATTAACCATTCAAAATGCCATTAAGAACATTTGTGATTCATGGAAAGAGGTCAAAATATCATTAACAGGGACTTGGAAGAAGTTGATTCCAACATTCATGGATGACTTTGAAGGGTTCAAGATCTCAGGGGAGGAAGTTACTGCAGATGTGGTGGAAATGGCAAGAGAACTAGAAGTAGAAGTGGAGCCTTAAGGTGGGACTGAATTGCTGCAGTCTCATGATAGAACTTAAATGGGAGAAGAATTACTTCCTATGGATGAGCAAAGAATGTTGTTTCTTGAGATGAAATTTACTCCTGGTGAAGATGCTATGAAGACTTTTGAAATGAAAAAAAAAAAGGATTTAGAATATTACATAAACTTAGTTGATAAAGCCACAACTAAGTTTGTGAGCCCTGACTCCAAGTTTTTACAGAGTTCCACTGTGGGTAAAATGTTATCGAACAGCTAGAGAAATCGTTCATGAAATAAAGAGTCAATAGATGTAGCAAACTTCACTGTTGTCTTATTTTAAGGAAGTGGCACACCACCCAAGCTTCAGTCACCACCACCCTGATCAGTAAGTAGCCAACGACATCCAGGCAAGACTTGCCACCAGCAAAATGATTAGGACTCACTACAAGCTCAGATGATGGTTAGCATTTTTTAGCAATAAAGCATTTGTTGAAGTATGTACATTTTTAGTCATAATGTTATTACACTTAATAGACACTAGAATAAATGTGACTTTTGTATGCATCAGGAAACCAAAAAATTCATTTGACTCACTTCTTGCAATATTTGTTTTATTGTGATGGTCTGGAACTAAACCCACAATATCTGCAAGGAACATCTGATGTTTTCATTAATTTCGAAAAAGGGGTACTGCATTTTTTAAAATATTTATTTGTTTTTCAGAGAGACAGAGCATGAGCAAGGGAGGGGCAGAGAGGGAGACATAGCACCCACAGCAGGCTCCAGGCTCCAAGCTGTGAGCACAGAGCCCATCTCAGGGTTCAAACCCATGAACCGTGATATCATGAACTGATCAGAAGTTGGACATTTAACCAACTGAGCCACCCAGGCACCCTAGTACTGCATTTTTATTTTGCACTGGGCCACACAGACACAGAAGACAGTTTTCTAGCTTACTGTAAACTGACAATCAAAATCAAAATTACATATATACATATAACACATACCTTAAGGTGTTAAATTTTTATTGTAATTCTTACCTTAGAAATTTGATTTTCACTTGAACTTGGAAGACCCTGTATTCTGCCCTTACCCCACCTTCCCACCCCCACCTTTCAGACCTAATTTGTGATTACAGAAATAAGCTAGGTTTTCAGGTTTTGCTTGATTAAAAATAAGTCTTGTCAGAAACAGTCACTTGGTGAAAAATCAAAAATTAGAAAGCAAAGTAGAGAATATGCTTAGGTACAAAACAGAAAAAGTGATTTTTGGCTTTAATTTACCAAGGCCTTACTGATTTTAAATTTGGAGGACATTTTGAATTTGGTTGGTGGGGCCTAGTGAATACCATTCTCATTTGGATTAATTTACTTTTATGTTCTCCCCATGTTCCCTAAGTCAAAGTGAACAAAGGAATAGTATAGAGAATATATGAAAAATGCCTAAAACAAATGAAGAGTGGCAAATAATTTGGTAGGAAAACTGACAAATGGTATGAGCAGACCAATTCAGAGAATAGCTAATAAATATGAAAGAATACTCAAGTCTACTAGTAATCAGAGTCATGCAAATCAAAACCAAAATGAAAAGACATTTAATTCCATCAAATACAAAAATTTTAAGTGTCTGAGAATGAAATTTCTCCAGCAAATTCCCCTACTATTCAGTAGGACTACAAGCTGGCAAAACTACTTTGGAGAGCAATTCCACACTCTAGTAAATTTGAAGAAGCAGCTAACCTATAATGGGACAATTCTATCTCCACTTAGATGCCCTAGAGAAACTCTCACATGTGTTTGCAGGCATGTGCAAACTTCATCTCAGCATTAGCTATAATAGAAAAAGAAATCTTAATGTTATTAAGAAAATAGATAAATAATTGTGTTATATGCAAATGGTGAGATATAAAGCAATTAAAATGAATAAATTAGAGCATCAGTATTTAATGAAGATAGTTTTTTAAATTTTTTAAGTGTTTATTTTTTAGAGAGAAAGAGAGAGAGAGAGAGAGAAAGAGAGAGCGTGTGTGTGTGTGTGTGTGTGTGTGTGAGGGGGGAAGGGGCAGAGAAAGATGGAGACAGAGAATCCCAAGCAGGCTCCAGGCTCTGAGCTGTCAGCACAGAGCCCAAAGCAGGGCTCGAACTCACAAACCACGAGATCATGACATGAGCCTGAGTCCAACACTTAACCGACTGAGCCTCCCAGGTGCCCCTCAATGAAGATAAATAAAAACAAACAAACAAGCAACAACAACAAAAAACAAATGTTAAAAGAAAAAGACAAATTCCAAAAATTTATGAAAAGTGTCATAAAATATATGAAATACTTAAAAACATAAAATGTGATGTTTATAGGGAGTGTGGGATGCTGGTTGAGCCTCCTACTTCAGCTCAGGTCATGATCTCACCACTGGTGGGTTCAAGCCCCACGTTGGGCTCTGTGCTGACAGCTCAGAGCCGGAAGCCTGCTTCAGATTCTGTGTGTCCCTCTCTGTCTGCTCCTCTCTCACTCACGCTCTGTGTCTTTCTCTCAAAAAATAAATAGATGTTAAAAAAATTTTTTAAAATGATGTTTATGCATTATGAATTCCTGATATATATAATTTAAATATAAACATATGAATGGAAATTATTTCAACTGGAGGACAATGATTACATGGGTGGACCAATGAAGGATACAAAGAAAGATTCAACTTTCATCTGTAGCATTAAAAACAGATCTCAGCAAGATATGGCAAAATGGCAAAATATTTCCTTGTCAGATCAAGAGAGCAAGAGTAAATAAGCACTCACTACGTTATTATTTTCAGCATATTTGACGTATTTTGTTTAAAATAAGGGAGAAAGAAAGAATCAAGAGGGTAGAGCTTGGGAGATGAACAACTTCTGCATACACAACATCCATAAGCACCTCCTGTCAATTAGTAATTTGAATGGAGCAAAATGAGGCAGCTGTTTGGAAGCAGAATCTGTTATACAGTGCAAATTATCCGGGCCTTCTCCTTGAGTTTTGCCTCATTAGCAATCATCTCGATCACCAATTATAAACACCAAATCTCCACACAAAATTATTTGGCTCTGCAATTAAAACAAAAGCATAGATGCCAGAGATAGGGCCATTCCTTAGAAACCAAAGCTGTGTGTGTTTGCGGCTCAGAAATGGGAGGGGGCGCCTGAATCAAGTGGGGCATGGTGTTCGCAGACACCTCATAAGCTTGCCAGACACTCTTCTCTCATTGCTCATCTCCTCTAAAACTCAATTGCCCAGGCTTGCCTTTAAAGGAGAAAAGAAATCATCTGTCATTCTTTATGACAGTTCTGCTTCAGCTATGCAATGAGATGTGGTGGTGGATTGAGGGCAAGTGGGTAAACAAGAAGAGTGAGGTTGCTAAAACCCCTGTGATGTGCCTCCACTCTCTCTGAAGCTCCATGCGCTTCTTCAGGGGAATGCCTTTCTGTACTACAGGTGCTTGGAATGAATCTGCTCAGCGACCCGCACTGCATGCATAGGGGGCTGCCGGGGCTGTGTGTGTGTTTCGTGGCAGATAATGATATGCACTTCCATATAAAGGGAGACAGAAAGAAACCTTTGAGACTAATTCCCACTGTCAGTGGTTTTAGAGAGGAAATCTATCCCATTACATCTGCTTCTGTTCTAATTTAAGACAATCTTGGAGATAATTTCTATTGGATGGGAGAAGAGTATTTTTAAATCTAGAAACGTAATTTCAGAACACTTAAACCAAAAAGAGCCCCATGTTGCTACAGCATTATACACATACACTCATAAGCACACACTGATAATTTTGGATTTAGAGATATATCTTCCTCCATACTTAAATTTTTCCTTCACTTAGTTATGGGCATCATATATAAAACATTGCGCCCACAGAGGCTGGGATGCTGTATTTTACTGTAACAGATTATAGTCTACTATTTACAACATGTGGTAATAATGTGTTGATGGTAAAAATAGGGCCATTTGAGGGTGGGGTATGGATCTTCTGGTACTCAGCTATCATTTCATTGAACAATTGTTTTCACAGTAAGTACTTCATGAATCCATAGGTGTTACTGGTAGACTGCCGTAATCTATAATGACAGATTGCTTTCTTTTGAAAGAAATACAGATACCCAGCGATAATGAAGTAGGTGAGGGGTGTAATTATGGTCCTAACCCTCAGTTGGATTTATAATTTTAATTGCCCAAGTCAATTTGATCCGATCAGACATAAGCTAACCAGTGTTAGAGAACTCCTTAAAGAGGAAACATGACTTTCTGAATGTAATCCATGTATCAGCTAAGATATTCTTCCCTTTGCGATCTACATGCAACTGAAATGAACATCGTCCTGGGGAGGAGAAGCCTCATATCCCCCAAATTCTTTTCTTGGGCTCTGAAAGATTAGGAGTCAGACAGATAGTGCATAGTTAGCAGTGGGGGTTCAGCTCCCAAGCCCTCAGGTTTCCATAGAAGAATTCTGACAGAGCAACATCTAGTCCTCCTCCACCTCTTGTTCACTTTTTCTTGCCCAATAAAGAAGGAGCTCACACAATTTTTACCTGGGAGCCCTGGAAAGGCTCTGCTTCTTCTGGGTTCTACCTCTTTAAGGACCTGTCATTAGAATACTCACATTCCCTATTCCTCCATGCGGTAAGCTTAGGGGATGGCTTGGCACCACCAGGAGGCTGGCCTACAGCTGTGGGCTGATAACTTTACTCAAAGGAGGAATGTGGTAGAAAACTGAGAGTAGCCATGGGGCAAGTGGATTTCTCTCCAATTCAGCTTCATCAGCCACAAAGAAGATAGGCTGCTCTTCATCTCATTGACTTCAGTATTTGCTTTCTTTTGACTCAGAAGTTAGGAAGGAAGAAGAAGATATGGGTTGTAATGATTTCTCCCCATTAGTGCAAAGACCAGGACATTTTGAGAAAGATGAGAGTATCCTTTGGAGACAGTAACAACAAACTAAGAGTCTAAATTTTTCAGGTAGAAACAAGATAGAATGTTTGGGGTGCTTCAGTGAGAGTGGGTCTTTGACATCTTTGACCCTTCTGGCTCACAGAAGCTTACACTGTGACTGGGAATACAGTCTTGGGACTGAACAATAACAGGACTGCCTAAGGAGATAGAATTCAGCTCTTTCCCCCAGCAGCAGACCTAGACAGGCAGATGTGGAGATTAGAGTATTGAGAACAGCTTTATGTGGCTGTGAAGCTTGAGCTTTATCTACTCTCCCCCCACAGATTCTTCACCTGTATCATACTGTCTTTTCTGTACCTTGGTCAAACCAAATATATTACTGCGTCAGGATCTTTGCACTTGTCATTCCTTTTACATGAATTATGTTCCCAAAGATATTTGTGTGCCTGGTTTCCTCACTTCATCCTAGTCTCTTTTCAAATACCATGCTCCCAGAGGGATCTTTTATATGTGTGTGTGTGTGTGTGTGTGTGTGTGTGTGTGTATTCTCATCTTGTGCTAAAATAGCACAGGTCTTCTTAGTTCATTTCATCTCTTCTTCTTTTATTTTTCCTTATAAAGTGTATCGGCCTCAGGTATTGTATTATATACTTCCTTTAAGTTGTATGCATTACCTGTCTTTTTCAGTAGAATTTCAGAATTAGGCATCTGAGGACAGAAATTGCCTCATTGGCCTATATTTAATTTTTTTAATGTTTTTTATTTATTTCTGAGAGAGAGAGACAGCGTGAGCAGGAGAGGGTCAGAGATAGAGGGAGTCACAGAATCTGAAACAGTCTCCAGGCTCTGAGCTAGCTGTCAGCACAGAGCCCAATGCGGGGCTCAAACCCATGAACTGTGAAATCATGACCTGAGCTGAAGTCAGCCGCTTAACTGACTAAGCCACCCAGCCACCCTCATTGGCCTATATTTAATAAATAAAACATATAAGATGTGCCTAAATAAATATTTTTCCATTGCAATAATTATTTTTTTGCTTCCTCTTATTCTGAAAATAAACCAAAGGATATTGTTACAAACCAATTAAAATTTTCCCTGAACAAGCAGACTCCTGCAGCCTCAAGCTTTTCAAAGTTACAGTATTGCCCCCTTGTCCACAGGAGATATGTTCCAAGACCACCAGTGGATGTCTGAAACTGTGGATAGTACTGAATCTTATAAATAACATGCTTTATCCTATACATCTATAACTATGATAAAGCTTAATTTCTAAATTCGGCACAGTAAGAGATCAACCACAATAATAATAACAGAACAATTATAATAATCTACTGGATTACGAGTTCTGTGAATGTGGTCTCTGCTTCTCTCTATTGTCCTCACTCACCCTTCTTGTGATGATGTGAGATGTTAAATGCGTATGTGAAGACATGAAGTGAGGCGAATGGCGTCAGCATTGTGATGTAACATTGGGCCTCTACTGACCATCTCACAATATGGCAGAAGGAAGATCATCTGCTTCCAGATCATGGTTGACCATGGGTAACTGAAACCAGAAAATAAAGTGAGGGTAAAAGGGACCAGTGTACTTTTTGTCCTTGGTTTAATGATATATTCATGGTACTCTCAGTCCAAGCAAAAGGAATATTTTCTTTTTACTAAGTTTCTATTCTGTCTAATTTATTCATTCACTGTGTGAGTGAAGCCACAACCAGAATCTCCAAAATCCCAAACTGTGGTTATCGACTATATTGCTAATAAAAAGATTAAATGTGAGACCATAGATTGTGTGAGACTGGAGGGGAAAGGGACAGTTAGCCTGAGGCTGGGTCACTTGACTAAAGGAGCTCTGTATCCTTGTCCTTGACCTTTATGAAATTCTAAGGAGGACTAAGAAGTCTGTGTCAGCTAATCTTCTGCCACCTTCTAATGACTATCACTTAGCAAATCATGCCATTTCCTAATATATTCAGTGTTCTAATAATATTCAGTATTCTATACTGCAGACTGCCCTGTGTGTTGTTGTTGTGGTAGTGGTGGTGGTGGTGTGAAGACTGCCTTTTAATCTTTAGAGACCTGGACAGCTGAAGAACTGAAATGCATTCCACAGAGAGGGAAGAAAATGAATCATGCCTACCACTACCCAAATCCTCTGTACAATGAAGTACTGCCTGTTTTGAGTTGAGATTTTACTGTGATCTAAACCTTCCTTTGGACAAATATAGCTGTATGTAGTTCAAGGTTAACTACAGCAGTCTACATACTAAGACCAGGTGTTTTACTGAAGATCATGTCAGTCAAAAAAATATGTACAGCCATACAAGCTCAATATAAGCTGTAGCAATCTGCCAAAGGAGAGAAATAGCCAAGACCACATTAACTAGTCTGAAGATTGAATCTTATTTACTGGGAAGTAAAAGCCGCAGCAGAAACTTCACACCCCACACATTCTCTTGTGCCTCAAATGCCAAGATTTCTCCATTTTTCTAGGACACTGGCCATGCACAATACATTGGAGTTTTATAGGGACATATGAATAACGTACTTCTCTTCTCCTTTTGAGTTCTGAATGAACTCTGAAATTAGACGCTGGCATAAGAAAAATAGAGATCTAGTATTAACTTTGGTATGACTATGATTGAATTAGAGAATGAATGCTAAAATTAGAGCCAAAATCAGCCTTCAAATATTTCTTTTAATTAAACCTACCTCCCCCAAATCTCTGCTTTAGGTACCAGCCATGGTGTCCTCAGGAAAGTAAAGTTGGTAAAGAAATTATTCCGAGACGTGTGTGCAGGGCATAAGAATAACAAAAANCAAAAGCAAAAAAAAAAAAAAAAAAAAAAAAAAAAAAAAAAAAAAAACCAAGAAAACAAAAAAAAAAACAAAAAAAAACCCAAACATGTACCGGTCAAAGCAGAACTATATCTAGCTCTAGGAACAAAGCAGTTATGAAACTCTGAAGAGAGTCATCTAGAGAAGGTCACCTTGGGAAGAGATGAGCAACCCTACAGGGAGGCAGCCAGAACAAAAACTACTTGAACCCAACTTTTTGCCTCTATTCAGTCTTCTGCCAGAACTCTCAATTTGCCACATCCACCCAGAAGCCAGAGCAAAAAGGACCCCTTGATGTATTCCTCCCATGTCAAGCTCCTGGGTAGACACCAGGCTGAAAAGACGCAGAGAGTGGAATTCCAGGGGTGAACAGAAGGTATCTTGTCCACTTGGAAATACGTCACATGAATGAGCAGAGACTGGCCCTTTTCTGAACACAAGTTTCTCTGAAAGAGAAAGGTTAAACTACTTATAGCCAGTTTCCTCCCCAATCTCTTTCTACTTCCCTATGGAAGACAGTCCACAAATTTTCCTACTCTGTCACTCCTGCATAGTGGAAATTTCCTCCCCATTATAAATATGCAAAACATGGGGGACAGGCATTTTCCTTTACACTTACAGGTGGACCCAAGAGAAAATACAAAGTAGAAGTGGTTGAAAAGGACAGGGAAGACAGTAGGAAGCAGGATTAAGGCCATCCGACAAGGTATTTTCCCTGGTTCAGCCAATCCAGCTATAAACGTATAAATAGGTACCAGTATTTTAATTTCCTTTTGGCTAACACCTGTATCTATTTCTTCACTAAATGAGAATTTGGAGGGGAGAAGATCAGAGTTATTCTTCACCCACCTCTACCAGCAAAAGTCTCTTTGGCTTTCCTGGTACTGAGTTTCAGCTTCCGATGATGTTTTTTCAATTGAACTTTTTTTTGTAAATCTGTAGGATTAGGCTTTTCCAACCTCATCTCAGCCAGTCATCTGCTTCTCTTGATTTCTCTGGTTAGGAGCAGTGGCAAGAAAACTTACATGAAATCGTTGTTTATTTTTATTTGGAAATTTTTAGTAAAGGCTTATGGAAAAGGAAAAAGTTATAGTTCTAAAATATAAATTACAATTGAATATTACATTTAACATATAAAATACATTAGTTGAATATTAAAATCACTACGCTTAAAAAACCTTTCAGCCATTATTAGTCATACGCACCTACAATTTCATCAATTTGATATTAATATTGTTATGTGCCAATGTACTGCCATTTAATAAAAGTTCCCTTTCATGTTTTTTCCTTAAACCAAATTCTTTGCATTTTGTTTTATACAACAATTCAACAATTGCTTTATTCTGTCCCTTTTTTTTTTTTTTTCTCATTTTGCATTTTGGCTTTGGACTTGTTGTTCAACATCCAGCTGCATCATCAGAATATTTCCTTTGGGTTCCAGTTATTTAACTATGCCTTTAAAAAACACTGTATTAGCTATAAAGTCTTTAAAATCTTACCAGGTGTCATGCCACTAAGTGTGGTGCTCACAGCATCTCAGGGAATCAGCCCTGCCTTACAGATTCTTCAGTCATTTGACTAAGACCGTGAAGTTTATAAATGATAAACTTGAACTTTGAAAAAAAGGCCTAGATGTTATAGCTTAAGGAACTAAAATGATATGGGTGTTTACTGCAGAAATCAAGCAGCAGTATTAAGCTATGTGGCTTAAATAAATGCAAAACAATATATAGTTCAGTCTCAGAAATTTTAAAAATTAAAAAATAATAGTATTACAGACCGAGGGGCACCTGGGTGGCTCAGTCAGTTATGCGTCTGACTTGGGTTCAGGTCATGATCTCATGGTTNAGCCTATTTCGGAGTCTGTGTCTCCCTCTCTCTCTGACCCTCCCCTGTTCACGCTGTCTCTCTCTCTCTCTCTCTCTTAGCAATAAATAAAACATTAAAAAAAGAATAAATAAAATATTTTTAAAAATTGAAATAATATTGCAGATTCAAATGTCAGATTTACTACCTGAGAGTAGTGACTTTTTGGTATTGAAGCTTTTTAAAAAATGGGAAAGTATTGGAAATTCAGGGTTTTTTTTTTCACTTTTCTAGATACAGTTTTAAATAAATCTTGGTATCAATCATGCAATAAACATTTATATAAAATAGTGTATATATTGATCATTTCTAAGTGAGTAGCGTGGATTTTAAATTTCAAACATAGGAAATAAAAAAATTTAAATAATACATTTTTTTTAGTTTTATTTGGAAAATCAGCTTTTTGGGAATGTATCCCATATGCATCTGAGGAAAGAAATTTAAATAAAAGCCTAAAAACAATTTTACAACTTTAAGATCAATAGTAGAAGTCTGAGAAGGGCCTTTAGTAAGTATTCGACAGGATTCACCATTTTCCAAGATGACATACTCTTTAATAACGCTTGTATACTATACTACATTTTTCCCACAAGATCTTTTTGGAACAAAGGAATTGCTTTATGTTGAATTATTAAATCCAAGCTTGATTTATTTTAATATTCACTAAGCTATTTAAATAAAATGATATTTGGTGCTCATATACCAGATGGTTATGAACTAGCTGCTTTTCTATGGAGTTAAGTTTTGACAGTATTTTAAAACTAAAAATGCTACAAAGAAAAATCTCCACAGCCACCTTTATTTCTTTGTCTAAGATCATGATTAATGTACTTTTTAATAAATGCTTATTCTACAGATAGTCAGCAAAGCCTTATGGATGTGGCAGAGACCATATAAACTGAGCAGATACACTCAGTGGGGAAACAAGTTAAATGTTAAAGGATTACATATTCTATGTATTTGTATACCAAGAATAAACCATAAAATTTAGATGATTCTTTCACCAAGAAAAATTACCTAAATTTTTGTGCTGTTGCCATTTGGCTCGCTTTATTTTAAAGGACAAATTTCCCATAACTATAAATGCAGAAGCTTATACAGTTATCTAGCGATCTAATGAAAGAAATTTGCTTTGGCTTCAGTTGTACGGACTGCATTCCAGGCATATATTGTTATAGGAAAATTTTATGGCTCTTCTCTTTGCTCTGGCACTGGTGAGAAGGATCACGATGATTGTGACTGCATAAACCTTTGAGAAATACAATCTTGGCTAATTTTTTTAATGAGTAATTCAGAGTAAAATTCTTTTTTTTTTAATGTTTTTTTTTATTTATTTCTAGGAGAGACAGAGAGAGACAGCGTGAGCAGGGGAGGGTCAGAGAGAGAGGGAGTCACAGACTGAAACAGGCTCCAGGCTCTGAGCTGGCAGTCAGCACAGAGCCCGACGCGGGGCCCGAACCCACGAACCGCGAGATCATGACCTAAGCGAAAGTCGGACGCTCAACTGACTAAGCCACCCAGGCGCCCCAATTCAGAGTAAAATTCTTATTCTCTTTTTGACATAATAATACATAGTCTTTCATTTTAAAAGTATATAGGTTAATTTCATTTCTCAGATTTAAAAAGAACCGTTCAAATTTACTGGTGGTAGGGACAGTCTCATAAGAAATATGCAGCACTGACTTTGTTTTAGAAATCAGACCTCCTCAATGAACTGGGGGATACATGCACTCCAGGGAATGACAAGCAGTTTATTCTTAGTGAGTAAAACAGAGCTTTGTTCTTTATCTATTATTCTCTTCCTGGACACTTTAATAAAAGTCTGAATTTTTAGATACTTACATTTTTGTATTAGAATTCCCTAGTCTTTACACAGAGTTTGTTATTTATCTATAAAGGGAAAGGCAAAATATTTTGTTTACAAGATGCATATAGATATGAAAAGGACAAATAATTCTCTACTGGCAAAATTTTGAAATCTTGAATGCACTGGGATATTTCTATAAAAGGCATTGACAAATTTCACTCCCCTGTAATAGTACCATTCTATTCTGTTGTTGGAAGCTGTCTTTCACTTCTGTTTTTATTGACATGGCTTTTCCTTTCTCAATCATTTACCAAAATGTGTCAAATTAATAACTTCAGATATAAATGTTTACATTAGGAATACAAATCTATAAGCTGACTTGCTTCCTAGCAAATGGGAGAAAAAATTAACATTTGATATTATTTGTGTGCATGTGTGTTTTTTGTATTTTCTATAAAATATGTGATGTTTATGAATTAAACTATTGATTTAAGCAGAAGAGAAAGACAGAGGTATCCAATTTTCTCAGTATTCAATAAAATAACTTGAATTGCTATTCCCTGACAAGACAGATAGATTACAATATTTACATAATATATTCAAGCTCATGGCAGTATACTCAAGCTCAAAAGAAGAGTATTGCAAATTAACTTTTAGAAAATTTCAGTTCTATTAATATATGTTCACTATATTGTTCAATTCATAGTAGAGACAAAAATTTAGCACTTAGTAAATTGTATTTTGTAGTTTGTGCATCAAATTCATTATAGCTTTTAAAAATTTCAGATTGTTTGTGAGGTTTAAAATATTTTTAATTTTATGCTTTAAAGAGCGACCAAAAGATAATGATCAATATTAAAAGAAAAGACATGGCAATTTACCATATTAAAATAAAATAAAAAGTGTATCAACTATATCTCAATAAAAATTTAAAAAGACATTTTCAAATGAATTCCAATATTAATATATAAAGAAATTCTCAGGGGCGCCTGGGTTGTTCAGTCAGTTAAGCGTCCGACTTCGGCTCAGGTCATGATCTCACAGTTAGTGGGTTCGAGCCCCGCGTTGGGCTCTGTGCTGATAGCTCAGAGCCTGGAGCCTGTTTCAGATTCTGTGTCTCCCTCTCTCTCTGACCCTTCCCTGGTCACACTGTCTCTCTCTCTCCCAGAAATAAATAAAGCATTAAAAAAAGAAGAAAATAAAAGAAAAGAAATTCTCTGTCCTTTGGTTGGTAGCTGCCATCTACCAACTTTAAGATTTGATTAAAAACTGGACAATCAGGGTAGCACAGGGGTGGCTCAGTCGGTTTAGTGTCTAACTCTTGTTTTGGGTGTGGTCATGATCTCCTAGTTTGTGAATTTGAGTCTCCATTAGGCTCTGTGCTGACAGTGTAGAGGCTGCTTGGTATTCTCTCTCTCCATCTCTCTCTCTGCCTCGCTTCCACTCATGCTGTCTCTGTCTCTCTCTCTCTCTCTGTCTCTCTCTCAATATGAGTAAACTAAGAAAAAGGTAGGGTAGGGGGCCCCTGGGTGGCTCAGTCGGTTAAGCATCCAACTTCAGCTCAGGTCATGATCTCCAAGGTTAATGGATTCAAGCCCCGTGTCAGGCTCTGTGCTGACAGCTCAGATCCTGGAGCCTTCTTCTGATTCTGTGTCCTCCTCTCTCCTTGCCCCTCACCCACTCACACACTGCCTCTCTCTCTCAAAAATAAATGAACATTAAAAATTTTTTAAAAAAGATTTAAGGTGCCTCGGTGACACAATTGGGTAAGCATCCAACTTCAGCTCAAGTCATGATCTCCTAGTTCATGATTTGGAGCCCCACATCATGCTCTGGGCTGACTGTTAAGAGCCTGGTGCCTACTTCAGATTCTGTGTCTCCCTCTCTCTCTGACCCTCCCCCACTCGTACTCTATCTCTTTCCCTCAAAAGTAAACATTAACATTTTTAAATGATTTATTTAAAAACTATTTTCCTCAGACCTACCAAATAAGAAATATTTACAAAAATTATAAAAATTAACAATATTCAATATTAGTAAATATATTGGATGAATGAGAACTATCATACATTGATGGTAGATTTATAAATGGGTATAATGTCTTTGTAAAATGACTTACCACATTGCTCATGAACATAGCTTATAGTCCAGAAATTTCCCTTTGAGTATATATTCTACAGAAATTCCTATGTATATGTTACTGGAAATACATACAGAATTATTCACAATATTGTTGTGTATAAAATAATATACCTTCTACAAACAGAACCATGCCAAATATCAATCACCTGAAAAAGGATAAGTTAATTGTGGTTTATTTAACCAATGAAAAATATGACAATGAAAAGTAACTGTATTAATGAATCTCAAGAATATATTATTGAGTAAAATATAGAAGACCAGATCACACAATTCTTATGTATATAAAATTCAATCAAAATAAAGAATATACTACTCAGATGTTTATACATATATGATTAAATTTTATAAAGTAATAAAATAATTAATACTAAATTCAGAAATATGAATAGAAGTTTCCTAATTTTTTATTGGTATACAATTTACACATTTAGCAAATATTACATAATTGGTAAGAAAAGAAATACGAACAACTTCAACATTATTTCCCAATTTTCCACCAGTAGGTTTTGAAAAATATATCTGAAATATTCTAATTATAAATGGGGGAAATTTGAAAGCATGTCCTAAAAAATTGGCAGGATATTAATTTAAACTTCAATATAATGGTAGAATTATATTAAGTTGTTATAACACAAGTGTAAATTAAAATAATAATACAATTCTTAGTCTACATCTTCAACGTGGGCATATTAAAAAATTTTATGATAAAAACTTGTTTAAAGTAATGTATTTTGATACATTCCTACTTTTTATTTTTTAATTGTAATAAAGTGATACTTTCCTAACTGTTGAAACAATTATCTCGTCATTAAACTGAAGTTATTGCTGTATCATAACACATAACCATCTAACTATTAATTTTCTGAAGAGATCAAATGTATAGAAAAACAGTCTTTTATTCATCCTTATTTCAGTCATTTTGAAGAATATACAGGAGATTGGGGAACCTGGGTGGCTCAGTCTTTTGAGCATCCAACTCTTGATTTTGGTTCAGGTCATATAGCACAGTTTGTGGGTTCAAGCCCTAGAATTTCTCTCCCTCTCTCTCTCTGCCCCTTCCCTACTCACACGCATGCTCTCTGACTCTAAATAAATAAATGATATATAAGAGGCCAAAACTTTTGTTTTCCCTATTCATATTAGCAACATTTTATTTAAAGCTGTGATCCCACAATTATAAATGAAAAGAAAATTGAATTCAAGAATAAGAATTCCGAAAAGGACTCTTTTCTTTTAATTGAAGCAGACAAGATTTTAAACAAAGGCAACAATATAAATTAAATCCACAAAAAAAGCAAGCTCGAATTAACTTGCTATTCTCTGTGTTTCCATATCTCTTTTGGTTGTTGTAATTACGACACTGTTCTAATTGTCATGAAGTTGAGTGTCTACCTCCCTCACTGAACTGTGACTCTCTTGGGTTAAAAAAAAAAAGAAAAAAGAAAAAAAACTGAGTCACTATTTTTGTATCCTTTACTCCTTTCATGGTTCTGGATAGTCAATAGATGTCAAGAAAGCCTACTATAAATGAATGGATAAATGGACAGACACATTAATTAATAATTAACTGGATTTTTTCTGGGACCAAGTTTTGAAAATTACATAAGGAGTAATAATTTATTTTGGTTTTATAATAACTTTATTTGGGGGATTTCTATTGTTGTACACTAAATATTTCTAACAGGTAACAATGCTTTATTCTTTACATTGATTTCCTTTGCCTTTTTATTTTTTTTAATATTTTTATTTATTTCTAGGAGAGAGAGAGAGCGTGAGCAGGGGAGGGTCAGAGAGAGAGGGAGTCACAGACTGAAACAGGCTCCAGGCTCCGAGCTGGCAGTCAGCACAGAGCCCGACGGGGGGCTCGAACCCACGAACCGTGAGATCATGACCTAAGCGAAAGTCGGACGCTCAACCGACTAAGCCACCCAGGCGCCCCTCCTTTGCCTTTTTAAAATGGCAAACATATTTTTCTACCTGAAGTAAAATCTATAAAATATACAACAAACTAATCAAAACAATCAGATGTGTTAAACTTTTTGGTGGCAACTGAAAGTAATGCAGTGAAATACACACACACACACACACACACACACACACACACACATATGTATATAGAGACAGAGGCATTAAAGGGGCAACATTATTCTGATGAATATTGAATATATTCCTACTTTAAAAAGTAATACCTTAAGATTGTCCTTATAAATTAAAAATTAGTCCTCTCATGCTTATGGTTCTTAAACAACTATGTGCTACTATTAAAAATAATATTATGTCAGTTCTAGGATCTCTTAGTCTTCCTCACTTTTGACAGTTTCATTGATTCAGATGCTTTGATCTATTTTTCTGAAATAAGAGGATACTGAAGGTATCTAAAGAGCCAAACAAACCTGGCGGTTGGCGGGAGGGGGAAGGAAGAAGCAGGAAGTCAGTAACAGCAATGCTAAAGCACCAAAAAGGAACTAAATTTCTTGTTTTAATTCAAATGACCAATGATCTGCTACAGCAAGAGAAAGGAGTAACTCCTCAACTCAACCCAACTGTGTGACAGAGAATCATTTCTGTGTTTGGATGTTTTATTCCAAAATAATGCCTGGAGAGGTTTTCAACTTTCCTGATGCCTGATAATAATAAAATGAGCCATTGATCTCTTCTGGCTAATTCCAAATATAGAATTAAATGTTAAAAAATCAGATGCTAGAAATAGAAATCACCAGGTCTCCACTGTTGGGAAGGGTCAAGTATTGATTTTCCTTTTAATGTATTTTTTTAGTGCTTGGAGGAGGGGTGTATCTTTTGTGTGCAGGCCTGTGAGTATGCGTGTCTGAATGTGTTTGTGTCTGTGTTTCTTGGGAGGGTAGGGGGAGGTGGCACCAATTATTTGTAATGGAAGTATTCATGGCCTTTGAAAACAGCCATTGAGGACAAGAAGAATATAAAGAATAAGAGAGAGGCAGACTGCATTTCATAATGTTAATTTCCCTATTTACTAGGAAGCAAGTGAGCCTATAGATCCTGCCTCCCTCTTACTCTTTTACTTGATGCTGAATATAATGAAAGAAGCTACAGAGAACACTTCAGAAAAATCTGAAAACTTAGACTGAATGCAGCAAAGCAGCTAAAAATAAGAATCTTTAAGGCCTGATCAAACCAACCAAATATCTGGGGTCAACTAGAAAACTAAAATGCCTTTCTCATGTTATTTCTAATGGAATCTGGGGTCAAAAAGCATCACAATGAGCTCCTTCTTCCATTCAGGATAATTCTCAGATTTTGTAGCTATTGTTTCAATTTATCAGTATAGTCCTGAAACATAGCACTGCTTTGTAACCCTCGAAAAGGGAAAAGAAACTGTGCTCAAGTACTGAATACCATTCCACTCAAGCCATGACACAAAAGATTTAAAGAAACCTAGCGTTTTAAAAATAATGCACCTAATGACAGAGCATGTACATATATATATATATATACACTTACACTTTTGCACATATGCGTAAGGTATAGCTTGAGGGTGCAGACAGTCATAATACCTTATCAAATTCATTCATTCAATGAGTATTTGCAGAGTAGTATCTAAAATGTACAAGACTTTGCTCTAGGCACTGGGTATGCAGCAGACATTAGAAAAAATTCTGGGCCTTTGGGTGGCTCAGTCAGTTAAGCATCTGACTTTGACTGGGTCATGGTCTCACACTTTGTAAGCTCGAGTCTCCCATTGGGTGATCTCAAGCTCTGTTTCAGGTAAGCCCAATTCTCAATCTCTCTCTCTCTGCCTCTCCCTCACTTTGTGTTCTCTCTCTCTATCAAAAAAATTCTAGCTTTTATAAAATTTATATTCATGAGGAGAGGCAGCTATAAAAACAAAAACGAAAACAAGTATGTAAAAGATATGAAATAGGTTATATACTAAAAAGGGGAAAGTGCTAAGAAAAAGTAAATTGTGGAAGGGAAAGATGAAGTATGGGGGGAGGGGAAAGTGTGTGTGAGGAGAGATGGGGTGGCCCATGAAGATCTCACTGACAATGTGATTTAAGTGAAAATGAGAGCATACATCAATAGAAGTACAGGAAACAAACTTCTGTTAGTATGTCAAACAGAAAAAAAAATTAAAAAAGAGAATCATGTATTTAGAGAACTGGGGAAATCTGCCACTGATTCAAGAAGTTAAAGAACAGAAAAGAGTGGTTACTACCATCGTCATGTCACCATAGTGTCAAGATATGCATGAAGCTGGGGACAGTTTGATGGATACTGAGGCCTCCTATTAATTACAACTTCCTCCACGTATGCATGCAGAGCAACCATGGCCTGTACCTTGCTTCTATGTTTTAATTTACTCAAGTGCATTTAGTTGGTGGAAATTACTCACATCAGAATTATACTGATAAATTGAAACAATAGATAACAAAATCTGAGAATTATCCTGAATTGGAAGGAGTTCATTGCTATGCTTTTTGACCTCACATTCCTTTAGAAACAGCATGAGAAAAGCTTGTTAGTTTTCTCGTTGACCCCAGATATTTAGTTGGTTTGGTTAGGCTTTAAAGATTTTTGTATTTAGGGGCACCTAGGTGGCTCAGTCATTAGGGGTCCGACTTTGGCTCAAGTCATGATCTCATAGTTTGTGAGTTCGAGTCCTGTGCTGGGCTCTGTGCTGACAGTTCAGAGCCTGGAGCCAGCCTTGGATTCTGTGTCTCCCTCTCTTTCTGACCCTCCCTGGCCCACACTATGTCTGTCTGTCTCTCTGTCTGTCTGTTTCCCTCTCTTTCTCAAAAAAAAATAAACTTTAAAAAAATATTTTTATTTTTAGCTGCTTAGCTGCGTTAAATTTAAATTTATCAAGATGTAAGTTCATTATGAATCAAGGAAGATCTATATACAGACTAGAAACTAGCATCAATACAGTGTAGGTCCTGATAGGAATAACATATGTCATTAAGAATACAAGAAGGCATAGACTGGAGGGAAAATCCTGAGAACAGTATCCTCAAAATGAAGATAATGGAGTGATTGCAGTTATTAATAATGACAATACCTGTGACCATGAGACGGTGAGTTTATAAAGGAGAGTCAAGGACATGATTATTGTAAGGAAAAAATGAAAGAATTGGAAGGCGGAAATGTGTATGTTTCATGAAAGTGGATAATGAAATCTCCAGGGTTTTGACAGGAGTCATATAGGAGACATGACAGTGAGGCAAATCCGAACCCTTCTTAAAAATATGAAAAGTGGACTGAGTTTGGTAGATGGCTACAACACAGAGGAAGAAGTGGTGGTTTGGTCTGATGGTGTGAAATTCGAAACAGGGGAACTTAAAGGAAAGTAAATTAGCTTCCAAGTGCCTGAGTGGAACAGAATGATCTCTCACCTCAATTCCAAATAAAACAACAGGCCTAGAAAGGGAAACTACCATCACTGATGAGGGTGCAAGGAATTCCAGGTCTTCAGGGGACAGTTTTCTGATATAGCAAGAAAAGGAAGTGCCCATTCAAAGAAAGGCCGACAGTATTGCTGAAGGCTGATAGTGAATCTATTCAAGTTATGGAGAAGTGACTGATAAATGCAAAAAAATAAAAATAAAAAAATAAATGATGCTACAGAGCTCTGTAAGGATTAGAGTCTGGGTGAAAGGAATCGCTCGCTAGTCCTGGACATCATGGGGTTACAGATGAAAGCAAGAATAAAGAGGATGGTAAAGTGATTTATTCCTTGAAGTAGCCTTGTTCTGGCTGTTAGGAGAAGGTGCTTTCTTGGAGTAGATACAGTTCTTGGGTTTCTATCTTGACCCAACCAAAAGAAGTGTAATGGATTGTAGGGAGAGGGTGATTTCAGCTTAAATCATGTTTATTTGGCTACCAAGTTAAGACAATATTTTCATTTTTCAAAGATTTATTCTTCTAAGTGAAAGTATCTTCAGGTTTATTTTATTTTTCACATTTTGTGGGTGAGAAAAATTAGGAGCGCAGTTGGTAAAATACCAAAACCAAGTTGAAAAAAATGTTAATAATCCATAAGGAAATGAGACAATATGTCCTTGCAGAGAAGCTGGTATCAAAAAAGATCTGTGCTGTGGAGTCACTGTAGGTTTGTGTATTGAGTCAATTTAAGTAGCTTGCTAAACTGGGACTACACTTTCCACAATTCTCTTTCTTTGAAAGAAAATGTTTACTTATTTATTTTGTGAGAGAGAGAGGGAGGGCATGCAGGGAGAAGGGCAGAGAGAGAGGGAGAGAGAGAATCCCAATCCATGTTGTCAGCTCAGAGCCTGAAGTGGAACTCAGTCTCACGAACCATGAGATCACGACCTGAGCTGAAACCAAGAGTTGGATGCTTGGCCAAGCTACCCAGGCGCCCCACCACAATTCTCTTTCTTCCTATTTTCAAGCTAGCCTTGGTCACAGTAGTTATCTTGTGGATGCTTCAGGCAGTCATGTTTTTTTGACTAAACATCAGCGCAAGAGTACCGGTGCTGTTGTACCTCACACACATCGTTACGTATCTGCTGGATCACTTCACTGTGTGTGACAGTAGCCAGGACTAAGTTTTCCCCAGCTCCTACCATATCTGCCTTATGCTTCTCCAACTCTGGACCAGGTGTGTCTAGCTCCATGACCAAGGGCACTGGAATTACCTTCCACGTCACCCCCATCATCAAAACTGGAGGTGTGGAGAAGGTGAGAGACCCACACAGGCTCCGATATTGACAATGGAGTCGTCTGTCTTTGTTCTTCCACTGCATATCCATCATCTCTTCCCAACTATCTACCCTGCTGACCTCAGGCTCCAGAAAGACAATCCTTACACATATTGAACCAGCTACCACTAGTGTATAAGGTCAAATCAGTATAATAAATTCTCACTGTGCATCACCGCTAGTAGTTCTTACTTGCTATGCTTGCTATGTGATAATCTAATAATTAATTAAGCTCATTAAGTCCCAGTTCATTTACTATAAAATCCCAATAATATATCTACTTCAAAAGACTCTTGTGGGGCACCTCAGTGGCTCGCTTTGTTGAGCATCTGACTCTTGATTTCACCTCAGGTCATGATCTCGAGGTCATGGGCTTGAACTGCACCTGGCTCTGCATTAAACATGGAGCCTGCTTGGGATTCTCTCTCCCTCTCCTCTGCCCTCCTCTACTCATTCTCCCTGTCTATCTCTCTTCTCTGTCTCTCTCTGTCTGTCTTTCTCTCTCTGATAAATAAAATTTTTTAAAAGATTCTTGTGAAAAAATAAGAAAGTTATGTAAAGTACTTAACACAGTTGCTGGAACTTCCTAGTTACTCAGTAAATGCTGACTGTTATTCTGTAGAGTAAACAAATTTACAACACGGCCTAGTTTATACAAATTCTATTTGTAATCAACTCAATGGTCTCCTCGTTGAGATAAGGCAGTTTTTATATGCTTTTTAAAAAGTTTATTGTATTTATTTTGAGAGAGACAGAGAGAGTGAGGGGGAAGGAGTAGAGAGAGAGAGGGAGAGAGAAAGAGAATTCTAAGCAGGCTTTGCACTGTCAACACAGAGCTTGATACAGGGCTCCGATTTAAGAACCGTGAGATCATAACCTGAGCCAAAATCAAGAGTCAGATGCTTAACTGACTGAGCCATGCAGGCATCCAGGCAGCATGTATATTTTTAATTCTATTTATTTTTTTATTAACTCTGAGGAAAGTAATAGACATTATTTATGCAGTAGTAGACATTATTATTATGCTCCTGAGAAGAATATATATCAGGATATATCCTTTTCAGTCATCAGGTGTCTATGGAATAAAATATTATTATCTAGTAAAAACTACATCACAAAAATGTAAATGGCACATTTTTAGATAGAACAAAATAAGAATAATGTTTAATGGAGAGAAAATTCTGAGCTATCTGAAAAGATACAAGTATCCTATTTAGATGGTTGAGAGGTAAGCTAAAAAAAATTAAAACCAGGGACAAGAACATCAATAAATCTCTGACCAATCCACTTTCATGAATGTCCTAAAATATGCTATTTTTGTGGGGATTTTTTTTCAATTTAAGGGAATTTTGATTAGAGTGGTCGTTTAAAAATCAATCTACCACAAAATTATTTTCACTATGATATTTTTATTGCAGAAAGTTTTTTTTATTTTTACTTTGTTATTCTAAAGTAATTCTATTTAAAGATAACACATTAATTCACAACACAATCCAGTGCCTGCTTGCCAACCATGATGAGTATAGAAGAAAACATCCCTTATTATTAGCTTATAGAGGACTTCCTCTTTCTTTCTTTTAAATTAATTCATGTGCTTTACTGAAGTAAAAAAATTTTTTTATTTAATCGTATTTTCAGATGAATGTGAAGTTGGTTGACCCTTTATAACATTCATTCATGTCTGTTAAAAGACTGATTAAAAGTTAATATGAAGATTAAGATTTTTGAGCACTGGGGAATCTCTTACTTTCAAGGAGCATCTTTAATAATTCTGAAAGCAGGAGGCTTCAGCCACCCAGACGTGCAAATCCCTAATCCCTTCTGTTTCAAGAGATAACCATTTATTTCCATTTCCAAGAGAGTCCATCTGCTCCCATGGCTTGAGTTCAGAAGGAGTGAAATCCAATAACTGAAAAAGAAGTGAACTTTCTTTTGTCCCTCAGAGAACTGAGCATCCCTCCCAGGACAGCAGCAGCTTTAGTGGTCATGACACAATCACAGGGACTCGGAGAGATAAATGAATAACTGACAAGAATATAAATGGGAGCCTTTGCCTTAGCACTACTCAGGAAGAAGAATAAAGGTGCATACTCACAAGCACGCACCACCAGCACATAGCGGAAGGAAAGAACTGAGTAAAAAAGAGTCACCTATTTCAGAAAATTACAAACACAAAGAGCAAGAAGATAACATTCTATCAATATGAAATAATATTAAATTATTATCACTCTGTTTAATATCTAGGCAGTTCATCTGCTTGTTTTTAATTATTTATAAACTCTATATCATTTCCTCTTCCCAAAAGAGAAAATATTGCTGCTTGGCTGATGAAGTATGTATACTACATCGGCCTAAGAGTGGGGAAACAATTAGAGAGATGAAAAGCATACTAATATGGAAAGGGTAGGAGAAAGGGAGCAGCAGGGACAGCTCGTATGATAAGCAAACCTAACAGCTAATTCTGATATCTGCTCTGCAAATGTAGCATTAGTAGGCTGGCGACAGGTAACTAATAAAAGCAGTAAAAGCAATAAAATCATCTTACATTTGGAGAACACTTTAAACTTTTTCTAAGTCTTCTCAAATGATTATCTTAAATGAAGATTTAAAATAACTTGTCCAAAGCCAAATAATTAATGAATGAAAATCTGGCTTGGAAAACCATATTCCTGCTATTCTACTGTTCTCTCCTGTAACAGTGCTGCTTCCAGAGGAAAGATTTCAATCAGGAATCATACACCTCAACATCTGGTTATCTAACTCATGAAATAATGGCACTCTATAGTCTGAAAACACTTCACATATCATTTACTAATGTGTCCTAAAGTTTTCCAAATGAAGACCTTTTTATAAAATATAAAAGTATTTTTCCAAATCCCACATGGCTGCAATTGGACTTTTCGACCCTAGTGATTATGGAAGTATATAAAGCATATGCATTCAAGGTCTCCTTGCATTATTCCAAGGTTCATAATTTGGAAACTAGTACTTTAGTCCAACCCTCTCGTTTTACAGAGAGGAATCCAAAACCCAGTGAAATTAAGTGAATCACCCAAGGACATAAAGCAAGTTATTCAAAGGACCAAGAGTGTGACTACTCTATGCTGCCTTCCTTCCTCTCTCATTTGGGAACAATTTCTTTTTTGTTTCCCTCTTGGAATATTGTGGTTGTAGTTATCATGAGATTTTAATTCTATTTTGAGTGGTTGGTTGACTTGGCAACACTATTTTCCATACAGCCTCTACTTCATTCCAGCAGAGAATCCAATGATTTCTCTGTTTTCTGCTACTGATTGATAGAGTGCCAACACACTGAGGAGATTCAAGGAAAAAGAAATTCATTAAAAACAAAGATGACTACAGAAAATTACTAGGAAAAATAAATTTGGGGTGTTTATCTTTGCCATCAGAAGAATGATGAATTAAACCAAGTGTTTTAATTAATTCTATTCTTTGCATATTGGGGGAACCCTTTCTAGGAGGCCTTTGCAAAAGTGTAAAAAGATAGAACAAATACTACACATATCACCTATCATTGAGGTTGTCTATTGTCCTAGGAGTTTTCTCAAAAATTGCTTTGTGATGATCTTACTTTGAATGAAAAAAAAAGATAAAGTAGCAGCCTATATTTTAGAATTTTCTTATGTAGCAGTTGTAACTTTTGCAAATGAAAAATCAGTACTTAATATGTATTTCGTTCAGGGAGTGACTTTGTTTTGTTTTGGTTCAAAATGATCAATTACTAAAAGACAAAATTTTATTTGGTCAGTCAGTGTGACTTTAAACCTGTTTTGATTTTTATTACCTTTACTTGTTAACCTGCATGACTAGCGTGATAAAATAAATGTACCCCAAATGATGGATGCTTGTCTATCTTACTAGACCTCAGGAGGAATTAAGCCAAAGAGAAGTAAATTCCAGTGGAATTATTTCAGTCTTACAGAAACATACAGCTCAAGAACAACCTCTGTCTGGTTGACACAATAAGCTGGGAGTGATGGGAAACCAATCTGAGTGGAGGCTGAAGGGAGCATTTAAATGGTCAGATTCCCAGTCAAGATGCCACATTTCTGCGATATGTAATTTGCCTGTCCGCATAATTCTTTGGGCTTTAACTATAGTCCAACATTTTTTCGTGCAAGTAAAACTCAGCAATAAAACAAAAGCATCCAAACAATAGCTATGTTCAAGGAGGTTATTAATTTCCCATTTTTCCCTGACCATATTCCTCAGAGGAAGACTTCGAGACTGAAATTCTCAATATAACAGCTTTAGATTGCTGGCCAGGGAGACGGGTAAAACAAAGACATACAGTATCCAAGCAGGCATTAGAGTAAATAGATACAACCAAGAGGGATTAATTACAGTACTCCATCAAATCAAATCAAATCAGATAATTTTGTATGAAGGTTATGATATGTTTAAATGAGTAAAACTGTAATCATTCAGATTGCAAAAAAGTGTAGGCTTGAAAATTCCCTTTGCTGTCACTAGAACAAGTAATTAATCTACAGGTTCCCACAGACTCCTCCAAGATGCAGTGCCTAGATCCATTGTTCACAGCCCGGTTTTATGACTTGCGCTCAAAGCTATAAATTCGTACATGTCACTTCTTTCACAATAAAGTTTCATTATCGTCAGGGGGCAGATCTTCTTGCCATACTCATGACTCACAGAGTAACACCGATCTGAGACAGTGCTAATATCATGACAGGGAAACGAGGAATAGAGGCATACATTGCAATGGCTCTTAATGTTTCTGCTCAGAGGTGTCACACACACTTCTGAAAATATAATTCTGCTCTCATTCCATTGGCCAATGCAAATCTCCTAGCAAGTTCAACAGTAGACAGAAGTATATAGCTTTCCTTTAGGAATAAACCCCTTTTTGCTGTTGTGATGTGTTTCATCCTGTGCTGAATTTAGTTTGATATCAAAATTCATGTAATGACTACCTTTTGAAAAATAGTTTTTTGCTATATATTTTTTTTACCTCACTCTACTGTTAGCCTTTCTGACTTCTCTTATTTTGTAAATATATCTCTTATGCAAATATATTTGACATATAGTCTTTGTTAAAAAATATATTGCCAGATCTTGAATTTTAGCCAATATGGGTATAAAATTTTTTCTTCATTGATATATTTAACAATTTACATTGTTGAAACCACTATTGGAGTTTTCTTTCAACTAACTTCTCTTTTTATATTCATTTCATTATATTCTGTTTATTTTGTTCACTTTCTACCTCCATGCCTTGTAGGCCTTAGATAGATACATTTTCTTCTTTTTTGGAGGTACCTATAAAGTTTTCTGGCACGTATTTGTATTACAGACAATGTCTACTGCATATTAATCTATGTATCTACACCTAAAGCGAAACAAATACCTTTATATGCTTTCACCACCTTTCGCCTTCCATCTCTCCACACCACTCTCTCCTGTTGATGTCACCTAGAGTTTGTTTATGGGTTGTTAGGGGAGTCCGTCTTTTAGACATTGTTTTCTTAGGCAACAGTAAACTTTAGTAACTTCTACATCTACCCTTATTTCCCATATCATAATGCATTTCTCCTAGTTTTACTTCTACTCTGGATGTAATATACTCTTGGGGCGTCTGGGTGACTCAGAAGGTTAAGCATCCTACTCATGGTTTCGGCTCAGGTGGTGATCTCACAGTTGTGAGATCAACGGTCACCTCGGGCTCTGTACTTGGCATGGAGCTGCTTACCTCTGTCTCCCACTTCCTCTGCTCCTCCCCTGCCTCTGTGCATGCACTCCCTCTCTCCCTCTTTGTCTCTAAAAATTAATAGATGCAATATATTCTCTAATATTCTTTCAGATAAAGCCTTTTGGTAATAACTATTCTGAGTCGATTTAGACCTAAAAATACTTTTGCCTCACATTTAAATAATTTAAAGAGAAAATTCTAGGTTTAGATTAATTTTTCTTCAAGAATTTGAAAACTATTTGTTTTACTTTCATACCTCGTTTGCCTTCAGAAAATTGATATGACTCTTCCCATCCTTAAACCATTGAAGTGACCTACTTTTCCTGCTAGAAGCATTTAACATGTAATTTTTATCTTTGCTGTTTTTATATTTCACTATTTTGCATGTAAATGTTCATTATTTTCCTTTTCTTTTCAGCCGTTCATACACCTTTTCAAACAGAGATCTTATACTCTATTGTTCTTTTCAAAAGGGGTTGAATTCTCAATTATTATTTTTTTAAGTTTGTTTACTTATTTCGAGAGACAGACAGAGACAAGGAGAGAAAGTGCACGTTCACACCAGAAAGCGAGGGGCAGAGAGAGAGAAAGGGTGAGAGAGAAAGAATCCCAAGCAGGTTCCACACTGTCAGCGCAGAGCTTCACACAGGGGTCAGACTCACAACCCGTGAGATCACAACCCTAGTCTAAGTAAAGTCAGAGGCTTAACTGACTAAGCCACTCAGGAGACTGTCAATTACTATTTTAAAAAATATTTTCTTCCCTTCATGTACTATTTCTGCATTTTAGCTCTTTTCATAGCTGATGCTTAAATTTCTGCTTTTGTGCTCCACTATTATTTTATCATATTTTGCTTTACTGTCTCTTCATTCTAGGTAACTTTCTGGTTTTTTAGCTCACTGATTTATTATTTGGTCTACTTCAATCTACTATCAAAACCATCCATTGAGATTTTTATTTCAAAATTAGTCTTTTCAAAACCAATATCTCCAGTGGATCTTGGTTATAGCCCAGTTTCTGCTTCATGTTTCCAATATTTTTCCCATCTTGCATATTTACAGGCCCATTTTAAATTTGTGTCTATTTCATTAGATTCACTTCCTCTGGCATGTATTGTTTACCTTCTTTGTTTTCTTTCATGGTTATTTCCCTCAAACTTCATTATGAGCTCATCTTTTAAGTACTTGGTACCATCAGTTATCTACTAATAACGATTACTAGAAAGAAGATAAAACCCTAAACCTTAGCATATGCATCCCAGAGTAAATTTATGGAGCAGAAGGGAGGACATATTTCAGGGGAGAGAGCTTCTCGACTGCCATCTGTGTTTGACCATCCACTCTGTTTCTTTTCCAGGAAACCCTTATCTGCAAAGAAATCTTTTAGAACCTGTGCTGTGGGTTCTGCTTTTTCTTTTTGAGACCACCATTCATTGATACAATTGCCTTGTCCAGAGAGAAAGGGGAAAAACAAACATTCAAAGGATGACTAATTTCCTTGTACTTGTAGCTCCCATCCCAGCCAGGCTCCAGATGGCCTTGATGTCACACTGATGCAAGCAGCATCAGGTAAAGAAAGAGCATACCTGGGAAGTTCGTCCCAGCATCTTCTGTCTTTGCTTCTTTTGGATTCCTAAAAGAAATCCTGCTGGTTGCTGAAATGGCTAGTTGCTCTGTGGCTTCTCCATTATTGTGTTTTAGTGAAGAAGTCAGTAGCTTAAGTTAATTTGTCGTTTTTCTGGAACTTGTAAATACACATGAATGTGCACTGTATTCTTCATCAGAAAATACATTTGACTCTCAGTGATATGCATGTGACTTATGTGAGGCTAATCTCAGTTCCTACAATTTTTGTCACTTATTTTGCATCAACCTAGAGGATAAATTTGATGTTTGGGATTTATTCATATCTATTTTCCCTTTGTCTATCTATATGTCAACCTATCTACCTATCTAACTGGACAATTTAGGGTTCAGTCTAACATTTGATTGTACAGTATGAGTGTTTCTACCAATAAGATATTTGATAATTATTATCTCACAGGTATAGGTATTGTAAATAACATTTCTCAAAATGCTTTTATTCAAGAGACACAGGTAAATAGTTAATTTGTTTGTTTAAATTAATGTACACATATCCTTACTAAAATACTACTCAAAATTCTTAATATATAAATGTGCATTGTGAATTTGGGGAGAAAGTCATGATATTATATATATATGTGTGTGTGTGTGTATATATGCATAGTGTTTTTAAAATATAATATGAGCATGTGCAAAATTTTATTTAATTCATAAAATGTGAAAACCAGCAGAAGGATGATTTGAATAGCAGAAATTTATACAGTCCATCAGAAAAAGCATGCTGAATAAATTTGCTACATTACAGACAAAACTGGTTTATGTTCTATAAGACAGTAAAACTGTAACCTTTGAGGTGATCATTTCAACTCATCAGAATTAATTTACATATCTACCTCACAAAAAGTCAACACACACCTCACAGAGCCTAAATCCTAGTCAATATTAAATTTTACTTCAAAAAAAAACCAAGGGACTTCCTCTTGAATAAATGATCCAGGGGTGGATCTGTTAGACAATGCTTAAGAATGACCTTGAAAGGGCATGTAGTCATCTTTGTTTCTAAATTTGGGGTCATTTTTCTCAAAATTATTTTTCAATATATAAAGTTATCTTTTCAATGGATATCTACTAGAATTAGTATTTATATATCTATATTTTGGAAAACAGAATAGAGCATACATAAGTACAGATATCAAGAAATCATCAAGTTGAAGAATAGGTATAGTCTGAACTAGCATTGAATAGCACATACACTACCTCCTCCTTTCTTTTTACAACATATTGTTACATATCATTTTTTGTTTATTCTTTTTCTTCTTTTGCCTTTTCTTAAGTTTCTTTTTTTTTCAAAGATCTATTCTTACTTCCTCTATTAAACTCATATATTGTTCTTTGTTTCTAACTATGATGTCTGAGACAACTAAAAACACATATTCTGACTCTAGCCCCACCCTGAGGATGGAAACCAATCATCCAATACCCAACCTAACACCATCTCACCAGTTACCTACTGGATTTCTTTCCTAAAACCTGTGTATTGCTACCTTTGAAACTTCCCTTTCATAATAAAAACCCCCTTCATTTTTTCACTTTCTTCAATGCTGGTATCCCATGAGGAGACTGTTCACCCAAAGCCTTCTCCAAGGAAGTAACTAACAAGGAAGTAGTAGGCATGTAACATTGACTGAGAATCAGAAGGTAGGAGGTCATCCTGACTACCATTTTTAAATTGTTCAGACACTATATTCCTTAACACTTTGTTCCATTGAAGCTTTTGTGTTTGTACTCTTCCTCTTTGGCATTATCTCTTAATATCTGGGCCAGAAATGATTGTTCTTGAAATATTAAAACATCTTCTTTCAGTCTTCCTCAGGTAACATCACAGTATTAGGCGATTTCAGTCTGTACCACTCAGTTTCTGATTACATCACTGTCAGTTACCATTGTTCTTTGAATCTGTGGTGACCTAGAAACTCTTCAACCCTTTATTTCCTTATCATTAATCCCTTATTATTTTCAGTTCTTTTCTATAGAGCTTGGATTATATGAGCCATCCCTTCAATACATTTATTTCCAAATATGTTCAATTTCTTTAGAGGTTTTGTTTTATCTGAGGGATGTGTATGATTCATGAACAAAAAAAAAACCCCTAAAACAACAATCAAAGATAGCCTTGATGAAGGAGTTACTATGGTGGAGAATAGGGGGCCAGGATTTCCCTTGTCCCTCAGAGACAGCTGAATTAGGTCATATCACTCACAACACCCAGGGAATCAACATGGGAAGTGCAGAAGGAACTCCACAGGTGGAGGGAGAGAGCTTGGCAGTATCAAGGTGCATGTGTTCGTACTGGTGGAGATAAAACGGCATTGACATGGAAGGGAGGAAACCCCTTCTGTGGAGAGACAGAAGGGAAAGACAGAGAGGCTATGGAACTGGGGTATTGAGTTAGTACAAGAGGAAAACCTCTCTGGATCATGGATTGGGAAATAAGAAATACGGACAGTGTCAACTTCTATTTAACAAACAGCCTTAGGAGCTTCAAAGATATGAGTTTTCAGGGTGCACAACTTTCCCTGGACCCGAGCTGGTCCTGTGCATACCCCTGGGCAGGAAGGAGCTGGCTCCAGGGCACTGTAGCGACCTCAGGGTCACAGTGGGAGAAAACAGACCTTTCCCTCGAGTGCTGTGGGAAGAGGGTTTATTTCCTCCTGAAGGACAAAAGACCCAGCAAGTGCCAGCCAAAGCCCTTTCATCATCAGGGCTTAGTGGCACTATACCAGAACAAGGTCCATGAGGTGCAGGGCTCTTTAAGACATCGGGCTTTGAATCCCAGCTGAACACATATGAGGCACAGGAGACTACGGAGCAGAGGAGGCTGACAGTCCATGCTGCTCTGTGAGGGTTGTTTGAACAGTGTGGTTTGAGGCACCCTGTCCGGGGAGAAGAAATTGGGGTGTTGCCATTTTTTGCCCATCACCAACAGGATGGAGACTCAGGAAACAGGGAAGTGGGCATCCACTGGGATGCCTTTCCTTCTTTTCCTTTCTTTCTTTCTTCTGTTCATTTCTCTAGTCTTTTCTTTTTCTTTCTACCTCTTCTTTTTTTCCTTTGGAATCAGGCTTATAGTTTCTGATATGGTTTTTGATCAATTCTTATTATATGTATATGCGTATATATTTATATAAATATATAAAGTATATGTATACATATATACTTTTTCTCTGTTTTGTTTGTTTAATTGGACATTTTAGTCTATTCTTTTTACCCTTTACTATAGCTCCTTCCTCTTTATTTTCCTTTTTCTCTCTCAATTGAGCCTTATAGTAATTTTTAGTCACTGCTTGGTCTTTTTTTTTCACCCCTTTCATTTTTCTCTTTGTATGGGAGCATCCCCTTTCCTTTTTTTCCAGGGTTACTTCAACTAACAAGCCAAAGCACACCTGGCTGAAAGTCCAAACACTCCACTACTACAAGCAAGAATCAGCTTTTCAGAGGTCTGACCAGTGGGATAGAGCAACCAAAATGTAACAACAGAGTACATGCAACATACTCCAAAAACATTTCCTGAAGTACCAGGCCCTAGACAATGTATGACACCTTTTTAATATAGTAGTTCTCATAGGTGCAGGACACATAACAAGCAATTAAAACACAAAAAAGACAGAAAAGTGGCCAAAATGATGACATGGAAGAATTTTCCTCAGAAGAAAATCCGGAAGAAATGACAGCCAGGGAATTACTCAAAACAGATATAAACAATATATCTAAACAAGTTTAGAAGTACAGTCATAGGAGCACCTGGATGGCTCAGTTTAGTTCAGCATCTGACTTCGGCTCAGGTCATGATCTCACAGTTCAAGCTCTGCATCTGGCTCTGTGATGACAGCTCAGAGTCTGGAGCTACCTTCAGATTCGGTGTCTCCCTCTCTCTCTGTCCCTTCCCCACTCACACTCTGTGTGTGTGTGTGTATGTCTCTCTCAAAAATAGACATTAAAAATTAAAAAAAAAAAGAATTATAGCCATAGACTAATAGCTGGACTTGAAATAAAGCATAGAAGACAGCAGAGAATCTATTGCTACAAAGATCAAAGATCTAAGAAATAGTCATGATGAATTAAGAAATGCTATAAATGAGATGCAAAATAAGTCAGGTACAGTGACTGTGAGGATAAAAGAAGCAAAGGGAAGATGAGCGAAATAGAAGATAAAATTATGGAAATTTATGAAGTTGGAAAAGGAAGGAAAGTCAATTATGAAACCATAGGGGAAAATTATAAGGTTGAGTGATTCCATGAAATGAAACAATATCCATATCATAGGAGTTCTAGAAGTAAAATAGTGAGAGAAGTGGGCAGAAGGCTTATTTGAACAAATTAAGGAAACAGATATCCAAATCCAAGAGGCACAGAAAACTCCCTTCAAGGAGCACCTGAGTGGCTCAGTTGGTTGAGCGTCTGACTTTGGCTCAGGTCATGATCTCACAGTTTGTGGGTTTGAGCCCCACATCGGGCTCTGTGCTGACTTCCAGCTCAGGCCTGGAGCCTGTTTCAGATTCTGTATCTCCCTCTCTCTCTGACCTTCCCCACTCACTCTCTCTATGTCTCTCTCTCTCTGTCTCTCTCTTTCTCTCTCTGTCTCTCAGAAATAAATAAAACATTTAAAATTTAAAAAAAAGAAAACTCCCTTCAAATCCACAAAAAACAAGTCAACACCATGATGTATCATGGTGAAACTGGAAAAAAGATAAAGATAAAAAAAGAATTCTGAAAGCAGCTAGGGACAAACGGGCCTTAACCTACAAAGGTTGACACGTAAGGGTGGTAGCTGACCTGTCCACTGAAACTTGACAGGCCAGAAGGTAGTGGCAGGAAATATTCAATGTGCTGAATAGGAAAAATATGCGGCCAAGAATCCTTCATCCAGCAAGGTTATCATTCAGAATATAAAGAGAGATAAAGGCTTTTCCAGACAAACGAAAACTAAAGGAGTTCATGACCACTAATCCAGCCCTGCAGGAGATCCTAAGCGGGACTCTGTGAGTGGAAATCAGCAAAGACTACAAAGGACCGGAAACATCACCACAAACACAAAACCTACAGATAACACAATGGCACTAAATCCATATCTTTCAATAATCACTCTGAATGTAAATGGACTAAATGCCCTAATCACTCTGAATGTAAATGGACTAAATGCCCTAATCAAAAGACATAGGGTAACACAATGAATTAAAAAAGAGGATCCATCTTACAAGCTTCTTAAAAGAGACTCATTTTAGTCCTGAGGACACCTGCAGATTGAAAGTGAAGGGATGGAGAACCATCTATCATGTTACTGGATGTCAAAAGAAAGCCAGAGACAAATTAAATTTTATATCAGACAAACTAGATTTTAAAACAAAGGCTGTAACAAGAGGTGAAGAAGGGCATATCATAATTAAAGGGTCTATCCATCGAAAAGCTAACAATTGTAAATGTTTATACTCTCAATGAGTAGGAATCTAATATATAAATCAACTGATCACAAACTAAGCAAACTTATTGATAATAATACTGTGATTGTAGGGGACTTTAATATTCCACTTACAGCAACAGACAGATCAACCAGGCAGAAAATCAATGAGGAAACAATGGCTCTGAATAATACATTGAAACAGATGGACTTAGATATATTCAGAACTTTTCACCACAAAGCAGCAGACTACACATTCTTCTTGAGTGCACATGGAACATTTTCCAAAGTAAATCACATACTGGGTCAGAAAACAGCTTTCAACAGGTATAAAAAGACTGATATCATATTATGCATATTTTCACATCACAACAATATGAAACTTGAAATCAACAACAAGAAAAAATCTCGAAAGCCCCCGAATACATGGAGGTTAAAAAACATCCTACTAAAGAACAAATGGGTCAACCAGGAAATTAAAGAAGAAATTTAAAAATATACAGAAGCAAATTAAAATGAAAACACCACAGTCCAAAACCCCTTGGGATGCAGCAATGGCAGTCCTAAGAGGAAAATACATTGCAATTCAGACTTGTCCCAAGAAGCAAGAAAGGTCCCAAATATACAACCTAACCTCACACCTAAAGGAGCTAGAAAGGCAGCAGAAAAGAAAACCCAAAGCCAATAGAGGGAGAGAAAGAATAAAGATTAGAGCAGAAATAAACAACAGAATAAAAAAACCAGTAGAACAGGTCAATGAATCTAAGAACTGGTGTTTTGAAAGAATAAACAAAATTGATAAACCCCTAGCTATACTTCTCAAAAAGAAGAGAGAGGACCCAAGAGATAAAATCACAAATGAAAGAGGAGAGATCAGAACCAACATCACAGAAATGCAAATGATTTTTAGAGAATACTATGAAAATCATATGCCAACAAATTGGACGATTTGGAAGAAATGGACAAATTCCCAGACACTGACACACTACCAAAACTCACATGGGAAGAAATAGAAAATTTGAACAGACCCATAACCAGTAACGAAATTGAATCAGTTATCAAAAGTCTTCCAACAAATAAGAGTCTTGGGCCAGATGGCTTTCCAGGGGAATTCTACCAGACATTTAAAGCAGAGTTAATACCTGTTCTCAAACTGTTCCAAAAAATAGAAATGGAAAAAAAGCTCCAGACTCATTCTATGAAGCCAGTATTAGCTTGATTCCCAAACCAAAGACCCCAATAATACGGAGAATTACAGGCCAATATCCCTGATGAAACTAGATACAAAAATTCTCAACAAAATACCAGCAAATTGAATTCAACAGTGCATTAAAAGAATTATTCACCATGATCAAGTGAGATTCATTCCTGGGCTGAAGGGCTGAATCAATATTTACAAATTGAACAAGGTGATACATCAAGTTAATAGAAGAAAGGATAAAAACCATATGATCCTGTCAATAGATGCAGAAAAAGCAATTGACAAAATACAGTATCTTTTCTTAGTAAAAACGCTCAAGAAATTCAGGATAGAAGGAATACACTTTAATGTCATAATAGCCATATATAAAAGGCCTGCAGCTAGTATTGTCCTCAATGGTGAAAAACTGAGAGCTTTCCCTTGAGATCAGGAAGAAAACAGGGATGTCCACTCTCATCAATGTTGTTTAATGTAGTGTTGGAAGCCCTACCCTCAAGAATCAGAAAACAAAACAAAATAAAAGGCATCCAAATTGGCAAGAAAGTCAAACTTCCACTCTTCACAGATGACATGATACTCCACATGGAAAACCCAAAGGACTCCACCAAAAAAAATGCTAGAGCTGATACATGAATTCAGCAAAGTAGCAGAATATAAAATTAGTGGACAGAAAGTCACATTTCTACACACCAATAATGAAGCAACAGAAAGAGATAACTTGGAATTGATCCCATTTACAATTCCATCAAAAACATAAAATACCTAAGAATAAACCTAACCAAAGAGGTAAAATATCTGTACACTTAAAACTATAGAAAATTTATTAAATTGAAGAAAATACAAACAAATGGAAAAACATCCATGCTCATCTATTGGAAGAACAAATATTGCTAAAATGTCGATACTACCCAAAGCAATCTACATATTCTATGCAATCTGTATCAAAATAGCACAACATTCTTCACAGAGCCACAATAAACAACCCTAAAATTTGTATGGAGCCACAAAAGACTCTGAATAGGCAAAGTACTGTTGAAAAAGAAAACCAAACCTGGAGGCACTACAGTCTCAGACTTTAGCATGTGTGACAAACTTGTAATCATGAAGACAGTATGGTACTGGCACAAAAACAGACACATACCTCAATAGAATCGAATAGAGAACCCAGAAATGGACCCACAAATATATGGCCAACTAATCTTTGCCAAAGCAAGAAAGAGTATCCAATGGAAAAGAGGCAGTCTCTCTAGCAAATGGTGCTGGGAGAACTGGACAACATACAGAAGAGTGAAACTGGACCACTTTTTACATCATACAAAAAATAAATTCAAAATAGATGAAAGGCATAAATATTAGAAAGGAAATCATCAAAATCCTACAGGAGAAAACAGGCACTAACCTCTTTGACCTCAGCCACAGCAACTTCCTACTTAACATGTCTCCAAAGCAAGGGAAATAAAAGCAAAAATCAACGATTGGGACCTCATCAAGATAAAAAGCTTCTGCACAGCCAAAGAAACAATCAACAAGACTAAAAGACAACCAACAGATTGAGAGAAGATAGTTGCAAATTACATATGGGATAAAAGGTTAGTGTCCAAAATCTATAAAGAATTTACCAAACTCAATAGCTTTAAAAACAAATAATCCAGTGAAGAAATGGGCTGAAGACATGAATAAACACAAGAATACATCCAGACAGCAAACAGATACATGAAAAAATATTCAACATTGCTCATCATCAGGGAAATACAAATTAAAACCATGGTGAGATACCACCTAACACTGGTCAGAAGGGCACATGTTGGCATGAGCATTAGGTGTTCTATGTAAGAGATGAACCACTGGGCTCTTCTCCTGAAGCCAAGGCTACACAGTGTGAGCTAACTTGAGAATAAATAAAAACAAACAAAAAAACAAAATATTTTAAAAAATTATGTTATATCTGTATAATAAAAATAAATGAGCTGCTGATAATCTAAGGATCATTCAGACTGGTTAAATTAGACATATTAGGCCAGGAAAAACTGCTGGAGATTATTGTAAAGATTTCAGTCTTGGTTTAAAAAAAAAATCAAAGATATAGGGGCACTTGGGTGGCTCAGTAAGTTACATATGTACTCTTCATATTGGCTCAAGTCATGATCTCCCAATTTTTGAGATCAAGCCCCATGTCAGGCTTTGCACTGACAGCATAGAGCCTGTTTGAGATTCCCTCTTTCCTCTCTTTGTGCCCTTCCCCCTGCTTACCCACATGCTCTCAATCTCTCTCTCTCTCACCTTCTCTCTCTCTCTCTCTCTCAAGATACATAAATAAACATTTTTTAAACTTAAAAAATCAAGGATATAAACTAGAACCAAAATTTTGGAGAGGCAGGGACAAATAACCCTTCTCTGCATGCTAGGAATCAAGAATGATGAGAGTGATGCAATTAACTACAGGGAGCATATGATTCCTTTTGAAGACAGAAGTTACATCCGATGCCCAGAAGGAAAGAATTGCACTCTTTCAGATACCACCAGAATGCCACTCAGAAAATTATCCTCAGCCAGAAATTAAAAGAATAGAGAGCACTTTCTAGGAGGCAGGAATTTATATGCCAGTGTGTGAGAGCCAAAGACTAAGAAAGTTCAACTTCTGACCAACTCTTGGTGCAGGAAGAGCCCCTCAGGAGTGCTGCAGGCTGGGGCATGACTGCTCATCCCTGAGAAAAACTGAAGACGCTAAAGTGGTATTTAGTATGTGTTACCTTCTAACCATAAGATTATGCTTGAAGCCACATTCCCTGCTGAAATGATGTAAGTAAATTAGTCCTTTATCTAGAAATCTTCATTCCTTATAATGAAGTAAGTCTGGACACCTGTCATTCTATTTGAGATGCAAGAGAGACTTGGTTGGTCCAAGGAGGAAGAATTCCATCTTTTGGGTCACAGTTTTTTGGTAAGAAGTACCTAAACTACGGAAATAGGGGATAGCAGGAGAGAATCTTGATTCTGCTGACTTAGCCGTGGGGCTGAGAATGTAACTAATCTAAACGATTTCTGTGAATCTGACCAGGAAAACAGAAATTATTTCAGCCACATAAATTTAAAAAACAGAATTCCTTTTGCTGAATCAATTTTATCACTTATTTTTTCATTGTGATACTTCATGCCAGTCTGTGAATTCCTCTTTCATCATCACTAGAAATATTTGATTCTAAGCAGACATGTAAAAAACTATATTTTTGTAAGCCAGTTTCTTAAAAGTAATTAGAAGTAACTAATGAATCTTAGGTTTAAAGTCAGGGTTTATAAGTTAATTGCAACAATTCTGGATATGACTCCAATATCAAAAGCAACAACAGCAAAATAAACAAGTGAGATTATATCAAACTAAAAATCTTTTGCACAGCAAAGAAAACCATCAACAAAATAAAAAGGCAACCTACTGAGTGGGAGGAAATATTTGTAAATCATACATCTGATAAGGGGCTAATATCCAAAATTTATAAAGAACTCATGTGACTCAATAGCAAAAAAACAATTTTATTAACAAACGGGCAGAGGATTGAAATAGACATTTTTCCAAAGAAGACATACAGATGGCTAAAAGCACGTGAAAATATGCTCAGCATCATTAATCATCAGAGAAGTGCAAATCAAAACCACAATGAGATATTGCTTCATACCTGTTAGAATAGCTATTATCAAAAAGACAGGGACTTGACACAAAGTTGTAGCAAACTTGCAGCTGCAGTTGCCACCGTTCTGCCTTTAGCTTCAGGATGATTCCAGGGCCAAAAACGTTCAATGTCTTCTAAGCCGTCTATCAGAGTTCAGAGCATTCAGCAAACAATTGCAAGGCAGAGCCACAGAAATGGACTCCAGCTTTCCATGACAAATATGGTGACGTCACATTAGCTAGTGGAGCCACTTTTCTGTGTTGCTGATTGGGCATATACAGCAACCTAAACTGGAATAAAATGGAACACGCCCCTTGTTAGAAGAGTCACTCCTAAGGAATGAGAGATCAGTAATCATCCTGCTGGTAGAATACTGAATTGTTTTGAAACCAGTTCATAATTGATAAAAGCATTGTGCTCCCATTAAAATATAGCATGACTGGGGTGCCTGGGTGGCTCAGTTGGTTGTGCAACTGAATCTTCATTTCAGCTCAGATTGTGATCTCATGGTTTGTGGGATCGAACCCTACAATGGGCTCTGCACTGATGGCATGGAGTCTGCTTGGGATATCTCTCTCTTTCTGTCCCTCCCCCACTCTCTCTCTCTCAAAATAAATAAATAAACATTGTAAACAAACAAACAAACAAAATATGGCATGGTTGAAGAAATAAAGTACATTTGAATCCTTAAAAAAAAATAAGACAAGAAATCGCAAGTGGAGGTGAGGATGTGCAGCATGGAGCCCTAGTGCACATTTGGTGGGAATGTGAATTGGTGTAGCCATTATGGAAAACTGTATGGAGATTTTTTTTAAAAATTAAAATTAGAACTACCATGTGATCCAGTAATGCCACACTAGGTATTTATTGAAGAAAATGAAAACGTTAACTCCAAAAGATATGTACACCCACATGTTCATTGCAGCATTATTTACAATAGCCAAATACAGAAACAATTGGAGTGTCCATCAATGGATGAATGGGTAAATAAATTGTGGTCTGGAATATATATTTATGATAACATGAATGGACCTTGAAGTTATAATGCTAAGTGAAATAAGACAGAGAAAGACAAACTACCATAAGATCTCTCATATGTGGAATCGAAAACAAACAAAAACTAAACAAAACCAACCAACCAACTAACCAATAAACCAACCTACCAATTACAAAAACAGGTTCACAGATACAGATAACAAATTGGTGGTTGCCAGAGTAAAGGTGGGAGAAATGAACAAAATGTCAAAAGGTAAAAAGATCAATCAATAAATAAAGGCAGTCTTCAAAATCATGTAATTTTCTACCTGAATAAGATTTTATAAATAGTATAGTTTAAGTACTCCCACTTATTTCAGCCAACTCACTCATTTAATAGACTTAGATACTAAGATCCAGAGAAATTAAACAAATTAGCCAAGATCTTATAAAGAGAGACATGATATTATGATCCTCTTAATTTTCTCTCTCTAACAGTGCTGAAGTTAAAAAAAGTCGATGTCCATGACTGTCTTTAAAAAAGATATTCCGAATTCTTGGATGTTGTCATAATGCAAAGGATGATATAAATTCTCCAAAAAGTAAAACTTTCAACTTCCACCCACAAGTAAGTATTCCATGAATAGATACAAGAAATAGTCAGTAACCTGACTCATCTGAGGGTAAAATAGTAGAGGAAAAGAACATGGCAGCCAAGTGGGAAAGTGATAAGGTGAACTGACAGATGACAAGATAGATAATAATTACAACCTAAGCAGTCAAATGAAAAGTATGGTTTTAAAATTATCATTTTGGAAATTTGCTGTCTCTATATATAAAACATAATTTTAGAATATAGTAATTCAACTATATTTGCCCAATGCCTTTTTTCTCCTATCTAAGAGACATTTAATCTTTTGGAAGGATGCACTTAAAAATCAATAATAATGCCTATAGTAAATATTTCTAAATATTTAATCTAAATATTTGACCGAAAATATCATGGTTTACCTTGACAAGAATACTTATTTTTCAAACCTTCCAAGTCTACAAAGGATTTGAGATAGCCTTAAAAATATCATTCAGTCTTTCTTTTTCTTTTTTTTTTTTTAATGTTTTATTTATTTCTAGGAGACAGAGAGAAAGACAGCGTGATCAGGGGAGGGTCAGAGAGAGAGGGAGTCACAGACTGAAACAGGCTCCAGGCTCTGAGCTGGCAGTCAGCACAGAGCCCGATGCGGGGCTCGAACCCACAAACCGCAAGATCATGACCTAAGCGAAAGTCGGACGCTTAACCGACTAAGCCACCCAGGCGCCCCATCAGTCTTTCAAAATTTAGTAAATGAAATCAATAATCAACATATGTTTGTTGGTGAAATTTGAGAAGGGCACCTATTATGATATTTGAGCAGAAGGCTACAATCAATACTACAATCTAAGCATCACTCAACAGTACAGCATTACTCTTCTGTGAGTGTGTGCGGGTGCTAATATTAGGAACTGGGGTTTATCAATTCTTTTTAAAATATATAGTACACTTTGTTTCTGTGGTGAATAATTCATCAAACAATCACCGGTGTGTGTGTCTGTATATTCCAAGTAGAAGGTCATCTTCTACTTTTTTTTTAATTTAATGTTTTATTTATTTTTTAGAGAAAGATAGAGACAGCATGAGCAGGGGAGGGTCAGAGAGAGAGGGAGACACAGCACCTGAAGCAGGCTTCAGACTCTGAGCTAGCAGTCAGCACAGAGCCCGATGCGGGCTTGAACTCATGAACCGTGAGATCATGACCTGAGCTGAAGTCAGAAGCTTAACCGACTGAGCCACCCAGGCACCCCAACTTTTAGAGATCTTTACTCTAACCCCACAGAGCTTTTGAATTCAATTTATAGAAATACCCTAAAGTGTCACTGTCCCTTGATGTGATGATCCAGTTGTAATTATTACTATACCTTTGGGTCCTTCCAATTAGTCTTAAAGCAAAATACGATGGCTTTAATTTAATTTTTAGTCATTTATATTTTATGCTTGGGTTATTCATTTAGAGGAATCAGAATTGTGACAAATGGTGCTTCAGCACTGCTGGTAATGTGAGCCACCTGAGTGTCTGCTAGCAGTGCTCCTCAATGCCAACATTTAATCTGTTAACTTTTGAAAGTAAAAGAGCAAGATCATTTGGTGGCTCTGTAGAACAACTTAGTAAGCAGCCACCCAGATGTTAAAAAGTATTTGTGAGGACTAAGCACTATTTAGGGAACAACAACAAAAATGACTTAGGGTAAAAGACAGACATCAGATGTTTCTATTCTCTTGAATAACCTCAAAAAGTCTTTTCTTTTTTAAATATTGATTTACTTTTGAGAGAGAGCATGGAGAAGGGCTGAGAGAGAGGAGGACTGAGGATCCGAAGCAGGCTCTGAGCTGATGTCAGCAAGCCTGATGCAAGGCTTGAACTCAGAAAATGTGAGATCATGCCCTGATTCAATGTTGGATGCTCAACCAATGAAGCCACCCAGGCACCCCTCACCTCAGACTTTCCCAGTCAAGGAAAAAATATGTGAAATCCCTTTTCACTGATAGTAATGCTGAGGCTGGAATCACAAGTGTGGGGAAAATTTCATTTGGCGTTAGTAGAAAAGTCAGCAGGTTGGATCCTCTGTATAAAACTAGCTTGTTCATATTATTTTCAGAGGAGCAATAATTTAATGAATAAAGCTATTTCTTCAGAGCACCTGAAGTTATGTTGCACTTAACTACACAACTCTTGTTTTTCTAATTTTATAATGTTTTTATTTATTTTTGAGAAAGAGAGAGAGAGACAGAGTGTGAGCAGGGGAGGGGCAGAGAGTGAGTGAGACACAGGATTTGAAGCAGGCTCCAGGATCTGAGCTGTCAACACAAAGCCCAATGCAGGGCTCAAACTCATGAATCAAGAGATTACGACCTGAGCTAAAGTCGGGCGGTTAACCAACTAAGCCACCCAGGTGCCCTGGCTACATAAGTTTTGAATCTGCTTAACACATGCCAAACTTTTGAAACAAAATAACCATCAAATATTATATCTTCCTCCACCAAAAGTATTATTATTGGAGGAAATATTTTCATCATATAATAAAATTACCATTATGCAAGATAAGATAGCATTTTACTTTGTATTTTACCCATCTTAGGAGGACAAGAATATTCTAACTCACAAGAACAGAAATATTATCCTATCTTCAAATTCCATATAATAAAAATTTTACAGGTGGTGGTATGGAAAGGGCAGGGCAGGCGTCAGGCTGGAAGTAGAGAACATTTGTGTGTGGCAGAGACGGCAAACCCAACAGCTGACACTTGGAGTAAACACCAAGATTACATCAACTCAAACTCAAATAAAATTCAAGAATATATATTGTTTCCAGTCTCTAATTAAGTGATAGAACAATAAATTTTTCTTAAAAGTCTAGACAAAACATTGATTAAATAACCACTTTTGATGTAAAAAAAAAAAAAAGATCAAGTTACTTTAACCTCTATGTCAAAGAGCCAAGTGCAGCTCCTTCCGTAAATCTAAAAGTCCATCAAAGGTAGATTTATCAAAGAAATATGACCAGGACTTTGTTTTTGCACTACAGATATAACACTGTAAACAATAATGTATACAAATGTCAAGAAAAGAAGAGAACATGTAGAATTCAATATTTATGTTGATTAGCTAACACATAAGCCACTTATTGGTTGCCAATTGACAGCTTTAAAATGAAAGGCCAAACTGGAATGCTTTCACATTTTTGTTTTCTCTTCTGTTGGACTAAACAGATAGGCACTAAAAGCAATTTAAGAGGGAATGGTGTAATAAAACAGCAGGTATGCCTGTTGATTTCTCAGGTAAACATCCATAATTGGTGAAGGGTATTTACAACGTGAAGCCATTTCCCATTGAATATCAATAACCTACTTCAATTGGATGGCCAAGTCTCATTCCACAGGACTATGACACCTGATCCAAACGCATTTGTCCTTCCCAAAGTTCATAGAGAACTACCAGACTGTATGACTGGGTTTTATGGCAGCAATTGCTTTCTTTTTGGTTGTAAACAAAAGAATGCATAAGAGTAGTCACAAAACACTGTTCCCAACCATTCTGAGACTAACCGACTGGGTGGTTACTCTACTGTTGGTCTTTCACCTTGATAGTAGCAACTAGCTATAGTGCAAATGTTATGGCTTTGCATTCTACACCTATATAGCATGCTAATGCAGCGGCAGCTTTCCAAATAGGAAATTCTGTGTTCTGTGTGAGGTTTTTCTTTTAGTTTCATATTCTTATCAGTAATAGTTAAATGCCTATAACCAATTTTAACAGTTCAAAATCAAACCATCTATGCTGAACTTAGAATGCTATGAAAAGTTAGAATCTCTTTTAACTTCAGATGAAGGAGCACAAGTAAAATCAGAAACTGTAATTTCTGCAAAACCGTAGTCAAATCATTCCCATAAATGTCACCCAGACGAAAAGGAAGGGCTTTTCTATTGACTTCAAACAATGAATCTTATTTTCCCCAGTGCAGGAGTCATTTCTAATGAATGGAAGAGTCTTAGTTGCTCTTCTTTCATATGAGAGGCCTACTGAGTCAACTAGTGAGACAAATTAAATTTGATCACTAATTTTGGGCCTCCAGTAAAAGAGAATGCATTGCTTTACCATCCAAGGGAGATTTCGTCACTCAAGAAAGAGATTGAACAGTTTCAGTTTTCTACAGCAGTGTGCCTCAATTCCAGCAGTAACACAAAACATCTGCCCTTTCCTAGCTTCACTCAGTAACCTGCCTTAGAGCCAAGAGTACATGCCCTTCTCCATCTACTACTTCATCACTCACGGTGCAAACGTGTCTGTGACTCCCAATTGAGCTAGATTTTCTGTAAAGGAAGATCATGCAGTATGACTCTTTGATCCTTATAAACCCTAGACCAATGCTTTCAACGTAGAAGTTACTCAATAAAGGGATTTTGTTAAATAAATCAAACTTGACAAAGTGTGGTGAATCAGAGTACCTAAAAATAAATAATTCACATAAAAATAGGAAATGTTAGAGCATCATTTTGTATTTATGCAGTTTTGCATGGTTTTTAAAGTACACCTGGGAAGAAGAACCACAGCTACAGTCTTACAAAATAGCATTCACTATAAAAATTATTGACTTTGCAGTTCATTCTTAACTTCTCACAAATTGTTAAAGGAATAATAAAGAAGCTTTTAATAGCAGGAAAGCTCAGAAACAGAATCAGTAACACATTTTATTCTTTTTCCATATGCTAAAGGATCCATGTCTTAAAAATTCCATGTGGTTAATATGAAACATTCTTGATATGTAATAGTCATTTTTCATGATTGAGAGATGATACTAATTTCTATTATTTCTTTACTTTCTTGACACTGTTTATTTTAGATTATGTCTCTTAGAAAAAAAGTCACTTCTGAAGCCCGAAAAGCATAATCCAAAGACTACCTTAGTTCGGTGACTGCCAAGAAGGTAGTCACATTTCATTAGTTGAACAAATTTGTCCAACATCTGTTTTCATTTAAGCAGCATTAAATTTCTCATTAGGTATGTATGCTATTGGCAAAGACTCTCTTGGAAATTTTATCTAGAAGGTTGTAAATATGGCTTTGTTTACTGAAAAAATATTAAGAGATAAATTTACTATACATAGTTTTGTGGATAAAAATTAAGCAAGCAATTCCTGAAATAATTTGAAATCTGTATATCTTCATTCATCAAGCATCAGATCAATATCTGTTACATGAACTGGGCTAGGTGTACGTGGGCTACATAGACATTTTCTAAGAAGTATATAGGCATGGAGAGTTTTAAAGAAATCAATTTCCAGATCTTCAATCTCTTTATGTACCCCATCCTAAACTGTGCATCAGGCTGGGCATACACCTGTGATGGATGCATCACTTCACAGTTGTTCTTCTCTTACTTTCTAAAAGAAAGGGGTATCTCAAATTCATCTTGAATCTTACCAGAATACACTGCCTGAAGGTAACCAAAACTTCAGAGCACTAAGCAAAAGTCAGTTATTGAACACTATGTAACAGCAGCTCTTCTAAGATCTGAAATATTGAAGTAAGCAAAACAAAATTCCACTTTAAAGAATTTTATTCTAGCATAGAAGAAAGCTAACAAAGAACATCTATAGACAAAGTATGTAATATCTTAGATAGTAGTAAGACCAAATGAGGTAAATAAAGACACAGAAGACTTTATAAAATTTAAGGCTTATAATAATCAAAGCAATGGATTTAAACATAGTATGTATATATATATATATTTATATATACACACATATATATACATATTATACATATATACTAATATCTATACTATATATATATCACTGATACAAAGCAAAACAAACAAACAAACAAAAATCTTTCATGGATTAATGTCAGAGATTCTTAAGGTAATAACTTATTAGAAAAACTCATTAGCAAAAATAAAGAATCAATCATTTATCTTACCTTTTCTGTATAAATTGTATTTTAGGAAAACCTAATAGAAGATGAGAAAAATAATTTTTTGTAGAGAGAGTATGAGCCAAGGAGGGGCAGAGGGGCAGAAAGAGGAGGACAGGACCCGAAGCAGGCTCTACTCTGACAGCAGTTGAGCCCATTTTAGGGCTTGAACTCACAAACCATGAGATTATAACCTAAGCCAAAGTCAGACGCTCAGCCAACTAAGCCACCCAGGTGCTCCAGAAAAAAATGTACACTCTATGGAAGAATTTTACTTACAAATGTCAAAGGAATGATCTAATTAGAATATTATTTTGTAGCAAAGAAGGAAAGAATTCTTGTGGGAAATTATCACAGTACCAAAGGAATTAGTGGAAAGGCTGGAGATTTTATAATGGATTGTTCAAGCTGACAACACCTGAATGAAATGATCAATTTACTATCATTATACATCTCCCGATGTCACAGAATAAGTACACAAAATCACCTATGAAGGATTCCTGCCAAAAGAATTGAACCTGAATCCAGTCAAGCCTCTAGACATAAAAAGCAATTTACAGGACATAGAGAGATAGAGAAGCATAAACAATACTGTAAGCATAAACTCAGCTAAATCAATTAAGTGGCTCTTTATTTGTATTCTGGATAAATAAATCAACTGCAAAAATGAGACTTTGGAGTCAAACTGGAAATTTTTAATATTTTCTGAGTGTTACATTATTCTAAGAAGTGATTGTTTCTTAGATGTGATAAGTTAGTATAGTTATGTTTTTTTAAAGTATCCATAACCCAATTCAACAGTGCTTAACTCATCTTTACTATCTTGTTTCCTCTAAATTTTAATACTTTAAAATTAAGATATTTTAAAGCAAATGTCAGATATCACAACTGAAACATTAAAAAAGAATTCTGTGTGTACCTGTATGAGAGAGACTCTTTTTTTTGCTATAATTATTGCATTCTTGGGTTGTTAACTAAAGTGTCATTAAGAGTTCCTTCATACTGTTATCAGTTTACAGACAGAGCTGAGTCCAGCCACCAGAACACAATTCTGTGATTGGCCTGAGTAATAACATTGAATTCAGGTGGCCTTGAATAATACACCTCCCAATATTTATGTTTTTATGTGATGTTCCCCCCCCATAAGTGTAGGCTAGATTTAATAACTCAATTTAACTTCACAGAATATGGCAGAAGTGATAAGACATCACTTCTGAGATCAGATTATCAAAGATCGTGGCTTCAATGTTGGATGCTTAAGTTCTTTTTATTCTGTCACATCTCTGGCTCCTGGGGAAAGCCAGCTTCCATGACATGAAATGGCGCTGTAGAGAGATCCATGGGAGTGATGTTGTGCTGAAGTCTGTCAAAAGTCATGTGAGTCAATAGCTAAAACATGGAAAGAGCCTAAGTGTCCATCAACGGATGAATGGATCAAGAAGATGTGGTTTATCTATACCATGGAATACTACATGGCAATGAGAAACAATGAAATCTGGCCATGTGTAACAACACGGATGGACCTTGAGGGTGTTATGCTGAGCAAAATAAGTCAGGCAGAGAAGGACAAATATCATATGTTTGCACGTATAGGAGGATTAGGAGGAACTTGATGGAGGAACAAGGGGGAGAAGAAGGGGGGAAATGGTGGGGGAAAGGGAAAGAGGCAAACCATGAGAGACTCTTGAATGCTGACAAAAACTGAGGACTGATGGATGTGGGGGGGAGGGGGGATGGGCATGGAGGAGGGCACTTGTGGGGATGAGCACTGAGTGTTATGTGGAAACTAATTTGACAATAAACTATTTGTTAAAAAAAAAAAAGTCATGTGAGTGAGTTCAGAAGCAGATCCTTACCCAGCTGAGCCTTCATATGATAGCAGCAGTGCCATCCAATGGTTTAACCTCTACATTGGATGAGACAGACTCTAGGCAAGAACCACCTAGTTACATCACTCTGGGATTCCTGAATGGTATTCTCTCCTTTTCTAAGTTCTACATATGATTAACGTCACCACCATTAACAAACGTTCTCTTTTGAGAATCTATAACTCATACGCATATGTTTGCCTCAGGTGTCTCCTATATTTATCTTGCCTCATTCCTTCCCTCTATGTTTTTACTTTTATTTTATTTTCCCATCCCACCTACTTACTTTCACTCAGCACTCAGTTTTAAGATTATAAAATTATTTAAAAATTGTTACTTTAAGCTGTTTTGGCTAATAGAAAAAAAATGCATCCCCTTATTACTATAATAGGGAAGATTCTTTTCCTTGTTCTGATCAAACTAAGTACCTGACTTTGGAATAATAAGTAGAGGGTAAATATTTCACACCTCTGTGCTAGATCAGGCAAGGCATTTTCTTTTAAAAGATGAAAGAGGATATCACTTCCAAGAGGTATTTATGAAAAAGAAGGAGGAAATGAACAGATTTTTGGCTGTGGGTGTTTTATAGCTCCAGTTTTTAGCTAGCAAATGAGGATTACTCAGTCATAAAGTTCAATTAAGATGTTTATTAGGGAGAGATGCAAAACTCTTGCTATTTGGTTGAATACTATAAAAACTAATCTACAGAATGTGTTTATTTTAAAATAATGTTCACAGCCTTGGCATAGCTGTGTTGTTTCACAATTTCTCACTGTAATTGGTTTAAAATAAAACTGTAGTCATGATTACACAACATCAAATTGAATGGTATATGCATCTTTAGGAAAAGTGAGACTGAGGAGTCAATGCAGACAGTACAGAGCCATTTGAGAGAGGAGACTGAGCGAGTGCAAGGTGTCCATTGCATCGTCGCCATCACATGGAGCTTAATTCATGGCAAGTGCTATTCTATGCGATTTATACTCTTACTCCTTTAATTCTCACAAAAAGCCTATGAGATAAGAACTACTGTCAACCCCATTCCAACATGAGGGAAATGAGACACAGAAGGACTACATAATTTTCCCATGGTATTAGAGCTCTCATGTCCAGAGCTCATGTTTTTTATTGCTGCATTATACTGTAATACTCTGTTTAAAGCAATATTTGTCTTGCTTAAAATCAATAGTGATAGGATCTGAACCAAGAGCAATGGATCTATCACGGAAGAAAACTTTCTATGCATAGAAATACAGAAACACACACACATGTACATGCACACACATACACACACACACATATATATATTACTAATACATACATAGCATACATACATATGCTAATAAGTAATATTTTCTGTGTATGTTTGATTTTTAAAGGTTTGTTGCTAAGAAAATAGGCACTGAGTCATAAATCTCCATATAACATCCTAAATAGAGTCAGAAATGATAAACACTAATTAATGAGGGACAGAGTTTCATATACTTTTTTAATTAACATCTTGATTTTATTTAAGAATGAGTAAACTTCATTTGTAACCTAAGCAATAATTACTATCTCTAGATTTCTTGGAGGAGGTCATTAAGAGGACATGACTGTCTGTTGACCTGCAAGCTGGATCTGGGCACTTGGAGGTTCCTTACCACTTCCCTGAAAACCCCCACACTCCCCACTCTCATGCTTGGAATGTAAACTCCACCCACCACTTTGTAGAGGAAGCTGCTTCAAGAATGCAGCCTTGAGAGAGTAATGTGTTGTTAAGACCATCTGGACTGATCAGGTCCTCAACAGAAACTTTTAAGATTCTGGCCAACAAGTGCAGTGATCTACTCACCTCATGGCTGCCCCCAAACAACCCTTATTAGTCCTCTTGCTTACTAACAGTACCATCTACCAATCTGGAGTGCGTTACCTCTTTCTTTGGTCTCTCATTGCCCTCCACGTTTGGGGGCCAGTTTCAAACTTCACTTAGGAACCCTTAGAGTTGCAAACCAACATGATTATATTTGTTAATCAGGTAAAGATTTTGTTAATGATCTTAATTATTAATATGTGAGTTTCTAGTACAAAGTACCATTATTACACTTGCATTCATTTTAATGTATATTTATATTCATAATGGCTTATTCATACTTAATTGTGATTTACAGTAAAGTCTGGATTTTTGTTATTAAAAGAGAAAAACACAAATAGCATGTATTTTATTCTTTATTTTCTACCACCTTCAACATTTATAAACATTAATATTATTCTTGCTGTTTTCATTTGAATATTTACATTGCTTAATAAAGATGATTTCTATAAAAGTTAGAGAAATCTAGTTTCACTGCTCGGAAGTAATATCCTGTTGTTGTAAGGAATTCTATTACTTTCATTCTTAAAAGAGCACAAAGATAACTTATGCTGAGGGAAAAAATAATGCATTGCTTTGAGGCAGATGGTTTATTATTTTTCTTTTATTACATAATTCTAAAGATCATTAATAAAGAGACAGTAATAGTAACATTACCATTTTGCATGCAGGAAGGCTACCATTTCTTCTAATTGATGAATGAGAAATGGAAAATATTAACAAAATGATTACCAAAGTCAAATTAGAGAAGGAAAGTGACCCTTGAGGGGTTTTTCAGTGATTTATTGTATTAATACTAATGATCAATGAGGGCTCTCTGGTACTGCTTATTTTTTTATTTACAAATTAAGGAGAAATATTTTTCACATAGTCAGTGTGACCCTGAAATATATTTTTCTGAGTTAACGTAGATGATTTCTATCTTGCTTTAGCCACTTCAGATTCTGCAAACAAAGCCATACATTATTGAGCTCCAGAGATGTGAATATAAGTAGCAAAGAGGTTCCTCCTATAACGTAAATAAATGAAATTTTTAAAATCTTAAGTGATAATTTGAGCATAATGCACATTTTACATTTGTTTATACCCAGTTTCATCTATGAGAAACGCTAGGTGAATATAAAAAACCCAACTGGCCAGGCCTGCGGTGAAAGTACAAAATGACACATGCACACATCACCAATATGTCTGTCTTCCTCAGTTCCTGGTGTGTGTCGGGGCCACATCCATCCACATCCGACGTTGCCACTTTATCCAGTTTCAGATCACCTTCCTTCCACCATTTCCTAGTGATTTGCAACCCACTACATTTGTGATGACCACTTTTAGAAACAAAAGTTCAGGGTTTTTCAAGGTAAGCTGTTATATTTATTGTAATATTTGGGTATTTCTTTACAATTTGACATGGGTACATTTGCACTGCCAATTTTGTTCAGTTCCTATCTTTTTTGGTTGTCACTGATAAAGTTTTTAGGTGTTGTTACCCTAACTCTATTTTTCTCATTAGCCCTGTGCTTTTAAAAATGTTTAATGTTGACTTTTTTTTTTTTTTGAGAAAGAAAGAGAAAGAACACAAGTGGGGGAGGGGCAGAGAGAGCGGAAGACACAGAATGTGAGGTAGGCTCCAGTCTCTGAGCTGTAGCACAGAGCCCAACGCAGGGCTCGAACTCCTGAACCATGAGATCCTTAACCTGAGCCAAGGTCAGACACTTAACCAACTGAGCCATCCAGGCACCCCAGACCTATGCTATTTATTACAGGATTTTGCATAGTCTGGTGATTTTTAAAAATGTATATGTCATGTTATAGTAGAACTAACTGTATTCTCTTGGGGGGAAATAATTATAAACTTTTTAAAGGCTTATTTCTAGTAATGCCATGTGTTCAACAAAAATCAAAGTTGATTTATATTATTTAGGTAGCAAATGGTCTCACAAAACCATTATCACACTTTAGTATTCTGAAGACACTAGTTGTTACTGAAAGAATTGAGACTTTCAACTAATTTTATAGCAAAAGGGAGACCAAGAAGTTTGTCTTGTGTTAAAATATATTTATTTTGCTAACACTGGCACAATTTTTGATGTCAGGTCTTGCAAAAATCTTGTTTGTTTGAATTATTTGCATGACAATTGCTCTTAGTAATGTGTGATATTTGGCCATTTAGAGCCATATCTATAACATGAGATGACCGGATAAAGAGAGTAAAATATGAGCACATACACTATCTGGGGAGCTATGTGATCAAAGCAATACAATGTTAAGTGCATTGGATGACAAATATGAGGCCAGTAGGGCCAAAAGGAAGAGATCGGTTAAAAGGATGTTACACGGATACAAATGGCAAAGCCTGAGGCCTAAGGTAAGCTGATCACAGCGGGAATCAGAGGAGGGAGAAATGGAATATATGATGATAGGGTAGTTGTCTCAGAACTTGAAGACTCTGATGTCTTCAAGGGGGACAGGAAGGGGTCAGGAGTAAACTCTAGGTGTTCTCAGGTGTTTGGTTTCAGATCGAGTAGCAGTGCTGCCGTCCCCGCGTTTCAGAGTACAGAGACAGCACATATCAGAGAGTAGTAATATGTTTAGCATTAACCCTGGACATGTTGGTTTGGGGGCTTTGATGTAACCAGTTGGCATCTTGTGGGCAGATGAATATATAGGTATGGAGAAGAGTAGAGATACAGAGAAGTCTAGACTGAAGACCAATTATAAATTGAATTTGAAGTATTAAACTGGATGAACTATAGATGTAGAGTGAGAATAAAGGGTCATTGAAGATGATGCCCTGGGTATTTGAGAGTAAAGAGAAGGGAGCCTGATGGAAGCTGAACAGGAAGAACAAAGGGTAAATGGGAATCAAAAGGTACTTGAACATGGAGGCTGGTGATTCATACATGTCCCACAGCATTGTTTGAATTCCATACATTTTCTTATATAGAATAAAGGAATAATTATGAAAGAATAGATGATCAAGAGAAAGCATAAGTGATAGAGCAAGGTTCTAGTGCAGACAGAGGAAATAAAGATTCCACGCACTGAGAATTTAACTTTAAAACATGAAGGACAGACGTTCCTCTGTGAGAAAAGCCACCATAAGTCCAGTAGCTCAGCCGGAAGTGCTTCTGGATGAAGGAAAACCACCCCAAAAAGTACTAATTTCTTAATAAAGTAAAATAAGTGGTTCTCTGGTAAAAGTGGCAGTGTTCAGATAGGATTCAGAACCTGGGAAGAGGGAGGACAGGCATGGAATGCTGTGGAGACAGTACCTGAGAGTGACAAGTTATCAACAACAGTTTTTCTCTCGAGCTGAAGTGAGACTAGGATGGACAGTTCTGACATGGTTTTGGGGACCATTGTGGCCTTCAGGTTTTTCTCCAATAAATAGCAGCTTGAGTATATACTTTATTTTAGAATAATCAAAATAAATTTATGATAGGGATTAAGCTCATATAATTCAATTCACATTCAGTAAAATCTATCATGAAAGGCAGGGACAACATCTATTTTAGAATATTTGGATTTTTTTTCTCCTACCCCAGACATGTTACATTTTGGTACTGGATTGAAGCTGTGATTTTCTACTTTATTCATTGGGGAATTTTTGTCTTATGCCTAATCCTTTGACAGTTTGAAGGATATAACTTTGATCATGATTCTAAGCTAAAGAGAAAGTGATGGAAAGTAGTGGGAAAGCCATTAAAAAGCCAGAAGACCTGGCTTGAACCCAAGCTTTGCCATTTACTTATTTTCCATAATGGGCAAATAAATTACTTCATCTATATGAGCTTCAACATCTTCTAAAAAAATTAAAGTAGGCCTGACGTAGTTTGTGGAATAGATTAAATGAGGTGATGAATATGAAAGTTTCTGACACCCAAGTGACACTTAATAAAGGTTAATTGATAAGGTGTTCAGCAATTGCACCTCAGTTTTTCACATAAAGGGAGGGGCAGAGAGAGCCAAAGACAGAATCTGAAGTAGGCTCAGACTCTGAGCTGTCAGCACAGAGCCTTACGTCAGCACAGAGCCCACAGCCCACAAGCTGTGAGATCATGACCTGAGCCGAAGTTGAACACTTAACCGACAGAGCCACCCAGGCACCCCCACATAAAATTTATTTTTATGAATCAAATCATTTTGAAATAAAACAGTATATAGGTAAGTAAATAAATGATTAAATAAATTGCATTTTATTTTTGAAATCTAATTTTATACCAATCATATTTGAATTCAAGTATTTCAGTGTTTAATTAAGATTCTAATTTTAAACCTACAGGAATATACAGATCTGTATAACATCTTATATCTAACCCTGTTCAGAGTTGTCTGACATACAAAACTTGTTTACATTATGTAACTGATGTAAAATTAGATAAAATGGGACAATAATCTTAGGGCTAAATACAGTGCTTTCAGGTGAACCGGTAGGTGGTTAAATAACTTTTTCTCTCTAACATCTATGTGACTCACTTCTGCTTTCATAAGGCATCTCAACTGTTATGTGGGGATTATATGCTGGTATGAGCTCTTGAACCCACTGAGCTAAAAAGACTGGAATTCCAAGAAGTTAGAGAGCTACTCCATTTAAATATGTCCACAGACATTTCTCTAAGTTTGCCTCCTTCCCTCCAGGGGCATGGTGCTGCTTACCCTCAAATAAAAATGTATTATTTTATTAAGCTATATTACAGTTTTGTAATACCAAATAAGCTTAGTGAAGGAAGGAAAATAAATCTCATGCCTCATTTTAAATATAAATATATAATTACATATATATACACAAATAATCTATTGCCTTATGGTTTTCTATGTTAACTTTCATATATATGTATACACATATATATAGTCACATATATATTTATATATAAGTATATAGTCATGTACACACAATACAGACCAACAAACAGACAAATTCATGATTTGAAATCCTCACAACCTTTAAACCCATACTATAAGGTTTCCTCAATATTTAGCACTTCACTGAATTTCTAGAAGGATGCTAAAAATAAATCATGTGCTCTTTAACCATGGATTATTATATCAATAGTCCACTTTCTCATTTTCTTTTCTTTTCAAAGATTTCAGAGTTTGTGAAAGAGACAGATGGAATGCCAATACAGCACAATCTATTTTTAATGAGTAGAACAAAGCCAGAGAACATGAGTGTTGATACACCAGATTTGTCAATACAGCCAACAACTTTCTCGATATTCTCAGATATCACACCTCTTTCCCTCTTAGGATTGAAAGACTAGCAAGAATCTGTGGGAGAGCACCTTGTGGACTGAGCAGGCTGTACGAGGAACAGCATTTTCATCCCATCCCTTGGCCCCAGGTTTCCATGCTTCCCTTTGGCCCCACTCTGGTCCATTTCTTTACTATCCAGTTCCACAACTTTCTCAAAAATCAAATTTCCCTTCATTTATGTTTTCCACTAAGACTTCAATTGTCAATGGCAGTCTTATTCAAAGTGTTATTCCAGCCTCTGTGATTTTATGGAATAAAAATTCACAGAATGAGTCATAGGGAGTGTAAAAAGAGAGGAAAGTCGGAAATGCTGTAAAGTAAAAGAGAACTAAAAATGGATGAAAGATTTTAAATTTTAAGTTTCCTGAGAATTAAAAGAGATTATTTCAGAACTTCTTGCCTAATCATTTCAAAGAAGGGCCGGTTTAGAATGTGGTATTATTTAAGCAAGCTAGGATTCAAATGATATGTATCATGCTCTGAATGCATATAAGGAAATTTCAAATGTCTTCCACATATTTCCTGACACCCTTAGGTGGAGTATTTCTTGCACAAATATTAATGATAACCTGCTACATGACAGCACTCTTCTAATGTTGAGAATAGACAAGCAAATAAACAAATACAAATCTGTACCTTCAGGGAACTTAAAAAACAGTTGCTTTATGTTACAAAGAAATATTTAAAACTTCAGTATGCAAAATCCTCCACGTTTTTTAACTCACTGCAGAAAGAATGTACACTGATCTTGTGGATGTTTAGTAAGTATCATAGACTAAAAGTCTTCCCAACAAACCCAAGGTCAGGCTGAGGGAGGTGAAAAGGAACATTTTTAGATCTCTGTCAGGATCGTTTCTGAGAAAAGAAATACCAGTTTGAAGAATGTCCTTTCCCAAAGAAAAGACCCACCAGGCAAAGACTCTATGACCCAAAAGTCTGTGTGAATTTTTATTTTCTCTAAAAAATCCATTTTAATTAAGTAAGGGTCAAAAGAGTATACTCTTGTTTTCGAAGTACAAGATAGTTAATTTCTCTGCTCTGCTCATGTTTCTAACTTCCTCTTGCCACACGTTTACAATTAGATGTAGATGATGCATTTGTTTCTCTTGTTTTCTTAGACTATAAATACATGGTCAAGTTCAAGTCTGAGTGTGTTTATTCTATAAACATCTAATGTGCTGTGGATATTCTGTAAAATAGATTTACATACTCCATAGCTTTTGTCTTTTGTACTAATTAATAGGTTACAAAGAACAGCATCAATTCCTTACAGGATAAGGTTCTACTCAATCTATGACAAATTTAAAAATCTTTACAAAATAGAATATAATGTATGAATGAAATATAAAAACAAAAAATACAGTCATGAGATCCAGCCCACAAGAAGCAGAGGGGATTAAACTGAACATGAATACAGGAGGTGGGGACAGTGAAGGTATGTGGAAGCAGTTTAGTAAATTCCTTTAATAAAAATGTGAGTTTCACAGTCATGTATTTATCCAAAGGCGGCACTAGGCAACTATTTTTGTATAACATGTTTCTATGAATCAACTTCAGTAATCCACCTGAAAAGCATTATTTTTAAGTAATATGCTACATTTTAGAGTCTTTAACATTGAAGTGATTAGTAACATAATATAAAATTAGTAATTCCATAATACAGAAAATATTTTGGTCACATATCTAACATCTCCATCTTATCTGAACATAGAAATAACTCTTCTTTCCCAAACTAATTTGGAAAAAATAACAGTCACAGTCAAAGCAGCACAACTACATGAAGTTTGACTGGCTCTGTCCTCATCTGCTTTTTTAAGTTCTGGCTTCACAGATTCTTTCCAACTGATTCTAGAAGTCCTGTGAAGGTATCTTTGCTGTGAGCTACTAATCAATCATCTTGACCATTACTTGGCATCCACTATTGCTTTTTACTTTTCTGATTTCTGAGGTAATTTCTTCTATCCCTCTCAGTGTGAAAAACTACAACGATACCACAAAATTTCTATCTCTCCTTTTAACTCCTGCTCATGTCCCAGAGAAGCTGATGGGTGCAAGGTAAAGGTGCCAGTATGTGCCAAAGGTGCTCTCTCCCACTGTGGATCATTGCCAGCTACTCTAGTAGATGTCTGGCGCTCTTCATGTCCCATGAAGAAGTAGGTTTAATTGCTTTTTAAATATTTATCAAACATTTTTGCCACTTGCTTACTCTAGCATTCAAGCCTAGTCTGTGGAGACTAGACAAGAAAACAATCTGAATAAAAGATACTGCACTGTTTTTAGAACCATCCTTCTCTTCTATCACTCTTCCATTATCCTCTGTGATCCTCTTTCCCTTCCCACAAAGTAGCTCAGACTTTCATGCAAATGGACCATGGTTGACCTGCTCCAGCAGCCCTTCGGATCTTCCTGGGTACACACCTAAATCCTAAAAGAAACATAGCTCAGCTTCATGTAAGGAAATGTGTTATATGATTACAGAGATTTTTTTTAATCCTTTAACACAAATGATTATTATAGTTTTATAAATTATTTTTATACATTTACTAAAATTAATCTTATGTGAAGTTTCAGAATATGTACATTGAAAGAAAGGTATTTAATGTTTATTTTTAAAGTTTATTTATTCTGGGAGAGAGAACAAGAGAGGGAGTGTGCATGAGCAGGGATGGGGCAGAGAGAGGGAGAAAGAATCCCAAGCCTGATAGTGCAGAGCCCCACATGGGGATTGATCCCACAAATCATGAACTCACAACCTGAGCTGAGATCAAGAGTTAGATGCCTAACCAACTGAGTTACCCAGGCTCCCCTAAAGGTATTTAATGTTTAAATGTAAGTAATTTCCATCTGCTTGGCTGTCAAATGGAGCAATAAATGTCTAGATTCTGAAGCTGGGCACATGCTGGACTGTGGGTAATAAAGAGGTTTGCATTCGACTTGTGAGGGTCCAGTAACATAGATTCCCCCCACCCCAGCAGAAGATGAGTCTCATGGTTAAATGGTGGTCTCACCATCAGAAAACCTGATGCTAACTAATCCTTTGGAAAGAGTTGAATAAAATTATCAAAAATATGAAGATCATGCCGTGTACTTTACTTAAAACAAAAAATAATTTTTTGAAGCAAAATAAATTATGGGTTGGAGTTTTCTCCTGGAAAATAATGACTACATTTGCTTTGCACTCCTATAGCTTGAAATAGAAAACAGAACCATTGATAGCAATCTCAAAATGTGGTAGCATGAGTTTGGGAAGGATAAAACAAAGATAAATGTGTCCTGAAAGTTAAATAAATGTTTAAAGCTCAAAATACTCTGCTGTATTACTATAACAAATGCACTGTATTAATAACAAAACACTTCTCTTGGCATGTTCTTTGCTGATAATTAGGATTTATTAAGGAAAAAAGTCTGCTTTTGTCTTGAACTATTTATTCCTGGAAGTAATAATCCTTCTCCTTTCCTACAATTTCTCATTTCACAGTTATGGTCTCATTCTCCTCTCCTATCTTAGAGATATGTAATGCTTTGCAAATAGTAGATTGATAGAGAATTCAGAAATTGTGAAAACTCCTGATGTAGGCTGGCGGAAGTCAGGCAGTGGCTGATACTTCTCCTTAGAAATTCTCATTAAAATACCATAAAGACATTAAAAAATGAAGAAATTTCAAAATACTTCTGAACATATGAATAATGCTTCTTCTTAGATAACCTTAACTTACTTAAGATGTTTAAGACCAACATAAATAATTTAAATAAAAGGGCAGAAAAAAGCAAGCAGGCAAACAAACACCTCTTACCCCAACACACACACACACACACACACACACACACACTAAATTTGGGCCTGGGCTGGGTTGGGAGCTGGCAGAAACACTGAGTTCTATGAATCCAACCTCTCTTTCCAAAGTGGAGTGTCAGCCCCAGCCCTGCCCCCTGCTTTTCCCAATTCTAACATTTTATAAGTCTCAGAATTATGTCATGTGGAAGTTGTTGACATTAGTGTCATATTATTATTAACAAATATTTCATGATTTCATCTTAGGGGTGAGCCTAGCAAATACAAAGAAAACTAAAATATAATCTCTTTTGTAAAATAATTTAGGCTTTCATGCTATAGTTCCATTTAATAACATACAATTGCCCTATTGCTTGTGGAAAAAAAATCCATAAAACTGTTCTTTACATTTCCCACAATCTCTCAATTTTCTCTCTCAACATTGCCATAAAAATTTTCCAGAAATATATGATATAAAATGTAAGTACCACTTGTCTATCTATCAGTAACTACAAATCAGTGCTTGCAGATGGGAGCTAAATAAATTGATATGTTTTATTAATTTAAAGATCTTTTTTGGGGACACCTGAGTGGCTCAGCTGGTTGAGCGTCCAACCCTTGATTTTGGCTCAGGTCATAACCCCAGGGTCATGGGATCAAGCCCCATATAGCACTTCATACTAAGCATGGAACTTGCTTAAATTCTCTCTCTCTCTCTCTCTCTCTCTCTTTCTCTCTACCCCTCCCCTGCTCATGTGCACTCTTTCTCTCTCTCTAAAATAAAAAATATGTTTATAAAGATTCTTTTTTTCAACCTCTATTTTAACAGTTGACAAAAGCTGACTCTAATGGGAAGTTTCTTCTCCCTTCATGTGTGTGCCTGTGTGCCTGTGTGCATGTGTGTGTGTGTGTATGTATCACCCATTACCAAACTTTAAACCAGTACATACTAGCTGGGATGCCTTCACCACCAGCCTCTTCGTTTTTTCAGAGCTACCTGTGTGAAGAGAGAGCTGTGAGACGAATAATCAACAGCTTGATTTCAAGTGTTGTGACCTTTGACAGTTACACAAAATTCCCTTTTTCACAATTGTTTCCACTTACTGCCACTTGTACCGAAATCGAGAGTCTCCACAATGGGTGCTATGCTTGTATCCCACACAAATATCAAGTGTGGCCATCCTTCAAGAGATCGCCATAAGGTGATTCTGAACTTTGGAATAATGATTCAAATGAATGAAAAATTAAAAATACAACCGATCTCTGTGAAGAAAACAAAAACCTAAAAGAAAAGTTCGAGAAAGAAAGTATTTTTGATTCTCATCACTTTGCCACTCAGAAAACAGCAGCTCCCCTTTAAAAGTTAAATTTTCCTTCTCTTCTTCAAGTCAATGAGCGTTTTCTTTTATCTTGCTGGAACTTCTAATTCTTGCTTACCCTGCACTTAATTTACCATTCTAGTTTTTATAAGGCTTATAAAATATAATTTTAATTCTGGTGTTCCAACCATACTTGCAACTGAACTGTAAAAGCTAAGCTTTCAGATCATCAAATAAATCAAATTTCTGTGAAATAGAGGGCCTCTAGTCATGGCTGAATATTTGGTTTTTCCCCTTTTTTTTGAAAGAGAAATAAAGAAACCATGTTTATTTTTCCTTTACAAAAAAAATCCTAGGATTAGAAAAAATGAAAGGTATTTTAAAGACTGCATTAAATATTAGCAATGCAGAGCTATGATCTAACTATGGGACACACCACAGCCACAAAAAGGAGCCCAGGCCTAGCGTGCCCAGAATTTAACTAAAACTGGGGAAACCCTAAGGCATGAGATTTTAAAGAAATGTGTAAACTCTGCTATTCACTGTTATTCCCCTTTTGTATAATTTCATGAATATCTGGGTTGATAAAGATGTTGTTTTAGATTAAAGATGCTGGTGATAGTATTTAGAGGGCCTCAGCAGCCACTGGGAAGAGTACCATGGGATGACATGGTTTCTCCCCAGCTTTAAAGTCCAGAACCATTCTTAATATTTTCAGCCAGTAGTAATCAGTCTTTCACGAACTAGCTTTTACTAGTCAGATGCAAAAACAAACAAACAAACAAACAAACAAAAGAATTAGAATTGCACGCATTAGAAAATCTCTTGCAGGGAAGCTGTGATAGGAAGCCAACTTACAAAGGAAATATTATGTTGTGAACATGGAATCAGAGGAGATGGAATTTGCAGCCTGTCTCCATGGCTAGTTACCCAGTTCTTTGCCTGAAGCTCTCTTTTCCTCCATAGCTGCGTAGATGCTGTATGGAATTGATGGTAATTAGAGAATTCATCCACATGACCCCTGGGATATAGCTAGATTTTTCTCCCCCTGCTTCTTACCTGGGAGACTGTTTATTAGCATAACTGAATTATTTCCCATCATCTATTTAGTGTTTTAATAGTTTATCTCTCAGAGTTTGTAAGTATATAAATAGTAACCTTATCCATCAAAATTAAAGAATTTGAGTACTGCTAAAGAAGATACATATTTTCCTTCTCCTTGGGGGAAAATATAGCTCTCTTTCTGTCCAACTATTTTTTCCATTTTTTGTGCTGTATCTTATCATGTCTGGTCTGCTCCAAAGCTACTTCCATTATTTACTTTCCTTTGGCTTATTCTTTTTCCTTTCTGTCTCTACTGGTTTTTTCCTGTATATAAGTTAATTTAACTCTCTTAAACTTAAAAAAAAAAATTCTTCCTGGGCTCTTTATTCCCCTCCAGACAGAATCCTCTCTTTGTATCAAACCTTAAAAAGAAATGTATGACTCCACTCAATCACCTCATAATCAGGTTTAATTTTAACACCACTCCATGGAAACCATTCTGTCTAAGGTCACCAATGCTTTCTTAATTGCAAAATCCAATGGGGGCTTGTTCATTCCGTGGCTTTGTTCACTGGTGACCACTTTTTCCATTTCAAAGTCTTGGCTTCACTTGGCTTCTCTGAAATATACTGATTCTCCAATTAACTCAGACCACTGTTAAGGGTGTTCCCTGCTTGGTTTCATCTCCTCCACTGCTCTTTAATTGTCTCTATTCTTCCCAGTTTTATCTTTGTCCTTCTCTTATGTTACTCATTTTCTCTGAGCAATCTGATTTATTGCTATGATTTCTACTACCAGCCTTTCGCTTATGATCTGGCTAAACTGTTGTCTCCAGCTCAGCTCCTAAGCTCCAAATCTAGGTATTGGCAGTCTATTTGTCATCGCACCAAGTAGGCAATTTATACTAACCATTACAAAAAGAAGCTTATATTTTCCTCCAAACCTCCCTCTTGTGTTATATGCACGTCCAGTTTCAGAGAAATGTGCTGCCAGTTACCCTGTCACCCAAATGAAAAGAGTAAGTCACCATTGCAACTTTCCTCTCCTTTGCCCCCAGCACACAGTCAAGCCCATGCATCTCACTGATAAAGGTATGGCACACCTTTCATCGGCTCCTTTTCTTTTCTTTTTTTTTCAAGTTTATTTATTTATTTTGAGAGAGAAAGACAACGAGAACAGGGGAGGGACACAGAGAGAGGGAGATGGAGAATCACAAACAAATAGGTTGCTTGCAGCACAGAGCCTGCCTCAGAGCTCCAACTCAGAACCATGAGATCACAATCGAGAGTCAGCTCAACTGACTAAGTTACCCAGGTGCCCCTCATCAGCAACTTTTCTCCACACCTGCTGATACTTCTTTAATTCAGTCCTTAACACTCCCATCTGGACTGTTTCAACGCCTTAACTGGCATTCTGCCATATATATGAGAATACAATTCTACATAAGTGTTAAGGAGGGAAAAATGCAATACATATTAAAATGCAATTAGACAAAATCAGTAAGTGTCATTTCAACATCTAAAACCTTTCAAAGTGCCCAGAAATCTAATTTGCACTGTTCTAATTGTAGGAGCTTTCTACTGACATCAAAGAATAGACATTAATTCTAAATTAAACCATCTACTGCTCTTTTTTTAAAGTGGCTCCTATGTACCCATTTGAGTAATAATTTAAGGCTTTTCTAGCATTGCCAGTGGTCAGTATGAAGTACTAGACAATAGACTCTGATAGCTTCTCTGAGTCTTCTTAAGCTGCCATTAAAGGTTCAAAGTCTTACTCCTGTCAAACACTTTCTTTTCTCTTATATCTTGCTAAACCGTGTGCATTTTCTATTGTATTTTCACTGTAAATTGCAAAGCTAGCAATTCGTTTTCATCATCTGACATTTTAGAGTCCATTTGTCCACAAGATCCAATTTATTGTATCATATGCTCTGCTCCAAGTCATTAGTTTGTAAAATATAGTGTTTTCCATCTGAGAAGTCTTATGCTTTAAGCATGTTTATATTAAATACCTTCATATCATTGACATGAAATATGTGATAAAGCCTCAGGGATAGTCAGTCTCTTGGAAAATATTCTGACAAAATGAAAAGAAGAACCACATATTTATAATCTAAGAAGTTACTCTTTCTGAGCTTGAAGTTCTTCTAAAGGGTTGACTTCTCAAAACGTTTTAGAAGAGTTTGCAAAGGTAAAATTGTAAAGGTAAATCTTTAACCTATCTCATCCTAGAAGTACTGTCCTTTGGGAAGATGACACCAAATTCCCAGAATTTGCCCATAGCACAAATAATCTGCTTCTCAGTCTGAGAGCACGGAGCATGGAGGTGAGATCAACCACCACTCTATTGGGAAGTGTTCTGCCTTTACAAGTGTTCACAAAGCCAATCTTCACATTTATAACCATTGTTTTTCAGTTGGATCCTTGCTTATATGTGTAGGTTGATTTCTCTGCTGATTTAAAATATTTCCTAGCATGAAAAAGCCAAGCAATCCTCTAAAGAAACTGAGATTAGCAGGTTGAGTTTATTTTATACTCTGTGCAAGGGCATTTATCATTCAAAAAAAGTGTAAACAAATGAAAATGAAGCCCTGTTTCTAAAAGCTCATAAACAGATATAAATTGCCAGCAAAATAGAAAAATAGCTATTATGCTTTCTAAAATTGTATATGTGTATGTGTGTATAAACACAGGCATATATAATGTACTATAATTTCTGTCTAAAATTGCTGTAAATAATTTTCTTTTAAAAAATTTTTAATGGTTATTTGTTTTTGAGAGATAGAGTATGACTGGGGGAGGGGCAGAGAGAGAGGGAGACACAGAATCTAAGGCAGGCTGCAGACTCCAAGAGATCATGACCTGAGCTGAAGTTGGACGCTCAACCAACTGAGCCACCCGGGCATCCCAAGTATTGAATCTTTTAAACTGTAATTCTATCCATTGAAATAGGTCCTAAGGTACCTGCTAAATGGTGACATGAAGCAAACACATCCTGGGCCTACCTTATTCTTTCTATGTAATATTTTTTTAGTGTTTATTTATCTTCGAGAGAGAGAAAGAGCATGTACACACACATGTGCACAAGTTGGGGAAAGGCAGAGAGAGAGACTGAGGATCCAAAGCAGACTCCCCAACAGCAGAGAGCCCAATGCAGGGCTTGAACTCAGAAACCACAAGATCATGACCTAAGCCAAAGTCAGATGCTTAACTGACAAATCCACCCAGGTGTCCCAGCCTTCTGGTTGACATTTGATTTGCTTGGTACTGACCCCCCAAAACTATGTCTGAAAAGTCCATCAAATTATACCCAATACATAAAACAAAGCCCTAAAACTCTGGATTTAACTTTGAGTAACTTTTTGTCCTCAATAATAGTTTTATCTTAGAATCTGTTAGCTAATGTAACTGAATGTTTCTGTTGAAATCTGAAAAAAATATATAGGTATGAATCATCTGTATCCCCAGTCAGAGCAGTTAGTTTTCTTGTTTTCCTGGCATTAATACCAACCTGCCAGGGCTTAGTGGGGCTAAAATATCTCCTCTTTCTCAATTACACACTGATTATTAACTTGAGAAACCTTAATACATAAAACAAACCTCTTCCATGAGGACTGTTTAGCAGTTTAATCATAAAAAGCTAAAAAAGTTTTTAACACTGGTAGACTCTTGTTCCAAACTTTCAAATCTAGTCATCTTCTCTCTTATTAAGCTAACAACTTCTAGAAGCAGCATTTAATTATAGAAGGAAGGAGACCTTTATTTGCTGAATATCTGCTCTGTGCCAGGAACTTCGCACATATTGCCTCAGTTAATCCTTGTAAGAGCTGTAAAAGGTAGGCATTTAATTCTGCTTTGTTTAGTAATTAAAGATGCAGAGAATGAAGTCCATGTTATACAATTAAGAAGCAAGGAAGCTGAGGTGCCACTCTGGGTCTGTCCTGTGCCAAAGCCTGTGTTACTCTTACTTTCCCTGGGTGAAGTCTGCACAAAAGAGCTGCGGAGAAGTTTCCAGGATTACTTTCCTCAGGAGTCCAGTGAGAACCATATCTGGATTGGGTAGACCTCATTAGGATTATATGGGGGAAGTGACCTCTCTGCTGGAGAGCATGGGTCTTAAATCACCTTCCTGAAATGTGGGTGTCGCATGTGGGTCAGTGCGGACTGAGTTCCAGGAATAAAGGGGAAAATGGCCCTTATCTCTGGCCCTTCCATGTTTTCTGGTGAACCCTTCCATTTCTTTCTTGCCCTCATCTTTTTCTTGTCCTCCACAGCACCTACTACAAATGTCCACGACTGTAATCTTCTTTTCACTTCCACTTCACACAGAGAATATTTGACAAAAACTCCAACTGCCTTCTTCAAATCCGCCAGCCTCATCCATGCAGACCTGTAATTTCCTCTTCTCTCCTATTACAATGTAGAGGTTGCCCACCCTTCTTCCATAGCTTTATTGCTCAACTCCTCCTGCCTTCCTGAGACCACTCTCTATGATTGACTCACTTTGTAGCCTAGGTTCTGGGTCACCATCCTCCGCACAGCATTTATACATTTGGCTTTCTTTTAATAAAGCAAACAACCAAAGGGGTGCCTGAGTGGCTCAGTTAGTTAAGCGTCCAACTCTTGGTTTTGGGTCAGGTCATAACTTCCCAGTTCCCTATGTTGGAGCCCCACTGCCGGCACCTCGCTGACGGTGTGAACCTACTTGGGATTCTCTCTCTCTTTCTCTCTGCCACACACACACACATACAACACCCTCTTTCTCTCTTCCCCTCTCCCTCTCTCTCTCTCCCTCTCTGTCAAAATAAATAAATAAGACTGAAAAAAATACTCAAAGCCACATCTCCATCTAGCTACTGTCCTAATTTTCTCTTATATTCTGTAATCAGATTTTATGAACCTCTTTCTCTACTTGTTTTTTTCAGTTAAGTCTTCAAGCTCTTGAAATCTGATTTCTAGCTATACCGCTTTACTGAAACTATTCTGTTCAAGTCACTGACAAGTTCATCATTGTTAAATTCAAACAGTATGTCTCCATCGCCATTACATTCCATGAGTTCTGCTGCTGTTGACTTCTCCCTCCTTCTCCCTCCTTCTGCCACATGCTCTTGTCTTGGCTTCCATGTCACTACGCACTCTGTGTCACCTTCCCAGCTCTCTGGTGGCTCCTCCTCCTCTGCATTTATATTATGACCTTCCTCTACCTACACATAGCTACAAGGCACTGGGCCAGATAAATATAGAAAGTGGAAATTTATATAATGCTTGTATTCGGCTTTAGATCTATGGGACTACACACACACACACACATTCACACACACCAAGAAATCCGAGTACTTTTATGAACAAATTTTCCTAGGCAAGAGGGGCTGGTATAGCAGGAATAGAACTACAGTCTCTGTTAAGAAAGAGAATAGTTCATAGCTGGGCTACTGCACAGGTAAGAACATTTTAGCTATAAAAAAAAAAATTAAAAACAAACTCCTGCCCTGGGGCTCTAACCTCATAGCAGCCCTCCAGGCATAGCATGGCTCTCTTCACAGGTCACTCTTCCTCCAAAAAGCATAGACTTTTGCTTACAACTGCATTTCCTCAGTGACCCCCAAACCCACATTCTTATTTTATTGGTTTTGTACCTATTTGATAGCCCTAAGGGAACATCCCTGGGCTAAGTCATTTCATAATATGCCAATTATTTTTTTATTATTGCTTTGGTTCCAAAGTTGCATGGGTTTTGAGAAGTCTTTCCCCCAAGGCCCATTTTCCCATAAGCTCTGCTATTTTTAGTGTATGACTTTTTCAGAACACAAAGGTTTTCAGAAATGTGTCCTTAATGACATCCCAACTATGTCTTTATAAATTTAAAAGGAATTAAACATAGAGTATCCTATACTTCACCATTAAGCATATGTTTTGATTCTATGTATGTGTTTATTAAAAATTTAGAAAGTGTCATACTTTGTTTTCTCAATACCAAGTTTCTTCAAAGAAGGTCAAGCCCATATTCTTTATTACGTGTCTGCCAGGCCTGAAGCATAAACAGAAAGCTATTTTTTAGTTATATGAGTTATATGGTGTGAGCCTGATAAACTTCTTTCTTCCCATATTCAAAGACTGCAAAAATAGATGAGTGAATTTGAATCAAGAATGCGGAAAGGAATTCATTGTTGGCTGAATTCCAAGCCAAAGAAGCTTCACTCTCATTTTTTTTAAGTGATGGAATTATAGGGAGAAAAGAGAAGGTCAATGAAAATCCAAACTTAATTTTAGCCACACTTTTGTAACATAATTCTTCTGAACATAAAATGAGCACTCAGGTTTAACCTGTTGGTATCCAACCATTAAATACTGTTGCTGCTCATTTCTTTAATGCAGTCCTTCCCATTATCCGCTGTCAGAGTTGATAACCACCTGTCCTTCTTCTCAATTCTTCTTACCTAATATCATGTCTCCAGGCTTAGTCAGTCTTGTAAGTTTTATTTAGACTCCAGACATTATTAATCCAGATCCATTTGCTGACTTACAGAACTTTGTCTTATAAAACTTTGCCAACCGTTGAAAGGAAACCACTCTACTGTGTTGTTTTTTCCCCTCAATTTTTCATGTCCTACAACTCATGATACTGGGATTTGAGAAAGAGAAGATCTCCGTTCCTTTCTTTCTCTCCCATTCATTACAGTAACTTCTAGAAAGAGAGAGTAAATGGGATTTTTTTCATACTAAATATTATATAAAGCAGGTAATCACATTATTTGGGAGAAAGCATCCACCTTGTCTGCATGAGAACATTGCAGACGGAGAATGAGCTATAGAGGATAAACCTTAGAAGCAGCTGAAACAGGAAAATGACGACACTTGCAGGAGACAGAGGTAAAATGGTGCAATTTGAATGGTCATGGAGAGATGTGATTAAGTGAAGGTCAAGCAAGTTAAATACTTAGGTGGTTTGAACAAGGTATGTTTCATTAGAGAATTCTACTGATTCTTATAAAATTCTATGCCTGCGTTAATGCGATCAGAATATTTACAATAGATTTAAAAAGAAGTAAAAAGAGTATCCTAAGATTAGTGTGTTGTTAAACTACTTTTCCTTTCTTCATAAATAAGCTTAACACATTTTTATGTATGGCCAAAATAGTAGTACTCACATTTTCTTAGTTAAAGCTTGGGATGCACTGTCACAACTTCCAGAAACAAAGAAAAAAGAAAGAAGGAAAAAGTGGAGTGCATGCTGCATGACAACAACAATGCAGAACACCTAAAATAAGTAGTATCCCCCGTGATAATCCCTCCTATATGTTTCACTTCCCAGAATTCTCACAAGAGTCCAGAGTTTCAGTGATGCAATGACACTTGTTAACAAACAGGAATTGGATTAAATGAGTTTTGTTTTTCACGCACTGCTGCCACAAACTTTAGTTTCTGTGTCCCATAGTAATGCTTTATTTCATGGGGTTATTTAGTTTTATGCCTTTCATCCTTGACTTCATTAAAGAATGTAAATAATCTTATTAATATTTTAACACATATTAATACACAATTAGCAGTTATGTCCTGTGAGTGCTTTATAATCTAAACTCTTCTGAATTTTGTCAGCTATAGGTCTTTAGCCATGTTACTTTCATTGCACAGTAAGTTCCCTACCATTATTAGGTTATATAGACCTTAAGAAGGAAAAGAGACCCAGACCAAGAATTTCTGGCAAGATGGAGTACTAGCCGACATGAGTAGCCCCTGCTAATTTCCAGTAAACATGCATAAGCTTGCTTTGTTGATGTGTTTGCTGCTACCCTCAAATGTGCAAAATGAAAATGAACAGCAGTTATTCCAAAGATATTTGGAAGGCTAATCCAAACACATCTCATTAACCCATTCCCAGCCAACCTGAGCCCTGTGGTTCCTAAAAAGTGATGAGAAGAGGTGCTGATAAGGTGCATCTGTCTTCTGGCGTAGCATAACTAAGGTCCAGAGACTATAAAGTGTATGGCCTGTCAGAGGATGAAAATCACATACTATTGCAAATTACTTCTGCAATTGACCACTGGAAGAATTCAATTATCTGACAGTAATTTGTAAGGAAATTGTTCCCAGAGCTGATGTATGGCCTTTCTTTAAGCTAAACTAAAATCCATCATAATTTTCTTTAAAATGCTAAGCTTTCTTAAATACATAAATGCTAAAATTAGAGTATATATTTTTGGGAGAGTATGGCTATGATGCCAGGAGGGATGTGAGATTATGTGTGCCAAAGAACAATTGAAAGGTGACAAAACACCTCCAATTCTCTGAGCAACCACACTAAGTGGGCTTTTTGCAAATCTTTATTGCTTTTAATATATCTACTTGCACATATACTTTAGCTAATGTGAGCCTACTATTGCAATCTCATCACTAGATCACTAGTTTGGTGGGAAATTTCATTTGCCCAACTTTCACTGAAAGCCATTTACCAAGCAAAGATGGCTTCCAGCACAGATGTCTGCCTGAGGGACAATGATGCCTTTTCATAATATCTTGGTCTTTCTTGAAATAAAAATAGCTATTTATGATTTCCTCTTAGTATGTAAAGTCCCTAGTTTAAATATGTGGGAAATACTTTAAAAGACATTTGGATACACAGAACTCTACTAGAATCATCAAATTATATTTGGGAGAATTGCCATAGAAATATTTAAAAAGATGTTTATTTCAAGAACAAGACCGCTGAATCCACATTACCATAAATATTTAGTATCAAAATACAAATCTTGAAAATGTTTTTTAAAAATCAAACTAAGGGGCTCTTGGGTGGCTCAATCGGTTAAGATTCTAACTTCGGCTCAGTCATGATTTCACAGTTCATGAGTTCAAGCCCCATGATGAGCTCTATGCTGACAGCTCAGAGCCTGGAGCCTGCTTCAGATTCTGTGTCTCCCTCTCTCTCTGTCCCCTCCTCCAACTTGTTTTCTGTCTGTCTCTCTTTCTCTCTCAAAAATAAATAAGCATAAATAAATAAGTAAATAAATAAATAAATCTGAGCAAAAATTCTCCCAAATCTTAATTTTCCATTAAGCCAATATTCTACTTGTTCTTGTTATATAAACCTTGTCTTGACATTTTCCAAATCCCTAGCTTAAATTAATAGCATGCACAATTTTTATAAAATTCTGAAAGACAATAGCAAACTGTCTGGATTTCTTGCGGTTCTCCCCTGCTTACATTGCTCTGATCATTAGAGAAAAATAGATTCCCACTCACTTTTTTGGATACCGAGTGCTGCTCAGGACAGATTCTTCAGAAATCCCAAAGGGCTTTATGATGTGCTGTTATCTAGAAACCCATTACCCAAAATTTCCAACACCCAGAGTAAAATCATGATCCCAAAGGACAATTAAATGTCTCTCAAAGAGACAAAACAATTGCAGCTGGTAACATAAGAACTAGTTACTTAGTTCATATCCCAGTTTCTTCATGTGTAAAATGGGAATAGTACCTATTAGTACTTAATTCACAGGATACTGTAGAGATGAAAATGAACTATTCATGAAAGTACTTAGAACACTGCTTGTCTCATGCCAAGAATTCTATTAGTGTTTGTGATAACAGTGAAATGAGGATTAACAGATGAGAAACTCGATCTTAGCAAGATATGAGGTTGGCACAGGATGAAATCATACAGCTGAGCCATGAGTCAAACCTCCTACTTCCTTACTTTACGCTCAATGTTCTTTCACTTGTGCCTCACTGAGAATCTCCAAGAAGGGAGGAGATGATGAGTGCGGAGCTATTTGATATAATAGTCATGCACTGTATTTAGTAGCAGAGCAGGTCCCAGGCATTTAGACAGTAAAGTGAAAATTTAACTTGACCAATTTGATTCCCTGGTCACTTTTAGTATGCTGTATTGTGTATTCAGTTACAGAATACATTAAAGTACAAGTTCTGCAGTCAGGCTACCAGAAGCAGACAAGTCAGGATCACCTGGGTGGCTCAGTGGGTTAAGTATCCGACTTTGGTTCAGGTCATGATCTCGTGGTTTGTGAGTTTGATCCCCACATTAGACTCTCTGTTGACAGCTTGGAGCCTGGATCCTGCTTCAGATTTTGTGTCTTCTTTAACGTTTAAAATAAACATTAAAAAAAATTTTTAAAGCAGATGAGTCAAGTAGAGAGCTACAGGGAGTAACCAGATATGAGGTAAAGAATTGTAAGATAAAAAAGTAATGATACTCCAGAGCCACCTAATACAGGGGGGCAAGCATTCATTAAATTTATGAATAGTCCAAAAGTTTAAGACAACACTGCTCTCCATTCTCTTCTAGATGCAACATCTATAACTCAATAATGATAACTCATAGTCATTAGAGAAGAAATAAAGTACATTTAGTATATTCTGCATAAGAAGGCAAGGAAGTTGTGATGCCTTTCAAATATTCCTCAGTGCTCATACATTACTTTTATTATCAACAAAAAAAAAAGCACACAAATAAAAGGGAAGTTTCTAAGCCTCTGTCTGATATTTTTCTGTTTTGTTTTGTTTTTGTCAACATCTCTGCCTTGATCCAACTCTATACAATTGAATCTATGGATGTCACTCTCAGTCTCAATCTCTCGCCATTTTCTGAGTCAATATTTATCAAGATAGAGTAAAGATATCAATAATCCATATCCCTACTAACCATCTGTCTCCTGGGGCTTAAAATATTAACCTCTATTCATAAGTCAGGTAGATTTATCCCAGTTATGCCATTTTCTAGTCTGATGCTCAGCAAATGCACTAGAGTAGCACTTCCCAATAGAATTCTCTTCATTGATGAAAATGTCCCCTTGAAGTCTATAATATTACAGCCAGTAGCCACAAGTGCTATTGAACACTTAAAATGTGTCTAATGAACCTGAAGAACAGGATTTTTAACTGTATTTCATTTTAATTAATGTAATTTTAAATAGCCACATACAGCTAGCAGCTGTCATATTCAATAGTGCAGCATAGAGACTTTCTGATCCTAGTGGATATTCCCAAAAATAACTGTCTACCTGCTCAATTGCATTGGCTGCCAACGTACTTTCTGTGCCTGTTTGTCACCTATCCAGTAGAAACCTCAAATCCACTATCCCTGAATGGCAATTAAGATAGACCATAATTTCAGTTAATATATTGGTGGTCATGTTTCTGGAAAACGCTGGAATACACAAAAAAGCTTAGCAAAATATAACGTGTTTTTTAAATATTTTATTAGACAAATTTTAGAGCAAAGAAGAAAGAAGAAAAAGATTCCTTTTGGGGGGCTCTTAAAGCTCAACAACAAGAAAATGTGATTAAAAATGAACTAAAGACCTTAATAAACAACCCACTAAAGATATAAACGTGGCAAATAAGCCCATGGAAAGATGCTTCACATTGTATGTTATCAGGAAAATTCAAATTAAAAGATCAATGAGGTACCATCATATACCTACTAAAATGGCCAAAATCTGTAACACCGACAATACCAAATGCTGCTGAGGATGTAAAGCAACAAAAACTCTCATTCTTTGTCAGCCGGCATACAAAATACTACAGCCACTTTGGATTACAATTTGGAGGCTTCTTATGAATCTAAACATATTTTTACCATACGGTCCAGTTGTGCTCTTGGTATTTACCCAGAGTTAAATATTTATGTCCACACAAAAAGCTGCACACAGATGATTATAGTAGCTTTATCCATAATTGCCAAAACTTGGAAGCAACCAAGCAAGATGTCCCTCAGTGGGTGAGGGTACATCCAGATAAACTGGTACATCCAGACATGAGCTACAAGCCATGAAAAGACATGAAGGCAACTTAAGTGCATCTTACTAAGTGAAAGAAGCCACTCTGAAAAGATTACATATTGTGTAATTCAAAATATTGTATATGATATTGTGGAAGAGATAAAACTATGGAGACATTAAAAAGATCAATGGTTGTCAGGACGTGGAGGCAAAGAGGAATGAATAAGTGGACACAGAGAATGCTTAGGGTAGTGAATAAAGTCTGTATGATATCTGTATGATATCATAATGATGGATACATGTCATTATACACTTGTCTAAACCCATAAATGTACAACATCCAGAGAGGTTAATATAAATTGTGGACTTTGGGTGATTATGATCACTCAATGTAGGTATATCAATCATAATAAATGTTCACTCTGGGAGAGGATGTTGATAATATGTGTATGTGTGGGGTCAGAGAGTATATGGAAAATTTCTGTACCTTCCTCTAAATTTTGTTGTCAACTAAAATTTTTCAAAAACAAAAACAAAAACAAAAACACCTGAAGGGTGCCTCACTGGCTCAGTCCCTAGAGCATGAAACTCCTGATCTCTGGGTCATGAGTTCAAGCCCTTCACTGTGCATAGACCCTAGATGATAGATAGATAGATAGATAGATAGATAGATAGATAGATAGATAGATAGATAGACAGATTGATAAAACTAGTCATATTTAAAAAGTATAAACAAAACCTCTGATGATATTGAAATTCTCAAATACAGAATAAAAAAATAAACATATTTAAGATATTCAAAGAAATAAGAGTATTACTATGAAGAAAAAAGAAACAAGAATAAGAAATGATACAAAATGACCTGACTTTCTTAAAACAACAGATCTGTTTCTGGCTTGCCTTGAGAATAAAAAATAATTCAATCTGAAAATACTGAAACCAGAGGACACATTGCAACCTAGGCTTTAGCAGGGGATAAGTTGTGCCTGTAGACACAGCTTCAGGTGTGGGCTCTTCTGCTGATACCCAAGACATGCATATGCGTGTATGCTCTGAACATGATGATGGTGTTATAAACAGAGAAATTGATACAGGGGAACTGACATGGAGTAGGCTCTGTGGCTATCTATGAAGCACAATAGTAACCCTTTAAAAATCCTATATTTAGGAATAGGAAGTGGCTGACATGAACAGTGGGTTAGAAGATAGAGCAGTATCTTTAAACCATCTACTTATATAATTTTTATGAAAATGAAGGCAAAAAATCTGAAAACGAGATCCAGAGTTTTGTGCATTTACACTATCATTTGCAAAATCTCTTAATTTACTTCTTAGAAATATGTTGGGATCGTTCTTTTAAAAAAATTTTTTAATGTTTATTTTATTTTGAGAGAGAAACAGACAGAATGTAAGTGGAGGAGAGGCAGAGAGAGAGGGAGACACAGAATCTGAAGCAGGCTCCAGGCTCTGAGCTGTCAGCACAGAGCCTGACGCAGGGCCAAACCCATAAACCATGAGCTCATGATCTGAGCTGAAGTGGGACACTTAACCAACTGAGCCACCCAGGTGCTCAGTATTCTTTCACGTAATTATTACTTGGTTAAAAGGGACAATTTTGTATAGCTTCTAAAGAATCATATAGAACCTTTCACACTGAGTTAGTTTTATTATGTGGATATTTGTATTACCTGAATTAAAACTCAGTTGGGCTCCTTAGAGATTAGGTATTCCCTTACTTTTATAAGTAGAAACAGAGTATTGGTTTCATATTTATGTTCTGTTAGTTTGTAGTATCTGCCTCTGCTATTTTCCTTCCTTAAGTTATAACATAAATTTTCTAGTCATTCACCCAGTTCTCTGTAGCAGACGAGTGTTATATTAATGGTTCTTTACAACCATAAAACATACAGCCCCTCACATGCAAGAGATTCTTGGCAAATCAATCTGGTTTTTTCCTCCAGAATCAAATCTCCATAGATGTGATGGGATAGTCTTTAAAATGTTGCATATCCAAAAATTATAATCATACAGGTAAACTGTGTTGTATGTACACAGCAAATATGTATTTACAGTTTTAAACTTAATTCACTTTCAAGCAACTGTCCTAAATTTCTTTGTTTATATTTCTCCACTCACTTTTAAAATCTTATGCGCTATCGGGGTGCCTGGGTGACTTAGTCGGTTAAGTGCCCAACTCTTGGTTTCCACTCAGGTCACAATCTCATGGTTCATGGGTTCAAGCCCTGTGTTGGGCTCCACGCTGACAACATGGAGCCTGCTTGGGATTCTCTCTCTCCCCTTCTCTCTCTGCTCCTCCCCTGCTCGTACTCTCTCTCTGTCTCTAAATAAATAAATAAACAAATAAACAAATAAATAAATAAACTTAAAAAACATGTATCAACATAATGTTTTTAGAATTCCTCCTGTTTTGTTTCTTTTTTTAATTAAGTGATGGGTAAATGATGGTCTCTATAGCTCTTATTTGAAATATCAAAGTTAAGTACATATCCAAAATCCTAGAAAAAGCTCTCTTTTAATGTAATTCTACAAGATTTGTCATTTATATCAAACAATTTTAATTCAGTTGTAATCTAAAAGGAACTTTGGGATGAAGCAATTATGTTAAACTTAGGGATTCAAAGTTGAGAAATGTGGAGGTAAAATTCAGCTGTAGCCTTAGTCAAAAGAAGAAGGTTGGGGTATTGTCTGAATAGTCTACAATAACTGAGCAAATGCCTTATTCTTCCTTAGAAGTGGTAGCATCATTACCATGCATTTTAATGCATTTATAGGACAAATTTATCTCTTGTTCTATGAGATTCCAGTGAACTGATGATTTAACAGTTAGGAGAAATAAGAATATAAATTTGGGATCAGAAAAAATGAACTGGTACAAATTTATTAAAATGATATATATTAAGCATATTGAGATATTACTCTATCTCATACAAAAACTATGAAAACTCCCACTTTTTCTCAAAACAAAGTCTTTTCATTTTATCTTAGTTTTCCTACTTTTGGTAAAGGCAGAGATATGCGAAAATCATTATTTAAGATAAGAAAATAAATGGGGCGCCTGGGTGGCTCAGTCGGTTAAGCGTCTGACTTCGGCTCAGGTCATGATTTCACAGTTAGTGGGTTCGAGCCCCACGTCAGGCTCTGTGCTGACAGCTAGCTTAGAGCCTGGAGCCTGCTTCAGATTCTGTGTCTCCCTCTCTCTCTGACCCTCCCCTGCTCACGCTGTCTGTCTCTCTCTCTCAGAAATAAATAAAACATTAAAAAATTGTTTAAAAAAGATAAGAAAATAAAAATATAAAAGAAGGCAAAAACAGAAATACAAATGTTGTTGATGATAGTTCTGAAGAGAAGAAATGGAGGTAAATCATAGTAAAAAAAATTTCAAAGGAGTCATAGAAAATGGTGCCAGGAACTGAAGAGAGACAGACGTCTTTAAACTGAAAAGTTCTGCAAAATGCTGAGCAAGATAAATTTTAAACACAAGTACATCATTATCCAAAACACATCATTATGAAATGTTAGAACACAAGAGTAAGAAGATCCTAAAAGCTTATCAGTAACAGAAAAAAAAATCTTCTCAATAAAAGATGAAATGAAAATAATGNAACACATCATTATGAAATGTTAGAACACAAGAGTAAGAAGATCCTAAAAGCTTATCAGTAACAGAAAAAAATCTTCTCAATAAAAGATGAAATGAAAATAACACATATCAAATTTATCAGCAACAGAGAATGATAAAATGTAGCTGAATAAGGATTTAAAGTCCTAGGCAAAATCACTTACAATTTAGCTTTCCAGGCCTCCCTTGCCTCTGATAGTGTATTCTGCAAACAGAAGGAGTGAGTGTGAAGTCAGACCATGTAATTTTCTGATTAGAAACCTCCAGTAGCTTCCTAGCTCATACAGAATAAAAGCCCAACTTCCCCCACAGCACAGAGAGCCCTTCACAGTCTGGTCTTTGGCTACTTTCTACAAGACAGCTAAGACTGCTTTCCGTCTCTAGCCACACTGGCCCTCTCACTGCTCCTTATTCAAGCCTGGCAGCATGCTCCTGATTCAGGGTCATCACACTTCCTTCTGCCCTAGAAGTCTTCTTCCAAATATCCAAATAAACAGCTTTACTAGGTCCTTTAGTGTGTCTGCTCAACTGTTTTCGTCTTAGTGTGTCTTACCTAACTGTTCTGTGAAAGAATCAGGCTTTTGTCTCCTTCAGCCCCGGTTACCATATTTAATTCTTCTTCATCACACTTCTTGCCACCTGATATATTATGTATTTGTTTGCTCTCTTTCTCTTTCATTTCTCTAGAATCTAAAATCACATCAGCAAGAAATTTACAGTTTTGATCACTGATGTATCGCCAGCATCTAAATAATTTCTGCTACATGCTGTGTGTTCAATAAATCAATATTTGGTGAATAACGGATAGGAGCTTTGTTTTATGTCTCCTCACCCTGAGATCTAGAATTTGGAGTCCTCACCTATTCCCTGCACTGAAGGAGAAAAGAATATAGCATATTGTCCACTGGCTTTTGGGATTTTCCACTCATATAGCGTTGCCCAAAGCAAGTCATATGACCTTATGCAATTTCAAGTTACTGCAATTCTACCATATAACCACCAAAAGAATCTGAAATATTAAGAGTGACTCTAATTTCTTCAATACAGGCTAAAAAACAATAGTTTAAAGTAAAATAGAAGGTAGTGGCTTCTAAGAAGAATGGCTACAAGAAAGTCATAATACTATTCAAAAAGTAAATAAAATGAGTATGAACCTGGATCATATTAGGGATATAATGGAAAGAACATATGTCTTTTATCCCTGCAAGAAAAAAATAAAGGCGACAGAAACTCTAGGGAAAAGTTAAAAAATTAAACAAAAACACCATAGTCAAATATGGATCAAGTTAAATATGATTTTGAATAACTGATGGAGCATAATGAAAAATATTACATTTTAACATAGTGGTAGAAATAATATCCCTTCAATAATACCAAAATTGGCAGAATAACACCTAAGAAAAATATAATCACAGCCCATTATTTACTATATACACAGTAAACCAAATTTACACGGTCACAGTATGTAAAAAAAAAAAAAAAGATAAATAGCTTACAGTTTTCAATTAAAAAAAATTATTTTTTAATGTTTCATTTATTTTTGAGAGAGAGATGAGACAGCATGAGCAGGGGAGAGCCAGAGAGAGAGGGAGACACAGAATCTGAAGACAGGCTCCAGTCTCTGAGCTGGCTGTCAGCACAGAGCCCGACGTGGGGCTCGAACCGACGGACCGTGAGATCATTACCTGAGCCGAAGTCGGATGCTTAACCGGCTGAGCCACCCAGCCGCCCCCGGTTTTCAATTTTTAAAGTGATTCTGGAGAAAAATCACATAACATTAGGTTTAAATTAGAACTGAATAAAAATGCTATCAACGCATCAGTATAAAATTCAGTGTAACTTGTATGGAAGATGAAGAAGAGAAGGTAGGGAGAAAGAAATGCCGAACAAATATAAAGGTGCCAAGATCCATAATGTATAAATTGAACATCAATAGTCATTTCTGATGGGACAGAAAATATCTTTTCAGTAATTCTTTAAGCTTAGAAAAGTAACAATTGAAGAACTATAATAGTAAAATAACTATGAAAGGGGAAAGCTGTTAGGGAAGAAGACTAAAAGGGGATAAGTAAACTAAATATGCACTTCTAAAAGAGAAAAGCAATAAATATTTCTAAATTTCATGAAAACACAGTAGTAAAAATGTATTTGAAAGATATGGAGGTAACTGACAAGAAAATGGAATACTGATATCTTTAAAAACAGTTGCCCTCTAAGGAGAAGAACAGAAGTAGGACTAAATTGGGGAAGACAATTCTTGGTTTCATTAGAAGTCCTTCTGTAACATGTAATTTAACAGGCATTTCTATTTTTTCCATAAGAAAAAACTTCTTATAAAACATAAAATGCATATATTAATTGGGTGTACAGCCCTTTCACTCTTCTCAAAGACTACCTTCCACAGAGGAAGAGGAAGTTGATTAGCCAGTTAACCTAATGAGCCACAAGTCAGGTAATTTCAAAGGATGACCACCACAATTCTAAGCATGGGGAGTAGGTGGGATGGCATGTTGCCTGGGATGGACACCTAAGAAGTATAGTGAGGAAGGAGGAGACAGTAGACCCACCCTATAATTTTGTGTTGGGTAATCATTAGTGAGACTAGTCAAGTGTTTTAAGAAGGCCATTTGTGGGAAATATAGATTTACCAGTTAAATTATCTCAAGTAATGGAGCTAATCTTTAGAGAAATGAATCCCAGAAAAGTTGAATGACTATTTTTTTTAATTCCAGCAATGTTAACATACAGTGTTGTATTTGCTTCATGTGTACAATATAGTGATGCAACAACTCTATACATTACTGAGTACTCATTGTGATAAGTGTATGAATAACTGGTTTTGATCAGGGTGTGATCTGTTCTATCATTCTACAAATCTTTGAGAATTGATTAATACAATGAGTTAGGAATGAGAACAGATGAAGGTGACATTTTAGACAAGATGACAACTCTAAAAAGATATTTAAGGAAAGAAGAAACTCGTAAGATACAATTCTCTGGCTCTATCTGGCATTTTTGGAGGAACGCAATTCTCATTTTTAGTAGCAATGCAATTCTCTCATCCTTATCAACGTCTTTATTTGGGCTTAATACCTTGTAAAAAAAAAAGTGTTCTTAAATACTGGAGCACAATTGTTAATTGCATAATATGACAATATTAAACAGTGCAATAACAAATTTTGTGATTATAAGCAGCTATATATGTGCAAAAATTAAAAACTAATAATGAAAAATTGCTTAGTTTAACAGTCATTTGAATAGAAACAACCTCAGATCTTGAAAAGATTTAGCAAATAAAACATTACATAAAATTATGATTGCTATAGAAATTAGGACATGTTCTTAAAGTGATTGTCTCAGCCATTGCCATTCATGGATAATTCACCATGATAGCGTGGAATTGTCTGATGTTTAAATAATGACAATGGTATACAGGAAGTAGTATTTATATGAGTTTGAGAATTCTTCTCTGGAAGTCTTTCAAGTTAGAGTATATGACTTATAAATCTGTTTCATCAAAATTGTATTTTTTCCTGAGGACAAAACTTAGGATAATCTCTTCCTCATATTCTTATAATTCTGTGTCCTACTTACAGCAAAGAGCTCCAGCAAACGTATAGAGCCCTTCTAATCTTTCACTGGTAAGGAATTCTCCAGGGAGTGATAGTTTCCACCAGCAACTGGCTGCTCAAGGAAGCTTCTGATGTGTAATAGGAGGTAGTACAACACCTCCTATTAATACTGTATTCCTTTTTAAAGCCACGTTTTCTCTTGGGAATGCCATTTTATTCAGCAGAGTTAATTGAATGCCTCATCTCATTGCAATGTAATAACCACGTGGGAGAGCCATAAAAGAAAATTGTGTCCTTATCCTTACAGAAATTATAACAGGGATCCATACAGGATACACACCACATGATCTAGCCCAATGTTAAGAGGATGCCATGGAGCTTTGAGTAGGAATGGAACTTCCAACATTTGAATTAGGAGGCTTATAAAAATGTTAAATTGGTTTTTGTCCCTTTGGGTCTGCTGCCTCCAGACAAGCACTTCCCAGACCAACCCATTCATTAAAATCATCTGTGGAGGATTTTAAGTTTAAGGGTTCCCATGTCTCACCTCCAAAGATTTTTATTTGGTAGTTCCCCAGGTGATTCTGATAATTAGCTAGCCTGGGAACAACTGCGGCAGATAATTTGAGCATTGATAGAAAAACTCGTTTGACCAGAAGTTGAGAGTCACCCTGCAAGGTCCAACATCATTGGTTCTGTACAAAGAGGAGTAAAAAACTAAGTCTTTGTATTTAAAAAAAATCTATACATGTCAAAGTAGATAAAAATCTCTGTATCTCTGTCATTCATTAACTTGAAATTAGGTGGCTCTTATTTTAAAAACAAATTTCCCCTTGATTATCTTCTCACTTTCTGGTTTTTGTTTTTTTTTTTTTCATATCATACTACTGTAGATTTATACAAAAACTCCTCCCTGAGAATTTCCAAAGGACTGACTGGAAAATATTAAACCATATATTTATCTATATTTATAGACTTACAAATGTGCAACTATCATGTACAATATATATAGCAAGTGGCAATCTGTTCCAAATCCATTTCCAGTTAATAATAAAACTTTAATCCCATAATTCTCTCACTCCCAACAACCCTGCACAGATGGAGAGAAAAGAGGCAGAAGGCAAGTATAGAAAAGGTGGTATTGTTAAAAATTCATTATGCATTACCAAAAAAGTAGTAAAACCAATTTATACACAGAAAAAGGAAATATTCATTATATACTAAGTATCAATATCTCCTATTTTAAAAGGTATAAAATGATGTTTTCTCCCCCAATAAACTTTCTATGGTATGCACGTGTGCCAAGATGGAGGGTTTCTGCAAAGGTAGTTGTTTGGATCATTAAATACTGACCACTTTCGAAGACTCTCTGGTTTAACACTCATTTTTATCCCCAACACTGTCATGTTTGCTCAGCAGATCGCCCGAGGAAGTAGATAAGGTGTTGTTTAAAATTTCTTCCAAGGGATCATAATGTGATACATTTCATCTAGGTTTCCTCTTGAAACATTGGTCTTTGCAGTAAGCACGCATTTGTGCATAAATAATTGTGGAACATAGTAAGAATAGAGCCTTCTTAAGTTAGAATTTTACAAGGAATCATGGTAAGAGACTTTTTAGAGATAGATAACTTTGTAAAATATGAAATTAATATCTAAAAAATTAAATAACATTAGACACATGAAACATAATCCCAAATTATTTATCATTTGATTCAACAGACCTAAAAAATTGCTCAAATTGCTACTGAAGTTTCCAATCATTTACTCTCAACTGCTGTACTTGCCCTCTAATGGGGCAACCGGTCTGCAAACCACACTGAAAAGCATGAATTTCATCTATTCTTTATCAAAATGACTACTGAGACCACCAGTTAAAGTTTACAATTTCAGTCTCACATAAAACAATAATAGGATGAGCTATTCAGCTTGGAATTGTTTTAAGTCACATGTAAACATTATGTATATTGTTACCTCCCAACGCACATAAGTAAATAAATATGAAACCTCTCTCTCTTTCTCTCTCTCCCACTGGGTTCCTTTACCATCAAGTTCTCTGCTTATCTTCTGTCTCCTACACTGATCAGTTCTCACATTCACTGGTCACACTGGTCACATATTTGTCTTTAATTATTTGTAGATTTGATGCCCTTTATTATTTGTGGATTATTTTCTGCCATTAATAGTATATAATAGTATAATTAGGATGACTTTCAATTTTTAAATATGCTTCTACTGACTTATGTGGACACCTCTGTTCCTAGCAAAATGCTGTCTGTCTGATATAACTAGCCAATCCAAGAACAACTTCTATGATCTATGTCTTTGCTTTTTTTTTTTTTTTTTTCCCATTTCCTGACACTACCCACCTCCCTTTGGGAAGCAAGAGTTTATTCATGACTGAGATTCAAGCTGAAAAGCCTTTCCCACTGGCACTGAATTTGAATATAAATTTTTGTGCAACCCTGCTAAGCTGCATGAAGTGCACACATTTGCAAGCTCAGGGAGTGTTGTAGTTTAATGACGCCATGGCCGGTATCAGAAAGCTACAGCTAAATTCAGTGGAAGGAGAGATTAGGAAGAAGAAATTCTATGGGCACTCGGTGGCTCAAGTCAGTTAAACATCTGACTCTTGATCTCAGCTCATGTCACGATCTCAGAGGTCATGAGATCAAGCCTCCAGTGGGGCTCTGCTTGGGATTCCCTCCCCTCCCCCATGAGTTCTTGCTCTCAAAATAAATAAATAAACTTTTAAAATAAGACTTAAGAAATTCTAACTAAGAGGACATGTACTAGAAATATTTGAAAGACAATTGCATGAAGATATTTTGAAGGTGAAATCTCATAGTCATATATTTAATGAGGTCGGAAAAAACAAAGTCATTCTCTCCCTGCATTGCCTTATGTATTTATGTGTGCCCTGCCCCGTGAGACTCTTTAAAACTCTTATTTTTAAGGCATGTATTCCTGCCATACCTCATTAAAATCTAATCATTATTAAGCACAGAGCATACTTCTAGAAAAACATTTGTCTTTCTTCCATCTGTCAGCTTGCACGGCCCTTTGAGGCGAACCCCTCCTGAAGCATGCATACGACCGACCGACTGAGCTCTCACAACCGCAGAGCGAGGCTCTCCACCGAAACCAGCCTTTTCTAATGACATTGACTCACGGTAGTTGCTTTCCTAGTCCCAGTCAGGCCTCTGCAAAGGGAGGGTGTGATTACAGTAGGAAGTGTCACATGGGTGTAATTCAATCAGGATTTGGCATGTCCCCATCCCCTGCTGGCAATCCGCTCATGGACTCTCTGTCAGCCTTCTGGATCCCTTACTCCACTCGGGCCAAGAGTGTTTATAGTCACTCTTGAGATACACTTGGCAGCTGCAGACCCAATCTCCAAGCTGTGAAATGTGTGCGGCCAGCAGCAACTGCGCCTGTCTGGTTTTGAGAGCAGACATTTTCCCCTCGGGTTTTTCCCTTGCTCTATTAGTGCCTCTATCTTATTTTGTATATCAGACAGAGAAAGATAGACTAGACAGAAGGGAATGAGAGAGGCGTTCCATCTGCCACAAACTCTTGAGGTCAGAGGTAGCATTGTATGAAAATGTACTCATTCTCCATTAAGTATGTTGGGTCATAACAGTTTTTATATTCCTTTAAAATAACTTCCCTGACCTCCCTTGGCTCTTTCTTTGTTCTGCTCTTCAGTTATATGGGTTTGTTTGTTTGTTTGTTTGCCTTTAGTGTTTGGCAGGCTTTACACATATAGTCACCCTATTGCTTCCAGATTTAAACAGTAAGAAAAAGAATATCTTGCCAGTTTTACAGACATGTTGTCTACTACTTATTTAAATAACACTGTTGAGTTGTAGCCTATTCATTTTATTGGTATTTCCATATGTCTGTCCCCCTCTAGGAAATGGTTGGAGCGCCACAAGACAGGAAGGCAAAATATTAGGCAAGAAAATCCTCCACCTCTCTATCTTACTTCCCCCAACCACTCATCACTGTGCAAACCCTAACCACCCACATCTCCATACTATTTTCTGACATGCTCATTCTTGCTTCCAAACTGTTGCTAATATATTTCAACATTGACTTGCCTAACTCAAATAAATTCTCAAAGCACAAAAAGCCAAGTCCTTTCTGTTACCTTTGCCCCTTGCCATATCCATGTGTAAGATCCTACTCATGCTCAATGCCAGCTCATGGACTGGTAGTCTGATGAAATCTTCCCTGAACACTCTTCATCATACAATATGTATCGTCCCTACACATTGGATTATTGACCCATTGTCTAGAAATCCAAAAACATTTTTAACTTTAATTTTGATCAGAGGCAGGATTTATAATGGAAAGAACTAGGCTCTGAGGTCACTTATTCATACCTTCTATTATTCTACCTCGATTTAATAAGGAACAGATCCTGACATAAGTCTCTTATCTGCTCTCAAACTCTTTTTGCTCAGCTGTAAAAGATAGTCATACTTCTCAGAATATTGAAGACAAAAAGACTTTGGTGGAGGTTGTAAACTCTACCAAATTCTATGTATTATTTATTACTCACAGTTATTCCACTCCTGTACTCTTAACTATTGGTATGGGCTGGGTTGCTTTGTGAGACTGCCCATGGACAATCCAACAGACCATCAAGAGCAGACTCTTGAACTTGCATTCATGCCTGTACGCCTGTGCACCTGGGTATACTTTTGTCATATTACTATTTGTGCCATAACCGTGTCTGATCTTGCTTTTCCCTTTCTTCCCACCAAGGTTTTGCCCAACATATAGAAGAGAAGCTAAAAGAAGTGCAGTTACAGTGAAGGGAGCATCCTGCTGTATGAGCATAAATTAGGACCTCTTCAACAGACATACAATGCCAAAATGATAATATACTCCCAGAGAGAGATCCTCCTTAAAGCAATTTAGTTTGTATGTCAAAGTAGTACTGATTAAAATAGGCCCAAATAAATCAAGCTAGACAGCACCTTTAGATTTGGCCTTTTGGAATAAAGCATTTGCATGTTATATGGAAAAGTGACATTTTATGCTATCAGAAAAAACACAACATTCTTCTATTATTCAGCATAAGAAGATAGACATGTATTATGTCTAGGATATAATAAAGTAATTCCTGAAAAATTGTCTCAAATATAAAAGGCTGAGCACTTACACATATAATTTTTTATGATCAGCATACTGAATTAATACATAATAAAATTCTTTGAAGAAAGTTTAGCATTATAATTAATATTTATTAAGCATCTCTTATGTGTGAAGCCCTAAGTCCTTTGCAGGCATTAAATAATTAAATCCCTATTTGAGGACACTGAGACACAGAAAAGTTAATTTACTCAAAATAACACAATTAATAAATAAGAGACTTTGCTTTTGAATCCAAAGTTCCAGTTCCAGAGCCCATTCTGCTCTACACTATATTTATGTGAAATCATAAAAATTTAAATTGTAATCCTTCTGCTGAAACTTACAATTTATATCTCCTTAAACAAGCTACTTAAACTTTGAGTATAGCAAAGTTTCTTCAACTCTAGAAGGGGATGATAACAGTGATAGTGCCTATTTTCAGAACTTGCTCTGTGAATTAAGTGACAAAATGTATGAAAAGCCTCTCAAACTTTGCCTGCCATTTAGATGAACTTAATACATTATAAACTTTGCCTATTATTACATCACAAAATCCTCTGAGACAAGAGAAAGCGAACTGAAAAGAAACAGAAACAGAGTCCTTAAGTTACTCGTCTGAAAATCTTTCTAGGTTCCAAGAAGTATAGATAAGCAATTTCCTCTAAGGCTGACCTTAAATATATAGCCAGGAGTAGGCAGACTCTCCCATGCCAAGCATCCGTGAACGCTGTCTCTCGTAAGCCCTGCCCTCTGAATGACCTGGCATCGAATGTGAACACTCTGCCTTAAGGAAAATTATCTGTCGATATTGCACTGCTGGTGATCATGATTCCCTCTGTCAACATGTTTCTGATTCTGTTTAGTGAAAGCATGGGAGAAAATGATGTTTATTGAGGAGAAGTGAATTTACATGGAAGAAATAATAAAATAAAAAAATTCTCTGGATAGTTTAATGGTAACATGTTGACCAACAGTGTTTTTTCATATCATTTATTTCTGAAATGAAATTGTTTTCGCTAGTGCTGTAGAAAAAGGTAATGATAATGTCAATGACTTTGACATTTTGACAGGGCATAATCTATTCTTTGTTGAGTAAAGGCATCTTTATCCTCAAAAACAAGTTAAAAGGACTTGCCTATTTTCTATACAATATCTCATCACAGGTTATCACTTTCTTATGCTTTCATCAAAAACAAACTTTTCATTACTGCAAATGGCCTAACATTCTATAATAAAATTACTCCTTCAAAAATAACTCAGTGTCGTAACAGAATGTAGCACTACCTCATAAGGCATTATCAATTAGCCTCACTCTACAAAAGTACATACCTTATAAACAGTAAACAGAGTATGTTTAACAGAATAAAGAAAAGTGAGTTTGAGATACAACTGGTGATCCGCATACCAAATTAATTACCAGATTGTATGGAAATATATGTTGTGAGAACTATGCAAATGAAGTATGTGAAAGGATTAAACTACTAATTCATGTAAGGCTTTCTTGTTTGTTTCTTGTTTTTTTTAATCAGAAGGTTATGGTGCAACAGGAATAAAAAATCAGTGGCACTAAGACAAAGAGACAAACAACTTCCTTTTGGAAAGGACAGTGCATTTGCCTTGACCACATAATTGGTGAAAAGTAAAATCAAAAGTGACTGAAATTTACTAAGATATGGATGACAGCTAAGATGGTATAAGAAAATTTGGAGATTTACATGACAGGCTCTTCCGAAAGTTAACTGATTCTTGAAAAATCTAGAACACAGGAGTGGTAGTTTAAAGGTGGTTTAGAAACATCTGTAACCATAATGGCAGCTGGGGATGTAAGATCCCTGATGCTGACATGGTTTAGCCTATTTCCAGCATCTACTGTAGCACTGCATGGTCCAAACCTCACGGTCTCCATACTTTTACTTGATTATGTGTTGGCCTTGGTTAAAAACTGCCTTATAAATGAAAGGGAATAATTATCTTTTTCCTTAAAAATGTATAAGAAACACAGTTTTCCCTTCCATTGTCGATGATATTTTAAAAAGGCTATGTAATACAGATTGTAGGCTGGGTTATATGTGTCAGAAGCACCTAATGCTGATGTTTCCCTTGCTTATGAAATCTCATGTGTCAAAAAAGAAAAATCTAATGGAAGCTTCCAAAATTGGACACATTGTGCCCTGGTAAATTTGTCCACAGATATGCCATCCAAGTGGAAAGTACTCTTTGTAAATACAGAGAATATCTTATAAGATGTAAGTTGATCAATCTACTTAAGACCTAATGTTAAAACTTTCAAATGAAAAAATTAAACAATAAACCATAAATGACTACACAGGATCAAAAAAATCAGTAGAAAATGAAGTATTAGTATCGTATACAGTATAGTATGGTATTAGTGCCTATATATCAAATTGAAAGTCTATCTGAGCTCACTAGGATTTCATTTTCTTCCTTGACCCTATTAGAACTTTTCTCTACTTCTCTGACAATCAGAATCAGTCATTATCAATATAAACATTTTTCTCTCTATGGTTTGTTTCCTAGTGGCTCAGAACAACTGAAATAGATATATTCTTATATTCTTAAACATACATATATATTTTTTAAGAAACGTCATATAGGTTTCTTTCCCTATATCTTTTCTATTCATTCCTAATATAAAAACAGGCCCTAAAATAATGACATTTAAACAGATTTAGAAGCATAAGAATGTCAGAACTTCTCAGGCATTTTGTCTAAGAATTTGATATATAAAATTAGTTAAAACTAATTGATAATGAATCCTTAAAGCGAGAAAATTGAAAAATTAATTTAGGGCAAAAAGAAGCCACTAAGGAGGATTCAAAGATGAAAATAAGGAGGGTTATCCGTTTCATATCTCTCAGCCCTTTTTTTATAACGTAGACTTTCCTTGAAAATCAACTGTGAATGTTATTTTTGTAACACATTGTAGAAATTCTTTATTATCAACTGTTCATATCCAATAGGTCATTTTCCCCACTTGGGGGGGAGATAATTTCCATATGTGGGAGGAAATGTATATATGTGGGTCTGTGTGTGTCCTGTCTGTGAGGGATAAAAAAAAAAAAAAAAAGAGTGAGAAAAGCCGGCTTCACCAGTGCACCACTCAACACCTCGAGGACCCATGCAGTTAGCTATTATTTGGAAGATATCCCCTGGCCCCACGTGGTCAAAACTTGCCTCACTTAGGACTGTCTTGGCCTATAAAATACATACAACATTTTTAGGATGTGTAATACTATCGATACAATAGTTATGTTACAATAATTAGCTGTTATTTAACAGAAATCTGCTACAGCTTCAAATGGTAGGCTCGATGTACGTCTATATTTTAGGTGGCAGTGATGATACAACAAATACACCCAGAAAGAACGGTTTTTAAAAATCCACTGGAGGCATTTTTAAAGGACCCATTAAGAGCTGCAATTTTACTCTGTAGTGAAAGTCGTGGATTTTAAGCAAAGCACTGCCTGTGTGGGGACCCAAGGAGGAGCAGACTCCTAATTCATTAGGCAGTACTTAGGATTAGATATGGCTTTCCAGATGAAACCCAAGCCCTTCACAAAACATTCTTGGGTTCAGATATCACTAGAAACCACCCCACTGTAGCAAGGGGCACCGAAAGGTTTCCTGAGGTTCACAGACCTTTAAGCAAACTCAAGATGATTTTTTTTTCCAAGGACAACTGCCAAGTTTTTCGTTAGCCTTAGTTAAGTTTCATGTGAACTTTACCGGCATGCCAAACCTGGACTAATTAATAATTCTGAGGAGACACTGGACCAAAACACTTAGAGGTTTCAGCTGAACTCCTGCTATTTTTCAGACCTCCCGTTGTAAACATTAGACAGACGATGCAAAGTTATTATAGTCACCAGAAACTGTAATAAGAAGTGTGCTTTTTTTTTTTCATTTTATGGGTAGTTGCTGATATCTTTGTCAATATTTTGAAAAGATTACTAAATATCATCTTCCCAAAAATATGTTGGCATACAAACCGATGAAATGTTGTGCATTTCCAATTATTGCTCCAAAACGTGTTTCTCTCCTTGTACGATAGTCATAGAGCTTCTCGAAGAAAAGGAGGAGTCCCAGCTGGTTTCAGGCAGTCTCCACATATCCACACACTTCTCTAGGATGCAATTCACTAGGCAGGCAGAAGTTCTGGGACCGTGTCCGTTTACCCACATTTACCCACATACCTTTTACCTTCAAAAAGCTAGGGATCTCCGTTATTAGCAGCAATCATCAGGTTTTATAAATCTGCGGAAATTCTTGGTAAAGAAAAGAAATACTGATATCTCTACACTAAAAGACGCAGCTATATATATTGTTAAACCCATAGAGAACAACTTTCCAAACCAAATGGTTTTCATGATCCTGTTTGGATGACCAATCTACTTCACAAATATTTTCACAAAAAAACGTGGTATTTAACACTTCCCAAGTATTCTTATACTTTGTCTTCTTTTATTTAGAATAAAATTTAATGTGGCATAATTAGAAGAATACTAATGAAATTAGAATGAAAAATTAACCTTTCAGAAGTCCATTGCTGTAACTCAATTACTTGGTGGATTTTTACTTTCTCCTTCCATTAAACACTTATAGATTTATCATGTATTTTCATAAATGTAATCATAAGGTTTGTATAATTTTGCGTGAGTGCAGATTATGTTTTCAGAAGATATTTTCTTCTATTTTAAAAATTATTTTTTACTTTCTAAATATTATTCCAAAGTTAATAAAAATATGCTTTCCACTCACCACAGGTATAATGATTATTTGGAACTGTTTAAATTGGATTCACTTTTATTTAGATATAGGGTCATACAAGTGTCAGATTATAAAATGTATTATAGTATATTAGAGCCCAGGGGCCTCTGAAATCAAAAAGTTCAATTTGAACCACATTTAGAGATGAGAGCATAGAAGATTTTTTGTGCTTACGTGAGTTGAGGTCTCCTAAATCTTAGTATAAAACTTTCTACCACACCAAACCAACTGTATTTATTCCTTATAAACAGCTAAATGCAAAGGAGGGCAATTACATCATGCATGTGACTCAGGGGCTAAGTTTTAATGTGAATGGTTTTATGGCATTATATATACATATAGACATATGTAATATACACATAGATTTCTATTTATATAAAAATATCTACTTGCCTGCTTATGTAAATTATAAATTTTATATGTATTTCTCTATTTTCCCTTTCACGTTTCTATAAAAGACAGACATGTCTTTTCTCTAGTAAAATAAAACAAAATTATATTCTAAATTTAGATCCAATGTCTGATGAACAACCCGTACACTTTATTTTAATTGCTAGACTTAAGTTTCTGTAAGTGGTTTGGTAGGGACCAAACGAAATCCTGTCTTACTTTAAATATTTTATTCTGTTTAAGAGACGACAGAGGACGACGTAATAGCCCGCACACCATGTCTGACTAAGTAGACACTAGATTAAATGCTCTGACCTTGCATTTGCAGCAAAACAATCACAGAAGAGTACAAGAAATGCTCTAGAAACTTCAGTGAAGATTCACCAGGGGTAAGCTCTGTTCTAAGACACTGATATTGATTGCCTGAGTTCTCCGTCAGAGGTAAAGTTTCAGCTAACATGAGTATCAGCAGGAATGTGTCTGCAAACCATAGAGAAGTAGCCAGCCCTTGGGTCTATGTGCCCCAGTGAGATCACCAAGGGTCTTCATTAAACAGTTTATTTAGAAAAATGTGTTTTATTTTAAGGCAAATTACTTCAGCTTATTTCAATTTTTTTTTGTTATTGCAAACTCTTCTTAAAAAGTTGATTTATTTGATTTACTGAGCACTATTTTTACTCACTTCACTTTATCAAGCAGAAGTTGGGTAGGATATATAAAATTGTCCTCATAATTTGCCTATCTAAAATAGTCAGTATGGAATTAACCCTTTTCTTAGGACATTTCTTTGACATGATTTGTCCTCTCCAACAGGAGACATGTGAGTATTAAGATGGGTGGAATTATATTCAAAGGGAAAGAACTAGCACTGGTTGTATAGTAGGAAAATAAATTGGTTTCTGTGCTCTTTGTCCCCATTCTGATAGAAGATTCAGTGGAAGAAATCGTCAGTGTTGCCACCTACTTACCTGTAGGGCCCAGGGAAGCATGTGTTTCCATTGAGGGGTTTAGAGATTGTGAAAGGCCTCTGGCCCTCCCACATGCCTAACCCAGTGGTCTGCATGAAGGCTGCGTGAAGTCTTCGCTCCATAAAGTAGTCTTTATTAGCTAGCCTAATCCTTCATTACTTCATTGAAATGCAAATTACCTTAAAAAAATAAAAACATTAAACCTTATCAATGATGTGGAAGTTAGGGTGCATGACCCTGTTAAACTCTCCCAGGAGCCAGATGGTGAAGCCTCCCTTCAGTGTGACAATCAGCATACTTGTTAGGCGGACATAATACCAGACCTCATCAGTGATCATTTGATCCAAACTATCTTTTTGCTCAGTGAACAGAAAGGGGGAGCATCCACATACATTTAGATTTATCCCTAGAAAAAAGCCTGGTTTTTTTCTCATCAGGGATGAGCCTTGATTTACACATATTATGTATATAGGGTCCCAGATGATAACTTTTCATTTTCCCACATAGTTTGAAAAATATTTTAATCTTACCATATAAATTGCCATCACCTAATATCACTAGTTTTACAATCTCTTACAGTAACAACTGGATACATACAGTATTTATTAAGTTTCTTTTCCAGGGTTTTAAAAGGCTAGATAAAATAAGAAAACAAGAGGCACCTGGGTGGCTCATTCTGTTAAGTGTCCGACTTCTGCTCGGGCCATGATCTCATGGTTTGTGGGTTCTAGCCCAGTAGTGGGCTTTGTACTAACAGCTCAGAGCCTGGAGCCTGGTTCAGATTCTGTCTCCCACTCTCGCTGCCCCTTCCACACTCACATTCTGTCTCTCTCTGTCTCAAAAATAAATAAATACTAAAAAAATTTTTTTTTTAATTAAGAAAACAAAAACAGCAGTATGCTGCTCAATCACAACTATTCCTGGGGCTATACTGGTTGTAAGATAATTTCTAGAAAATACTTTGGACATTACTTGCATGTGAATATCTTTCTCCATGGCCACGCAAATCTTTTTGTTTCCTTTGTTCTAATTTTGTTATATTTTCATGGAATGTTGCCTTTGCTACATATTTTGCATGTCCTATATTTTGATTTAGAGGCCAAGGGAAAAAAAGCGCCTTAATCTAAAACATTTAAAATATTTAATCCCCTTAAAACTAAAGTAGCCAAGTTTAAATCTTTGAGTTTTCCATAAGCTTTTATTAAACTAATCATTTTAAGTAACAGTTCGTACCAATGCACACTCAAAATTAATTTAATTTTTCAGTGAAAAACTAACTTGTTTAGTTGAACATCTGTTGTTTCACCTGTTTTTGTGCATCTTGGACCTAGTCTGATATAATAAGATTTAGGTGGCATTTCAACCATAAATTGAAAGGATACACTTCATGTGGGCTTCCTTAAGAGTTGTATCTTTGAACAAGTCCAGAAAATTTAGACGGTAATCTTTGAACTGTTGTGAAAATATTATCAATCCTGACACAGTTGAGGACATGTTTTCCAGCAAAAATTCTAACCACACACTCTACATTGCACTCTTTGGCCAAATTTTTGGGTTCTATTCAGCTTTATTAACCATGCTAGGTAGCATCATTATCATAAGCTTGCTATCAATGACCTTTTAATAAAAAGCTGAGCATTTTATTTTAAAGAATGAATCAGTATTACTAATATGTCCTATAAGGTAAAGATATTCTCAATTTTAGCATTTAATATCTACTTGGCTACCGAGGTATGGAATTGGTATCACACTTTATATTTTACATCATCCATTTGCAAATTTGGAACAACTATGAAATGCTTACCAATGCAAAATGTACCTCAGTTGCCAAGTTGTGTTTTGGATGACACAGATTTGCGAGGGTCTCCAGCCATTATTTAGAATATGATGAGAAACAAGAAACAGATATTCGGCCCCACTGAGAAAAATATTTTTAATATAAACATATATGTGTGTGTTGATCTATAGGCTAGATTTGACAAATCAATCGATTTATACCTGTTCTTACTCAAGTTATTTTGGTTCCACTGCTCAAATCCTCTAGGATCCTCAGAACTGGTACTGATGCAACCTGACACTCTTCATGGCATTCAGACAGGGTCACCTTTTGTTTCAGAGTTTCAGAGAGGTGTTACCATGGGGCTCATAGAGTTTCACCCTACCTGTTCTAAAGGCAGTAATGAATCTAAGAACTATTAATTTTCTGGAAACCTTAACATTTAGGCACCACACAGGCCTGTAACGAGAAGAGACAGCACCTGCATGGGACCTCCACATATACATATCATCTGTTTATACTGTGTCAAGTGCAAGAGAGGATGGAAAAGAGAGTTTTTAATAGTACACACTTCCATCTTGGGGGGAAAACATGTGGTTCTATTCGTAAAAAAGAAATAGATGAATGGATATTGATTAGGCAATTAGCAGGATCTGCTTCCCAATCATACTGTAAGAAGAAACACAAATGCTTTCCCAGATTGTTCCAGTACTCCCCTATTAAATTATTCTTTGTCACTTACACATCAAAAGCTATTAGAATTTTTTTACTTTGATTTTGTCATTGTTTGATTTCTAATTAAAACAGTTTGATTTAGGCATTTTTATAAGATCATTAGAAAATTCAAAGGACATTTAAAACATCTAAATATGTACTTATCACAGTGTTATTTCGCTCGACATAGGAACAAAAATTCATGACTATATCACCAAAAAAGTAATAATTCAGTAAAAATCCAGGGAAATGTTCCCATGTTAAGTAGATAAAAATAATATCTCTGATCGTTTAAACACTTAAATAATTGATGTGACTTGAGAAAGTATAGAATATCCCCCAATTAATAACATAAAACTCCAAAGAATAAAAATAAAATAAATAGGTTAAGTAGCTTTCCCTGTATTATCATCTCTTTGTATATATACGTCTTTCTAAAAACTAAATAGCCTTATGTTTTTGAATAAAATAAAAAGTATACCCTATTATAAAATATTTATATTTTATACTAAATCTAAATGAGGTATAAAGAAGGTTTAAAGACAAATTAAAATTCCTCAACAAGTCCATCACTTAGCAACAATCACAGACACTGACAACAGATGCAGCATTTATTAAGTCAACCTTTTGCCAAGGAATGGTTTTTAAAATTAAGAAATCATAAGAATCTGAGAAATTTGTAGAATTATAAATCTTATAATAAGAAACTGCAGCACATACTATAATCATGATTTACCCACTTAATTAAAACAAAGAAATGTTTTGTAAAATCTTTTCATTTCTCAAATAAAATATTTTTCATACATCAGTCTTACTTTCTCACTGGGCCAGTAATAAATTGTCTCATACTCTCAAACTCCTCAGACTCTCTTCTGTATCATTTTGTAGATAAGAAGCCTGTCTTGAAAACACTTAAGCCAAAGCTAATTGTCTTTTCTCATAAGTGAACATTGCTCATTTTAATGTCTCTTATCACCACGTATCCTTAAGCCTCTGGCAAAAGCCAGAATACCTGTAATTTCCATCCTCTTTCACTTTCTAAAGATAATCTGATCATATAGTCTAGTTTCTAGCAAATTTCTCTTGATAGAAATTAAATGATCAGTGAATTCTCATATTATTGTGTATAGGCATATAGATTGTGTATAGATGTATACTTCTACATTTGAATAAGAAACCGATCTCTTTGGATCAGCTACTTACAGTGTTGTTTAATTTCATATATTTCTAAAAATATTTAGTTTCCTTATTGGAGCACTAACTAACTCCCCAGGAAAGGGGTCTATGACCTCTTGTGATCCTTACAAACATACTAAAAAAGAAGTTACAGTTGCAGCTGTCTCTGAACCAAAATTCAGGACGTGAGGTCTGAAAAATGTTTACTTAATCACGCAACGTATGATATACTATGAATCTTACGATAATCAAATTGTTAAGAGTACAGGGTTTACAGTCAGACATGTCTTAGTTCACATCCCAACTTCCCACCTTACTCATTCTATTGTTTTTCCTCATCTAAGCCTCAGTTCCATCCTGCTAAAATGTAGTTAACAGTAACTTTTTCACAGACTGCTAGTAAAATCAAATGACGTAAAATGTATCAAGCAATTAATATAGTTACAACATAATTCATAGTAATGATTATTATAATTATTCCTATTACTTTAAAATGGTCATTATCTGAAAAAGTTTTTCTGGGTATATTTGAAATAAGTAAGTACTTGACCTGTCTTGGCAATTTACAGTTCCTTCCCCATTTGAAAGCTCAGCTGAGGGCTTCCTCATAAAATAAAAATTGCTTTCTGAAAATAAACTGCTGAATCTTTATGTATTCATTTCCTAGAGCTGCCGTAACAAAATAACACAGAGTCAATGAAGCAACAAAATTTATTTTCTTGGAGGCTGGAAGTTCAAGATCAAGGAGCCAGCAGGCCTGGTTTCTTGGAGGTCCTTCTCATTGACAGATGACCACCCTCTTGCTGCCTTTTCTCACGGTCATCCCTCTGTGCAGGCACACCCCTGGAATCTCTTCTTTTAGGACATCAGTCATGTGAGATTAGGGCCCACCCAAATGGCTTCATTTTAACTCAGTCACCTCTTTACAGACCTCATCTCCAAATATAATTACAATATTCAGTGAAACTGTGGGTTGAGACTTTAACATGTGAAAACATAAAATTTGGAGGTCTGTAATTCAGACTATAACAATTAATTTAGTTACTTTTCCAATTGAAATTTTATTTGGGTCATTTTAATGTACTTGGGGAAAATATTTGACACATTCTGATGGCTGAGTTAGTAACAATAACCAATAACACCCTATGAGACTCCCTCTATGCTGGGCCCATGCTCAGTGATTTACATGCACATTTTTCACTATGCCTCATTAATAGTCTCTTAGATAGACACTTAATATTCCACTTATGTAAAAATAAGGAAATTGAGGCTTAGAGAATTTAAGCATGTTGCCAACGTTGTCTAGATATGAAACAGCACAGTTGTATGTGAAGCCAGTTCTGTCAGCTGTGCAAGCCTAAGTGAGCCCTTCCGCCTTCCAGGACTAGTAATTTTTTTTTATTACTTAAGTGTTTCTTCTTTATTATCTATACCTGTTTAGTAAAAATCCATTAATTGGCAAAATTGCCTATTTTGTGTTCTAAGTCCTTTGCCCCTTATAAAAAGTTGAATTGTCAAGTAAATTTTCCTAGATGTAACTTGGGGGATTTTAGCCAAAGGGAAGTGAAATCTTATTTAATAAGAAAATATACTATTAATGTAGCATTTAACACTTTATAAGAAAGTTATATACAGTATTTCCTTTAATCCTCAGAGAATTCTTTTCAATATACAGTAAAACCTTGGATTGAGAGTAACCTGTTCTGCGAGTGTTCCACAAGATGAGCAAACATTTCTAATAAATTTTAACTTAATAAACGGGTGATGTCTTGTAATACGAGTCGTACCTGATGCTGAACATCACATGATCACAACTGAGCCAATGTTTCTTGAAATTTGCTTTGATGTACAAGTGCTTTGGATTACAAGCATGTTTCTGGAACAAATCATGCTTGCAAACCAAGGTGTTAGTCTATATTTTATAATTCTCCATTTAAGACATAAGAAGACTCAGAATCAGAGGGTAATTGATTTTTCCTGTGTCATACATCTCATAGAAGCCAGACATGTGTTCTAATCCCAATCTGCACAACTGCTATAAAGAATACCTATAGTGATGAATTTCCTTTTATACATCAGAACATAACAATCTTTAATGAAAATAATACTCAACAGACTAGAAGATTGGGGACATAGAGTTGGGGACATTTCCTCTTGATGCAAAAAAAAAAAAAAGAAAAGTTATTAATCTAGTGCTATATGGCAGAGTAGGTAATGTAGATGACAGATACATTTCATCATGTTGAGAATAATTTAGAAGAGTTTGTCTTTAGAGGTATTAATTTCCAGCAAAGAATCAGGATATCATACCCTCATATAAATGGGTAACATTAGTAAAGCCAAATTCTGGCCAAGTTTTTATTGGCTGAACTTCCTTGTTAGTCTTCATTTACTTGACTCACACCCTAATGTTCACATCAATTCTAATCTGAAATGTTGGCAAATGAGCCAGCACCTGTCCCTACTGAAAAAAAGCCCATGCTAATTGAATTGGCCTTAACATCTGCCATTAAGTGTTAGGAATATAGCATCTAATGACATCACAGGAAATGTTACTTTTATTTATTTATTTATTTAGCAAATCAGGTTTACACATTTTATTTTATTTTATTTTATTTAGGTTTACACATTTTATTTTAATGTTTTTATTTATTTTTGAGAAAGAGAGTATGTGCATGCGTGGTGGGAGGCAACAAGAGAGGGGTCAGAGGATTCAAAGCGGGCTCTGTGCTTACAGCAGACAGTCTAATGTGGTACTAGAGCTCACAAACCTTGAGATCATGACCTGAGCCAAAGGCGGAGGCTTAACCAACTCAGCCACCCAGGCGTCCCTAGATTTACACATTTTAGATCTCATTTTGAAAACCAGGACATACTATAAAGTAGCCATAGTAAATAGTATATTTTGTTCATAAATGCCGCCACTCTACTTTACCTGTCATAATTCCCTAAATCATGAAGGCTGTAATGTGTTAGTAAAATACTCTATATTCCATTACTTTAAAAAAATCTATCATAAAAATAATATTAGTATATACAGTGATTTACTTTTATAATAATTTGTTTCTAGAAAACTAATAAAGATTGATTACCCATCAAGTAGATTTCTGAAAAGAAAATACCAAAGAATTCTGTTCCTCATGATGTCAAAATAATGTACATCATACTAACTCAGAACAATTATGAGCTTTGAATAAAACATAAAAACATGAATTTGTGTTCTGAAGGCACAAGAGAGCAAAACAACCAAGTAGAAATAGAGCAAATCTATCTTTTTTCTCAGTTTCTGTTTTTTCCCCAGTTTTATTGAGAAATAATTGGTATGTATCACTGTATAAGCTTAAGATGTCTGGCATGATGTTTTGATTTACATATATTGTGAAATGATTACCACAATAGGTTTAGTTAATGTGTATCCATACTATACAGATACAGTAAAAAGAAAAGAAAAACAGTTCTTGTAGTGATGAGAACTTTTAGGGCAAATTCATCTTTTGAAATAGTAAGCATATTGGTAAAATCAACACTTGTGAGTTTTCCCTGAGAGCACAGCACTGTCTACACATTTCACAAGGAATAGAACTCAAACTAAAAACAAATGTCTCACTAGGTTGATGATTCAGAGGTCAGGGTTTGAGATATAAGTGTTTCCGGAAATGGATGGAAGGGATATTTAGGAGTCTCAAGTCTGCATACAATTTCCCTCTTATCATCGATTGCCATTTAGCTGGGCATGTGTGTGATAAGAATCTAAACAGTCCATTAGAAGAAGCTGGGAGAAATTTGAAGGACTAAGAAGAGAGTCCCAAAACTGCCCATTGCTGTGGAGGCAGCACTGAAAGTTCAAGTCCTGCCAAGTAAGAAAATAGTAAACAAACTAGGATTTCCACTAAAACCAAGTATAACTATGGTTTCGGAATAAGGCCCATGTACGATGATTAAACAAAAAATCAAAATAGGCATACCATACCACAACCTAAAATCAAGACTCCACAGGCTCATCATAACCAATAGCAATTTATTCCCTACTGAAACCAAATTCAACACTCTTCAGAAGAAAATAAACAGAATTCCAAATCATTATAATGTATCACTCAAATATCCACTATTTAATAGAGAATCAATAGATATGAGAAGGAACAGGAAAATATGACTCATGCTTAAAAGAAAATATAATCAGAGGAAAGACTCTCTGATATAATACATTTTGAAATTAACAGTAATGGACTTCAAGTGTCCAAAATTTTTAAAAGGAATCATTTGAAACAATTATAACCATATGAAAGACCTATATAAGATCTAAAAAGTCTTTAGATTACATAACCACAAATGGGGAAATTAAAAGAAAGGATCAGTGAATTTAAAAAGAGGTCACATAAATTATACAAACTGAAACATGGTAGTGAGAATGGATGAACATTTCTTTTAAAAATGTCTTGTATAAACAACAGCCAAGAATTCTTTGCCAACAGATATAACCATCCTACAAAAAATTCTGAAGGAAGTTCTTCAAGCAGAAGATAAATAGTTCCAAATAGAGATTCAGGTCTACAGGAGAAAAAAAGAACACTAAAAATTTTAAATATTTAGGTGAATAAGACATTAACTTTTTCTTTTATTAAATTATTTAAAATCATTTAAAAAGAGGAAACAGAAAAATAACAATATATCATGGAGTTCATTACATTTGTGGAAGTAAAATATATGATAAAATAGCATATAAGATGTTACACATTTCTAACCTTATACAGTGTTACAGCATTTAAGGCAGATTGTGATAAATTAAGGATGCTTATTATAATTCCTAGAGAAAACCTCAATTATATGCTGTTCATAGAAGATGACCATTAAATATAAAGACAGAGACCTGTCAAAAGTAAAAGAAGGAAAAAGAAGTATGAACCAACAATAAGCATAAAAATATTGGTGTTGCCTTATTAATGTCCGACAAAGTAAATTTCAGGACAAACAGTATTACCAGAGATAAAGAGAGACACTTCATAATGCAAAAAGGGTCAGCTCATAAAGTACATATAGTAATCCTAAATGTGTATGCAGACCTAAAATATGTTGAAAAAGAAACTTGATATAATTAAGGGAAGAAATAAATAAATCCACAATTCTAACACAGTATTTTTATCATCCCCTTTCTCAATATTAATAGAAAAATTAGACAAAAACTTTGAAGGTGTATGGAAGACTTAAGCAAAGCTATCACTGTGATTGAGCATACATTAGAACACCGCACTCAGTCACTGCAGAATATACATTTTTAAGTGCACCTGCCATATTCACTGAGATAGGCTGTATGATGAACTAGAATAGTCACTGATTTGCTTTATAGCCATAGTCATTAAGCAGAAATGCCAGCAGATGTTCCTCATTGTTTTCCGAACTTTTTCTAAGTAGACACAGATTTCTAAACCTTCCTTATAGTTTTCTGAACCTCCCTATAAATATATGCTTATATAAAAGAGTAATTTTTAAATACAATGGAAAAATTTCTATTACTGCAACCAAAATATCTGAAATCTTTATTTCTTGGGGTTTTTCTCCATCTTACATAGGAGAGTGGAAAAAATGCATTCAGTATTCACAGAATTTATGAGTCTGAGGTTTGTAGAGAAGAATAGTTATTTTCAGTAACCACACTGCCATGTGATAAAGGGAGAAAGATCACCAGTGAGTTCTAAGAACCAGAGAAGATGAAATACAGGCATAATTGCATCTTAATGAGGTTACATGAACATAGCATAGAAAGGGTATATATGTTATTTTTACCACTGACTAAAGCTGGCAAATTCCATTGAAAGAAATTTTTGTTCCATTTTTTTCATAGGAAAAATTAATTTATATTCTCCAAAGAAATGTATAAAGAATTCAGAGCTAAGGATCAAATTCATAGAAATTTCATTAAAAGCTCCTACTGTAAATTAGACCATTCCAGCCATTTCCTGATGCTATTCATTTTTTCCACAATAGATTTGATTTTTTTTAAAAAATGGATTCTCCATGTGTTGAGACCATTAAGTCTATCAGGTAGCAAGCAAAAGAGAAATCACTTACCTGATGATTCAACGTTTTTTTTTTTCTTTATAAGATTCCTCATAAAATGTCTCAGGCTTTGTTCACACCATAAAATAAAACTGTAAACTTGAGGAAATTAAGCCGGCTAAATCACACAGGAAAAGAAGAGTGAGAAACTGGCAGGTTGGTGAATTTAAAGACTCAGAGGATAACACTACAGTGATAGGAAAATATAGTATGCCACACAAAACTTACAAGTCTCCTGACCATTCAACAACAACAAAAAGACATTCAAGAAGAGAAAATATTCAATGTCATAAACTTAAAAGATGGGAAATGTATCTAAAGTCACTTATTGTCTCTATGTGACAACTATTATACCAGCATATATAGCCCCTCCTCTTTTTTTCTTATCCTCCATCCAAATTTTAGATCTTTTGAGTGGATTAGTTTTCCTCAGAAAGCTGTTCTAAGGCAGGAACTGAGAAAAATTATGTGTGTGTGTGTGTGTGTGTATAATAACATATATATGTGTATATATATGCTATTATATATATATATAATAACAGAATTCCAAGTCATCATAATGTATTACTCAAATAACCACTGCTTAATAGAAAATCAATAGATATGAGAAGGAACATACTTAAAAGAAAATATAATCAAAGGAAAGATTCTCTAATATAACATATTTTGAAATTAACAGTAATGGACTTGATGTGTGCAAAAATTTTAAAACAAATCACTTGAAACAATTGTAATCATATGAAACACCTATACAAGATATAAAAATACTTTGGGTTACATACATATATATCTCACATACATGTTCACACATATATATCTCAGTGTGAAAAATAATGAAGCATTCATTGCTTTGACTAGAGATTCTTGCTTTTAAAGCATTTCTAATAATAATTAAATTCATTTTCTTGGTATTCAAAATACAATACCTTAATTGTCAAACCATTAGATCTGCAAGTCATCACATGCCCAGATTCACATCAAGTCCACTCATTCTCATCTTTCCTCCCATGAGAAATTTCTCAGTATCTTTGAGGAAATTTCAAATGAATTCTTCCAGGTGGGTGATTCTTTCTCCCACTGCCATTGTTTCAGCAGAATATAAGCTGCAGAGGAGTGGGGATGTTTTCGGTCTTATTCGTTGTTGCATCCTTCAATTCACATGGTGACTGGCACTAAAGAGCACAAATATAGGTATGAATGAATGAAAAAGTCAACCAATAGCACTTTGTGGCTGCTAAACTCTCTAGATCACTTAACATATCTGTGTGGCCTACAGGAAGTTATCTAATCTCTCTTTCCCTTTGTTTCTCAAGCTATAAAAAAAGAGATAGTTAAATCACCTCCCTCATAGAATTATTGACAAGATACAATGAGTTGTCCTTGTTAAATTCAGTTCCTCACAGATGTTTACTCTGTGTGTCGACAGCATTGTAACCTTTAACACTTCAAAGCAAAAATGAAGGCAGACTATGTGCATTGTTTTTTATTTCCAGAATGTCTGGGGTATAGAGGCTAACAGAAATGTGTTAGGTGCATGATCAATGGCACAAAGTACCCATATGGCCCACAAGAATCTGACTTAGAATCTCAAGATCCCTACCCAGTTCTTCAAAGTTGCTATCCAGCATCTCCAGAAAATGTAAACATGGAATCCAACCACTCTAGTCTTCAGCTACAAAACAACAACTGCCTTCTCAATAGTCTAATGTGCGCTCAATAAAGAATGGTAGGAACGTTCACTTTCTTCAGGAAATATTTCTGTTGTCCAAATATTTCTCCTTCCAACACAACTCCTAGGAGATGGTCTGATCTCCACAGCCTACTAAAGGAAATGCAACGAACAATTATCTCCCCCAAATTTGGCTTACTAGATCTTAAACAACACCAAGTGTAGAACCTCCAGTATAATTCAATTATTGGGGAAAAAAACCTAACCTATGAGTTGGTGGATTTAAAAGCTTTGGGGGGGGGTGGGCAGATTGCCAGGAGAATACTACAACACACCCATGCCTCAAATGGTTCTGACAATAATTATTCAACAGAAGAGAACCAAAACAAAAAATAAAATGGTCTAAATGATTAGGTGCCAAACTTAGACACTTAATTGAACACTTAAAGTTTTAGTCTAAAAATCTTCATTCAAATGTGTAAATTATTTTATGCTTTTCTCTAAGAGCAACAAATGACTGTGATGATCACTTGCTTTACTTTTGTAAACCTAGCAGACCCAGCCTGGTAAATTTCCCAAAACAAAGGGTGTATATAACAAAAGTAAACAAAATCTTCACCTCCAGGAAATGAAAACTAATAGCAACCCTCTAAGGAAGCTCCCTCAAAGAAATAATAATAATAATGATGATAGTGAACTACTATCCTTCAATACTGGGTATTTGGAACATTTATAACAACTTTTCCTTTCTATGTTCTTTTTTTTTTTAGGTGTATTTATTTATTTTGAGAGACACAGAGAACATGCAAGTGGGGGACGGCCATAAAGGGAGGCAGAGAATCCTAAGGAGACTCCATGCTGCCAGTGCAGAGACCCACATGGAGTTCAGACTCACAAAACCATGAAATAATGACCTGAGCTGAAATCAAGAGTCAGGTGCTTAACTGACTGAGCCACCCGGGTGCCCCTTCCTTCCCTATGTTCTTATATCAAAGCATATTATAGGCACATACAGACTTTAGGGGCTATTGAAAACCTATCTTGGCCGGAATGGGTAGCTACTATGATTAACACTTCTCACTTCTCACTAAGAATCAACTAATTATTTTCCACTAGGAATCTAATGAGGAAATGATAACATAAGTGGGGAATCTTGTTAGTCCAGAGAAAACTGATACAAATTTTCTTGGGGAAAGGAAAGATTTTTCCTTACTTTGGAAAAGTGGAAAATGACATCGGTTGGGGTAAGGTCTCAGCTAATGTGTGTGAATAGAGCAGGTTCTCTTTGTACTTCTATACTTAGAAGCAGAAGATGTCTAAACTTGAAAGGGAGGAGAAATGAAGACTTGGGAGGGGGTGTTCCTTTGTAGTAATTAAGTTGAATGTGAAATAGCCTCCAGTTAGAAATTCCTGGTATAAATTGTATTTCTAGTGCTATTGGAAAAATCATAAGCCACACATAGATCTGGTAAAAGCACATCAGTGATTCCTCATGGAATAGACACCACAAGAATTCTCAGACACAGTGATACTCTGTAAATCCACTTGTGTTGACAAATTGACATCAATGGTGAAAGTAATCTTTTCTAATACTGTTTAACTACATGGACAAAATGATGCAGTAATGAGTGGGTATGATTGCTGTGTGGCCAGGAGCACCAGCCAGACTAGCACTAGTGAAAATCAGGTCCTGACTGAAACACTCAAGAACTTAGTTTCCTGACAGGTGGACGAGTAGAGTCAGGGAAGGGTACAGTTCCATTCAAACCGCAGCCCAGTGCTACAAGTGACTTCAGGTTTCCAAGAACTCTAGCAGGTGGGGCATCTTTCCCTTGACTTTTCTGAAACATTAAAGAAACTGGTGTGCACATTTTATTTTCTTCAGTAAGACGTCTAAAATTCTTGCATTGAAAATGGGCCTCCATCACATGTGAACGTTACTGATGTAGAAAAAAAAAGGAAACATGTCATGTCAACAGAAAGCTAATGCTAAGGACATTACCTCAAACTTTGTGCTAATGATTCAGAGAGGAGTTTCCTAAGGAAGCTTGCACCTTTGTCACACGGAGAAATCATCTTTCGGGATTCCAGGTACCGTAACTTAGTACTTGAAAGAGGTGTAACAGCTTTTGAATTTTAATAAAGCACATTATCCCCACTGTATGCTTACACACAAGTAAGATGGTGGCAGGCCAGTGTACAGCACAGTGGAAAGATTTTGCTGAGTGGTCTGGGCAGCAGCCAAAGCCAAGAGAAATTTGATACCCCATAAAGTAACCTGGGCCTCTGTGCTTGGAACGCTCTGGCAAAAGGGGATTCCTAAGTCATATTTCTAATTATAAATCTAAAGCTTTTGTCCCCCGTTAAAGGAATGTTCTAAGTTGGTGAACAGGTGTGGCAAGCAGATTTCGGAATGAGGCAAGGAAGGGGAGAGTCAGGGGCCTCTGAAATCCTACCACTCAGCAGCTGCCTGCCCCACCTAAATAGAAACCCAGCCCTTTGTGGACACTGAAAACATACTTGGGACTTATTGAGGCATGAACTAATTTTCAGTGTTAGGAAAAAACATTCTAGGAAAGTAAGAATATTGTCAAAATGATTAGTAAGGGCTTTAATAGTAACCAAGAGCAGTAGTGACCAGAATGCGATTCTGAACAATAGAACACTTACCACTCAGGGGCAAAGACAAAGTGTGGCTCACACACGCGTATAAGGGTGTGGCTCAGAATTTGGGGCTTTAAGATCAACAACTGACTCCTAGAAATTGGGAAGTCCAGTCACTCTCTCTCAAGTTTAGCTCCTAGCCTGGGAATGCAAGGGGAACTAACTTTCTTTCTTTCTTTCTTTCTTTCTTTCTTTCTTTCTTTCTTTCTTCCTTTCTTCCTTTCTTCCTTTCTTTCTCTTTCCTTTCTTTCTTCCTTTCTTTCTTCCTTTCTTTCTTTCTTTCTCTCTCTCCATTGTATTGCAAACCTATTTAATTACTTGATACACAGAATCAAGATAGAAATAAATTTGCTTGTATTTACTCTTTACTTTAAGTCTACATTATCTTTACTCTGCTCAACCTTAGAGCTCACTTGGCCTCTCTCTAATGTCCTTCTAAAGAATCAACAGATTTAATTCTTGCTTTTACTGAAATTACAGATATAAATATACTTTAAATAAAAACAATGAAAGGATAATTAATAGGCTGCTTCATAATTTTATAATTATAAACTAAAACAAAACTGATGGGGAAGTTTTTGTCCCTTTGAAGTGTTGCAAAACTAATATGCTAATATCCACAATAAAAAGAAATGCAAAAACTTTAGAAAATCAGGCCTTTTACTCAAGCTGAATGTGTCAGTTCAAAATAGAAATAACTGGCCATGAATCCAAGCATTGTACAACATGAGCTTTGTTGGACTGCAAGAGTTGTTTAATATTTGTGTGTGTGACACCCTCTCCCATGGAAGCCAGAGAGAGCTCCACTGCATTCTCTTTTAAAATTAGATAGCAAATGGTTCCTCCTTCCAAACCAAAACCATTTATGTATTATAGATGGTGGTTGTTGATTTTTTCTCTCCACCCCAAATATTGCTGGCCCCCCATTATTCTTTACTCTGTATTATTGTCTTTCTTGCAGTAGAACAAATCAAAAAGCTTAACAGAAGCACCAGTTTTCCAGGATGCTCACTATCTTGGTCAGAGTAGTCGATGTCACTGGCTTGGCATCCATTACACATGACACGTCATTGCTTTAGGCAGCAACAATAATACATCTCAATTGCCTTATTTCATCTTGGAAAGAAGGAGATTTTCTTCTGTGACTTACGAAATGAATAGGATGTATTCCTCTGGATATGAGAAAACAGATTGACAGATAAGGTGCCTGAGGCAAGTGCACCATCACGAGACACATTTCGCTAATATTGATTCCTATACGGAGAATGTGGCTCTTAGCAGCCGCTCTCAACGCTGTTGCAACCATTTGACGGACCATCTCTGGCAGCTGTGTTGATAAGGAGTGTTCAAGGCAAGCAAACACAAACTTTAACATCCACCGAGGAGTTGTAAATAGTACACCATTAATGCTCTAACATCTGCTCGGTAAACAAGAGCACTCTTTACAATTCACCTTAAAATGTTGCAGTGAAGAGCAGAGACCAAGTGTGTTTACATACAGAGAGACTGGGCTTGGGAACTATTTATTATTCTTCTGGGTAACTAAGCAGCTGTTGTGATTAGTGCTTGACCTTTGGGAAAGGTCTTAACCTGGAACATCTGAGACAGTGGCTCTGAATTATCGAAACTGCTTCTCTGCCACGGAGCGTCTTCTGGAGAAATAAAAACAAGTTTCACCACAGAAAGGAGAGACAATTTCAGCTGACTGGAAACCAGCGAAACATCATAACACGATTGCAGGCAACAATGGTATAGCCTTATCATTATCGCTTGAATATTTTGCCCGCATCATCTTCTACAGCATAAAAGTCTTCTTTCCTTTATCCAGGAAAAGACAGATGACTCTTCAGAATATGTCATTTATCCCCCTGTTTGTTTAATTTGACCTCACAAAACAAAATTAAAGTACCAGTTTGATGCCAACTCAGCATTTTCTTATATCTCATGCACAGTTTATAAGCATATAAATTGACCGCCAAAGTGGTGAGGAAAATATTGTTTCAATATAATTCCTAACAAAAGATTTCCAAATATCCGTTAAAAACAGTTAAATAACAGCCCTTTCACATGACTTTTTTTCTCCTTTTCTGTTAAAAAAATTTTTTAATGTTTTATTGATTTCTGAGAGAGAGAGACAGCGTGAGCAGGGGAGGGTCAGAGAGAGAGGGAGATACAGAATCGAAACAGGCTCCAGGCTCTGAGCTAGCTGTCAAAACAGAGCCCTATGTGGGGCTTGAACCCACGAACCGTGAGATCATGACCTGAGCCAAAGTCCGACGCTTAACGGACTGAGCCACCCAGGCGCCTCTTTCCTTTTCTTTTAATACATTACCTTGGAATGGATGGAATCGCTAATAGTTCAGAAATGCATAATCCATAGCCAGGAGACAAAAGAACTCTAAAATGTCCTAGCTCAGTTACCTTGCATAAGTGATTTACCTTCTCTATTCCAGACTTTCCTTCTCTGGAAAATGGGAAGAATAAATGTGCTTATTTTCTAGATTGGTGTGAGGGTTAAATAGGTTAATTACAGGAAACAATTCGATTAATGCCTTGGGCATGGCAAAACACTCAATACCCATTTAATTTCATTAGCTTCTCATTTTGAAATAAATTGCCATCAATATGCTCTTCTTCTTTTTATTTAGTTTTAGAGAGAGAGAGAGTACACACATCCAAGGGCAGGGAGGGAAGGGTCAGAGAGAAAAAGAGAGAGAGAATCTTAGGCAGTCTCCACACCCAGCACGGTGCCCAACGCCAGCTCCATAATGGGCTCCATGTCATGACCCTGAGGTCATGACCTGAGCTGAAATCTAGAGTTGAATGCTTAACAGAGTTAGCCACCCAGGTGCCCCAAAATACTCTTTTTAAAGAAAAGATATCTGTGTTCAATTTACTAACTGTAGCATTTTTAAAAAAAGTAAAATTGAATTTATAATTCTTGACTAAGACTTCCTTTAACATTAAAGTTAATGTAATACTGAGTTGAAAGTATATAATGTCTATACTCATCAACTTAAATTATACTAAATGGTGAATCATGATGTCGCTGCTAAATGGTGTATTGAAAGATGATCCTTGGGTTTTACAGCAACGTTTTATAAGATTTGGGGAAACTTTACTAAGATTAGGCAGAACTGAAAAGTCAAAGGAAAGCCACTGCTAGTTTCCTATAGTTTTAAACTTTGCTTTACATATTGATGTGCATACACACACATTCATGTAGTACCCAATCTTACTTTCCTGTTAACTTAAAGTAGCAATTTAATAAGGATTTATTTTTCTTCAGGTTTTCTGCATGAATAAAAACTGGTGAGATTTAGAAAATACTTTTCAAATTAATTCTGCATCATAACACATTGTGTTTAAAAGAGAAACGCACCAGGCAGTTAATAATGTGAATCCAAAATCAATGGAGCAAAAAAGGCAAGAAATTGATGCATATGCAACTGATTGTAAAGACCAGTGTGTCACAGTCAGTCCCTGGATGGATTAAATACTGTGTTTTAAAAGTAGAAAGCGTAAGTTATTTTTATTCCTTAATAATTTATTATTTAGATTTTCAGAACCATTCTATCAATAAAATGTTTTTGGCCACCAGAGCAATGATGACTTATGGATAATTTTCTGCTTTTATTTAGTTATCTCGAGAATCATCAGAGACCACTTGGTGCCCTTCCTGGCTTAGAGCTGACTTTACCGTTACACCTTTCAAATGTCGTGAGAAGTGGCTGACTAAAATGCATGACTATTCTGAAACATCATTCATGTTTATTTTATAATATTTTCTTTGCTACTTTAAATGATTTTGTTTCCACATCTTATTAACTTGAGAAACAGATTCTAAGCATTTTACTCCACAGTTCTCGCTGAGGGAAAAAAACACAGTCTGGATTTTATTTATGCATAGATTTGTTGATTGAATCTGAAAATAGAAGGCTCCTAACGTCCGTCTCATTCAACCACCTTGATTTGCCAAGAAAAAATCTCTACTCCATTCTAAACCCGTTCTGGGATGGAAAAAGATGACTCAGACAAATGATCCAGAAGCACTATCCTACCTCAAACCCACAACAACTCCATTCCGGCATGACCCACAACTGTCTTCTCTGCAACCTCCTCTGCTTTAGCCTATCTTTGAGTCTCCTTACCTGTCCAGGTTTTGGGTACCAGGTCCCTTAGCTATAGGATCAGCCCGGTATCCCCCTTAGCCTGGTGGGATCTAATTTCTCAAACCATTCCTTTCTGTCCTGAGTCTAAGCAGCTCAACTTTTCCCTCTATTTCTAGTGCATTCCCAAAGATAAGTCCTAGTTGTGAACCAGAGCAACATAGCATTGTTGACAATTAATTCTTAGGCTGTAACCCCCTACCTTGGCTCTATTCAGTAATTATACTCGACTTTGCCACACTCATGGGGCTCCCCAGATCCTCTCTGACTGGAGCTAGAACAAAAAATCTGAAATGTTTCCAGTCCAGCATTTTCTAGGACTGTACTTTCATTTCTCTAGCTCAGTTCCTCTCCTTTTGATAATAGTATGTCTCCAGAGAATTAACACAATTTGTGATTGTCCCATCTTATCAACCGATCCTATAGAAATGTAGATTAAGAGAAATAGAGCTATCCACATTAGTTAGTAACTATGAATATGAATGACAGTCCTGTGTTACATATCAATGGATTCATTTGATAGTAATAATGTTGACTAAAGAGGAAGCTAAAGTACAAGTCACATAACCAGAAAATCTGTATTCACCGTTGGATTATTTAATTACATTTTTGTATTAAGATAATTGTAGATTCATATGCAGTTGTAAAAAAAAATAATGCAGAGAGAGCCTATGTTTCTGTTACCCAGTGTCCTCTGATAGTTACATCTTGGAAATGCATAGTACAATATCACAACCAGAATATTGACTTTGATACAGTCAAGAACATATCTGTCACTAAATCAATGGTGTTACACTGAAGTCACCTCTGCCCTCCCCACCCACTTTCTTTCCAATCCTTAACCCAGCAACCACTAATCTGTTTTCCATTTAATTCTTTTTATTTCAATAATGTTCTAAAAATGGAATAATACAGTAAATAACCTTTTGGAATTTGTTTTGGAATTTGGAATTTGGAACTGGGTTTTCTCAGTGAGCATAAGTCTCTAGAGATTTATCCATGTATCAATAATTTGTTCCTTTTCATTGCTGAATAGTAGTCCTTGATATGTATGTTCCATGCGATGCTCAACCAGCAATACAGTAAAGAACATCTGGACTATTTCCCACTCCAGCTATTATGAATAAAGCCGCTAAGAGCATTCATGACAGGATTTTGTGTGAACATAAGCTTTCATTTCTCTTGGATAAAGTCTTAGAAGGGCAACTGCTGGGTGGTATGTTTAAGGTTGGGGGGGGTTGTTTTTTGTTTTAGGAAAATGCCAGTTTTTCAGTGAGGCTATACCCATTTACATGCCCACAATCAAGGTGTGAGTGATTCCATTTCTCTGTATCCTCACCGGCATTTGGCATTATCAACATTTTTTTTATTTTAGCTATCACAATAGGTGTGTAGTGATATTAAACCATGGTTTTAATTGTATTCCCCTGATGGTAATGATATTGAACATATTTTCAGGTACTTATTTACCATGTGTAGACACTCTCTGGTGAAGTGTCCGCTTTAAAATATTTGTCTGATAATTCTACCATCTTTGTCATTTTGTTGTTGGCTTCAATTGATTGTCATTGTTCATTTAGGTTGAGATTTTTTTTTTAATTTTTTAATGTTTATTTTTGAGAGAGACAGAGACAGAGTGTGAGTGTCAGAGGGACAGAAAGAGAGGCAGACACAGAATCAAGAGCAAGCCCCGGGCTCTGAGCTGTCAGCAGAGAGCCCATGAGGGTCTCAAACCCATGAACCATGAGATCCTATAGAAATGTAGGATCTGACCTGAGCCAAAGTCGGACACTTAACCAAGTGAGCCACCCAGGCACCCCAGGTTGAGATTTTTCATATTCTTGGTATGATGAGTGATTTTCTATTGAAACTGGACACTTTGTGAATTGCTAGACTCTGGGTCTTCTGTAATCCTTCTCCAGTTTCCTCTAAACTGCTCCAGTAGAGCAGAGGGGAAGTGGAGCCTCATTAACTGCCAGGCAGTGGTAGAAGTCCACCTCTGTCGACCTACGCTAACATTGTGTAAGGAGAGGGACTTACTCCTGCTGGGCAGGGATGGGGGTTCCAGATCCTCAATCGGCCTCTGTGGATACTACCCTGACTGAGAGGAAGGAGCGCTTCTTTTCCGCACCCTACCTGGCCTCCTCCGACATATGGTGGGTGGGAGGTGACCTGCTACTGCTAGGCAGTGCTGAGGATCATCTGAAGATCTGATTCTCCCCTAGGCTTCCTCTGACACCACCCTGGCAAGGAGGGGTAGGGGTGCCCCCTTCCTCCTAAGAACAGGGTGGAAAGTCCAGTTTCCAAAGGTAACATACAGGGACATTGTGCAGTTGGAAGGTTTAATATCTGCTTTCTCACTTAGCCTTCTTTGACACCTGGAGGGAAACAGATTAGAGGGCTGGCTCTCCTGGCAAATCTAGCCTTGCCACTGAACTCTTTCTGGTATGGATAGTGATAAGGCCTCTATTTTTGTCTGTGGTGTTTGGCTGGGGTAGAGTGGCTATTGTCTAACATCTCTCTGGCACTTTTACCTAAAGAGAGCAGGTTTTACTGGGGAGGTTACTGTCTTCTGGAATATATGAGGCAAGTAAATAAATAAATAATAAATAATCAATCAGTCAAGTCAGGGAACTCTCCCCCATGTTATTCCTCGAGTCCCAGGGTCCCAAGCTGGTCCAGTCTGCTACTTCCACTCCACTTTTCATTCTTCTTATGTTTATTTTACATGCATATAAATATAAATATGTATAGTATATAAATATATAAAATAAACATAAGAATAAAGTATATACACTTATATGTATATATTTATCTGTATATAAAATAAACATAAGTATTATATATAATATATATTATATTTACCATTTTAATTATATATTTTAATTCTCAACATAATATTTGAATTATTTAATTATATCTAATACATAAAATTATATATAATACATATATGTGTGTATTATATATGTAATTTTCCAGGTTTTCCTGTTATATTTAGTGCAAAAAATAGGGAAGAATACTCTATCTCCAAAGAAGCAGAAGTCTAACTGAAATTTAAAGGTTTTTTTTTCCCTGGAATTTTCTCTCAGAGATGACAATGTATTCTCTAATAAATAATGATGGTCCATTTATTTTTGAGCAAATGGTATTCACTATGAAATTTTTGAATAGTTATAAAAGTACCTCACAGTGGGAAAAAAGAGTTTGTGAGTAAATTAACCAACCAAGTGCATTTTATAACCCTTTATCATTGCATCATACAAATTGGTTTAACAACAAAGATCATTCAAAGCCTCTGAGGGAAGGAAAATTAGGGTATGATTCCAGTTCAATTTGCTGATAGATTTCAAATCTTATCTTTTTATTCTGACATTTGTCCTCAGAATAATTTTTTACCCCATCTTCCCCAGTGTTCCCACTGACTTTAACTATACCTTGAATGTGGAGTGACAGCCTCAAGTGTCTTCTAGGGACAAGCAGAAACTGTACAAAGCATTGAGTCAGTAGGGATGGTAGACACTCTGATGAAGAGCAATAGCCACCACCCTGGAGCCTGAAGGCACTTAAAATCAAATAAGATACCACCACCACCATTATGCTGGAAGAAAAAGGCTATTGTTTATGATCTCTTCTCTTTACACTTCATCAAAAAGTAACATTCATCTCAGATGAATATTTTGAATTAAAAATTACTTTTCTATCCTGCTTGATGTTTTGCATGACCAAGAGTCGCAGAGAAGCCAAAAATCTTATTCCAGAATGGAAACTAGGATTGCTACAAAAGAATGCAAAGAAATAATGAGACCTATGGCTAGGAGCTACCTTTATGCAGAAGCTTTGTTAAAAATGTGTAGTTACTTTAGTTAAGTGCGACTGGGTGGCTCAGTAGGTTAAGCGTCCAACTATGACTCAGGTCATGATCTAGCAGTCAGTGAGTTCAAGCCGTGCATCGGGCTCTGTGCTGACAGCTCAGAGTCTGGAGCCTGCTTCAGATTCTGTCTCCCTCTCTCTCTCCCCCTTCCCTGCTCACAGTCTGTCTCTCTGTCTCTCTCAAAAATAAACAAACATTACAAAAAAAAGAATTTATAAATAATAGGGAAATAAGCTCATCTGCTGCTTCTTTTGGGGGTTTGGGGAAATCCAGCTCTCAGAAACTTTATTTTCTATCAACCTTATTTCTATTTTGTTTGCCTCTGCAGAAGAGCAGCTTAAGACCACTCCATGGCTGTTCCTACCCACTCAGTGGCCTGAGCAGTGGGAGCTGCAGACCACCTACCCACCAAGGCTCTTCTGCTTCTTGGGAGACAAAAAGGACTTTATGGGGAAATATTGTGTTTTTTGTTATTATTTGATGATCAAGATATAGAAAGAGAAATAAGGTAGTTAAAATGGTAATTCTCAAATTATTTTCCAAAAAGTAAGCCCAGTTTTACTAAGAAATAGTATTGACAATGGTATATTATTTATACATTTGGTTTATTTGTAAAAATAATAATATAATGAATGAAATGATAAAAAGTAAGTGACACAACTACCTTTTATTCTTCACTGTATTTGTGGTTTATTTTACCCTGGTTCTTTCTTGGAGATGACATGCAGACTGATCTAAGAAGGGCTACTAGTCCATTTATGTCAGAGCAGGATTTAACCAGAAGTTAAATCAGCATCAAACCAGAGACCCTGAAGGTTTATTTGGTTAGGCTTCAACCAACTCCAGACCCTTGGTCCAGGGTTTGAAGATTTTCTTAGTATATAAGTGAGCAAGGTCAGTGTCATGCGGAAATTACTCTGAAGCTTCCAGTACTAGCTTCCACACTACCAGGTAAGCTTACCCCAGAGACGAAAGAACTGGGATGTTTATAAACCCAGATAAAATGCTCAAATCACACTGTTTACCAAATGAATTTAATAATACAGGAAGAGACAAAAGAAGAGAGATGGGCTGAGGTAACACACTTAGGTTAGCATGCATGTCCACACTACCTTGGTCTAGGATTACAGAGTTCCTGTGTTCTGCTTCTCTCTCTGATGCATTAACTTCTCCTGTGGCAGGTTTGGTTACAAGCAGCAGAGTTGAGGTTTGAGCAAGGGGCCCACAGACAAAAAGTTCTCCAGGTCAGTGATACACACACATGCTATCAGAGATGCAGAGACAAGTATACGAAGCTACCACAGTAGCTTGTCATCAGCCTGCTGAACAGCCACAGGTTCTATTTATACTTCCTGGATAGAGCACATGTGAAGTCAGAACAGATACATACTAAGTGTCATCAATGGGTGGCTGATTTAGGAGTGAGATGGCTCTCAGCCCAGAAATGGCAGGACTAGCTCTTGTTCCTTCCATCTCTTTCTATCATGAACCCTTTTATTTATTCTGCCATAGTCTCTCTTGACTATTTGTGGCACATTTCACATGTTATCAACTTATTTTTTATACTTAAATCAATTCTGTTCTTATTTTAAAGCTACTAGCTTTTTTATTATATATGTTTACCATTTATTATACATTTTGCCTATAACTCATAAGCTACCAGCATTTACACTATGTAAAATTCATATTTCTTATAAGTCTACCATACCTTGTTTGTTTTTCTTGTTATTGAAGGGTTGAATATCCTCATACATTACAGCAAATTCAGATCATCCTAGTGATTTTTCTCAAGCCACATCAGGCAGTACCATTCAAAGGACCACATTTTAAGAAAGTCAAGTGTCAATCCAGGTATGCAAATTCAGAGACATTAAGATACACATCATGTAATATATGTGCAATCTTAAAATATACTTCTGATTTGTACCTTAGTTTTTAACTTTCGTACCTTAATACTTTACTATATTAATGTAATGGGCTCTTCTAGGGCATAATATAAAAGGCATAGCCAAGACAAGAAATTAAAGTTAAATCCAATCCTAAAGAAATGATAACTTTATCTTTTTGAAACACTCATATCAACTTATGCTGAGTTTCAAGGAAAGAAAGAAAGAAAGAAAGAAAGAAAGAAAGAAAGAAAGAAAGAAAGAAAGAAAGAAATAGAAAAGCAAAAACTACGTTGGCAAACAGATATACTATATTTAAAAGAACATAACCTAGAAATTCTAGAAATCAATGTCTGCTGTCAATAAGAGAAATCAGGAGCAGAAATCAGGACTTCGATGGTGTTTGACTGCAAATCTTGTAACAGTTTTAGAATAACCACTCATCTTTAATCTTGACTATTTAAATTTCACTGTAAGAGTTGGGCTAATAACAGATGGCCTACCTGATTGTATTTCAAGTTTGGCTAAGATTTCAACTTTGCAACATTTATGTGACATTGTAAATATTTAGCTGAACAACGATTGAGTTTATTATTTTTTTTTAATGAAGGACAATTGCCATTCTCAACCATTATTATGATTTACATAATAAGAGAAACTGCTGGTGGAAAATGTTAACATAGTATTTCTTTTTGTCCATGACTATTTTGTTTCTGGGCAAAATATAGGGCTGGGAAGTGTATTAGTTAGTTATGATATCTGAAACTGTCATCCAAATTGTAGAGTATGCAAATTGGAATTGCAAAATTAGGAAGTGCTTACTGAGAACAGAATAGCAAGCAAGAAGCTTAGGGAAACATGGGAAGCAAATTCTAAGCAGCAAAAGAACTTCCAGAAAAATACTAAACTTTGGAAAGAATTTGGAAGATACACTGTATTTCATATTAGCAGATTCTTATCAAGACTTGATAGAGTATAGTCATATTTCAAAGTTGCGGAATGTACTAGATCATATGCTACTAAAGAAATTCTCAGGGATACCACCTCACGCCAGTCAGAGTGGCTAAAATGAGCAAATCAGAGAACTCTAGATGCTGGCGAGGATGTGGAGAAACGGGCACCCTCCTACACTGTTGGTGGGAATGTAAACTGGTGCAGACCCTCTGGAAAACAGTGTGGAGGTTCCTCAGGAAACTAACAATAGAACTCCCCTATGACCCAGCAATAGCACTGCTAGGAATTTACCCAAGGGATACAGAAATGCTGAGGCATAGGAGCACATGTACCCCAATGTTCATAGCAGCACTCTCCACAATAGCCAAAACATGGAAAGAGCCTAAGTGTCCATCAACAGATGAATGGATCAAGAAGATGTGGTTTATCTATACCATGGAATACTACATGGCAATGAGAAACAATGAAATCTGGCCATGTGTAGCAACATGGATGGACCTTGAGGGTGTTATGCTGAGCGAAATAAGTCAGGCAGAGAAGGACAAATATCATATGTTTGCACGTATAGGAGGATTAGGAGGAACTTGACGGAGGAACAAGGGGGAGAAGAAGGGCGGAAATGGTGGGGGAAAGGGAGAGAGGCAAACCATGAGAGACTCTTGAATGCTGACAAAAACTGAGGACTGATGGATGTGGGGGGAGGGGGGATGGGCATGGAGGAGGACACTTGTGGGGATGAGCACTGAGTGTTATGTGGAAACTAAATCGACAATAAACTATTTGTAAAAAAAAAAAAAAGAAAAAGAAATTCTCAGGAAAAACAGCAACAATAGCAAACAAGCAAACAAAGAAAAAACAGGAGTTAATGGCTATGTGTTGGTGAGCACTGGCCAAAGGAGTACCTTTCAAAGACACATGGCATCCTGAGATATGATGTGCAATCATTCCTTTCTGAGTCCCGATCATGGTTCCATGTAACAGATGCTATTTGGAGAACTTAACTTTTCTAAGCCTTAGGCTTCTTATCTTGACAACATACATTTTAAGCCAATCTCAAATTTCTGTAGAGTGCTAATTTAGATAATATGCAAAAGACTTCATTTGGGTTCTTTTTGGATACCTTCTATTAGCTAAATAAAAGTTAGTATATAAAGGCATAGAAAGTGAAAAAAGAAACCCAGGTTTCTGCTGTTCTTTCTGAATGAGGTCCTTAAAGTAGAAAAGTGACAGAAATTTTCATTTTTCCCCAGAAATGTTATTTCTATAGAATTAGCATGAGGGAGAGGGGTCAGCATATCTTTGGGTAAATTCATACGATATTCAATTTATATTTTGTAATGTATATTTATATAAAAGAAAACGGTGTTCACTTCAGACTTCTCATATGCTCATTTAATAAATTAATATTTATACTGTGCCAAGTGCTGTGTCAGGTTTTAGAGATAAAAGAGTGAGGAAAAGACAGAACACAATGCCTTGTGATTTAGATCTTTCATCTAAATTGGGAATCTGCATCACGGTAGTGCTCCAGAACTTTTGTTTGTGAACAGTCAATATTGAGTCCAAAGGAATTCTTGTAGTAAAATAAAGATGTAGACAGAAAATGGAATCAATGTACTATCCACAAGGGGCCCACTAACCATGTGTTACTGAAGAGGAATTCAGCCCTGACTACCCTCTCCCATGACATTCTAAGGGGACTCCAGTCTTCCTTTTCCTCTTCTTCTTCTTCTTCCTCTCCCTCTTCCTCTTCCTTTCCATCTGGGTCTAGGAAAATTAGAGAGATAAGGTCTTCCCTAGTGCTGAATGAAATGTATAATTTCATTTTTGGGTTTTTGTTGTTGTTACTGAACATGGATTTTCTGGCATTTGTGTACTATTCCATGTTTTCAATGGGTTTGTGAAATTTAAATATTATTTAATGTTTTATTTTATTTCTGAGAAAGAGAGAGACAGCGTGAGCAGAGGAGGGTCAGAGAGAGAGGGAAACACAGAATCTGAAGCAGGTTCCAGGCTCTGAGCTGTCAGCAAAGAGCCCGATGTGGGGCTCGAACTCACCAACTGTGAGATCATGACCTGAGTCAAAGTCGGACACTTAACCGACTGAGCCACCCAGGTGCCTCAAGGGGTTTCTGAAATTTGAAAATGAAATTGGGCATGCTTGGGTGGCTCATTTAGTTAAACATCCAACTTCAGTTCAGGTCATGATCTTGTGGTCTGTGGTTTTGAGCCCCTAGTTGGGCTTTGTGCTGATAGCTCGTAGCCTGGAGCCTGCTTCAGATTCTCTGTCTCCCTCTCTCTCTGCACCTCCCCCACTTGCACTCTGTCTCTCTCTCTCACTCTCTCTCAAAAATAAATAAACATTAAATTTTTTAAAATGAAATTTCATGAAAATACAAGCTAAACTTCAGACTCAAAATGGATTCCATGGGAAACGAAACTGCCCTGAATAAGGGTTACACTGAATAAGGAAAAGGTGCTTTAAACTCTTTGGCTATTTAAAGATATTAATTGGTAAATGTGATTGAGTTCAAGGCTACATATTTCCAAAACCCTTTCTTGTTCTCACAGTCACTTCATTCTGTCTCTATCTCTGTCTCTCTCTTCCTCTCTGACTGCTGAGCTGGAACATTGGGCTCCTCTTGACTTTGGACTGTGACTTGCACCACCAGCTCTCCTTCAGACTCAGACTCACACCTCTGGCCTCCCCGGGTCTAGCTTGCAGATGGCAGATTGTGGAACTTCTCAGCCTCCAGAATCATGCAAGCCAGTTCCTTACACTAAATATGCTTATGTACAGATGTAGATATACATAGATTTATATTATATATATATGTACTGTTGGTTCTCAATACATAGTTCCATAGTTTTCAAGCATAAGCTAAACTTGACAAAATATTTTTCCTCTGTGATAAAGATCCATGTCTCCAGAGATAGTGTAATATGACCTATACATGTTCCATTTTCTAGGTATTATCTCCACTGCCAAAAAATATCCTTCTAAAGGTGGTTGGGATGATTGAAAAACTCATTTTTATTTTTTCCAAAACCTCATTTTTAGAGGATAATAAAAAATAGCAATTTCAAGATAATCAGGTATATAACACTGAAATGAAACAAACCATTTATCGTGAATGTTCTTCCAGCTAGTTGGGATTCTAAAGAATTGGATGTACTAATCTGCCCATTGAAACTTTTAGCCTTCTTTAGCAGAAACAGACCTCTGGTCCTAAAATTATTTTCAAAATAAAAAGCTCTGTTGAATTTGATTTTGATTTTTAAAATGCCTTGCACAAAAATAAAAAGAAATATTGTTCAACTGGAACGTAAATAAGTACATATAAGCCCCATTAGTCAATAGTAAGTTGAAGAAATTCTCAAGGTTTGAAGTGTTTAACACTGTACAGTACATGAATAAAGTGCTGTGAATAAATATACACACGTGGATATTTAATTTTAATTAGTGCAATTTAGACAGGCTTCCAGGTTTGCAGAAAGGTAAGGAGAGGTGAGGTTATAAGCTAGCCTGATAAACATAAAAACACACATGCATACACAACCATTAAGTGTCCCTTGCACATTATGTAACCCTCGCTTGCACATTATGTTTCTACTTTGAAAATTCCCAATTGAAATTTTAAGTTTCCTTAACTTACAGTCCAACTGATACTTTTAAATCCAATATAGTGGCTGGAAATCTAGGCAATAATGTGCCTCCCATGTTCATTGTATACCGGATTCTTTCTCTGTCATGGAGCTATAAGGTGGGCAAAATGTGGGCTCTTCTCTTCCTCTTGTATTCTTCTGCCTAGTTTAAGATAGTGCCTAAATTTCAACCGAGGAAGGTTAAAATGCCAAAGAAAAGATAGAGAAAAAAAAGAAGGAAGAAATTGTGTCAAAAAAAACAGTTTAAGAATGTTCTTGAAACTTACCTTAGATTGTTGGATGTTCCAGGAAAGAAAGAAATCTGTGAAACTAATGAGTCTCCTTAAATTACATGGAATAATTCAAAAGTCAAAATTACTTTCAATTAGTAACCAGCCCTTAGTAACCAAAGCATTGAAAACTCAACTTTTCCTGACTCATTGTATTCAGGTAATAAGTTTTACAATTCATGGATTTACATATTTATGTATTCTACCAGCTGGCCTTATAAATCTATTTAGCTATGACTCAGGACGCTAATCCTTCTGTCTGTGCTAAGGGCAATGGCTTAAGCAATTAAATGCTACATGTTTAGAAGTCTTTAAAGCATGGCATAATGAATTTTTTATTTCTACAACTCTATTCTCTATTTGCAACTCTATTTTTATATTTAATTTACATTTTCTTCATTAAATCATGGAACATATGCAAATTATAATTATAATAATTAAGTTTCTATGTATAATAGTAAGTCTATCAATAATTTTAAATTCATAGATATAAGATTTCTTTAGAATCTCATTATTTAAACAATGAAAAGATTTCCTACTGTAATTTATTGGGCTTAAGGAAGGCATTTTGTGAAGAATTATTTTTTTGTTTGGAGGAGTTACGTGATAATAAAAAAATGAACTATAAAGACAATAATTCGGCCTTTTCCAAAAGAATATCTTATTATACTTAAAAATGTTTATTACAGGGGTGCCTGGGGGCTCGGGGGTTAAGCAATTGACTCTTGGTTTCAGCTCAGGTCATGATCTCATGGCTTTGTGGGTTTAAGCCCTGCATCGGGCTCTGCACTGGCCCTGTGGAGCCTGCTTGGGATTTTCTCTCTCTACGCCTCCCAAATTTGCACTGTGTCTGTCTCTCCCAAAATAAATGAATAAACTTAAAAAAAATGTTTATTACATTTTAAAGAAGAAATAAGCTTTCAATGAAGTGCATTTTCTTTCTTTTTTTAATGTTTATTCATTTTTAAGAGGGAAAGCATAAACGGAGGAAAGCCACACAGAGGGGAACAGAGGATCCAAGTTGGACTTTGTGCTGACAGCAGTGAGCCTGATGCGGGGCTCGAACGCAGGAACTACTATGAGATCATGACCTGAGCTAAAGTCAGACACTCAACTGACTGAGCCACCCAAGCACCCCTGAAGTACATTTTCTATGTGCATTTATTACAAAAACAAAATATCAGACCAAAAAGCATAAAAGTTATCTTTCTCCAACCTGCCCCTTCTATGCCTCCATCTCTAACAATACTGCCGAGTGATGTGGTCTCTGCTTGAACCCTTTTCTGATATGTAAGTAGCTACCTAACAGCCCATTCTTTTTTCTGACAGCAAGAGGTAGGATCTACTTACGATAGCAACAAGGTGAGAAAGGGTGAAATTAATTTTACATTTCCCCTGGGGCCCTTCTCTCCTTATTACCAACTACATTTCAATTGATTGCTTTTTTCTGACACCGTGAAGAATTAATAGCCCTGATGACCTTTCAGAAGACAACATAAAAGATCTTCATCTATTTATGAAGTATAAGGAAATTGTTGGTTTCCTTAAAAAGATAAAGCCAGGCCTTCCAAACCTGACAATGACTATAAGTTTTCCATTTATCTGTAGACCTCTCACCTCTAAGCACAAGCCTGGAATCATTTGGTTCACTTTCTCCTTGGTAGTCTAGTAATGTTTTTCTATCAACAATGTGTAAGCCTCAATGGAATAAATTTCAATTATCTGAAGACATCTGAGATGAGGGGCAGATTTTATTAAAATTTAGGTCTTTAACTTCTAATTAAAGAGTGATGTGCAAATTGATAATGTGACTTTCAAGATTTGATTCTCCCTAACTTTGGCCTGTTTCAATAAGCTTCCCTTAACTCTCCTGAACTGTTAGCATTTCCTTGAAACAGAACCTAGAGAACACAGTTTATAGACAAAATTTCTCTGTCCATGACCCAACTTAACAAGTTCTGGTTTCCTCTGAAAAGATTTCTTTCCATCATGAATTGTTATCACCAGGGATAACCATTACTATAGAGATTTCTATATGAGGAATAATTTTAAAACATTATTCTTTCTAATATTGCTTTGATGATTTTGATATCTTTGTCACTCATTTCTTTCTTAATAAGAAATTAAAGATTTAGACTTAAATTCTCCATAATAGGAGGACCAAAAAAGACTTAGAATAGCCTTTCAGAGTTTGTATCCATAGACATTGCTGCAACTAGGAATTAATGATACAGATGCCAATTTTCTCTAGTTGGTCATTCTATTCTACTTGACATAGATAAAGCTTCCATAGATATGTAATAATTTGGTATCAAAGGAATATGAGATAAATTTTTCATTGCAAATAGGAAGGGGAAAACTCCAGTGAAGACAAAATATGAGCAAACCTTCAATAACAGATCTTTACAAGGTTATAAACTATTTTAGTCAGTTATACCTTGAAGCAGCTCATCATTTAGCTCTGGGGACCACATGCTAACATTGAACAATGGTACCTCTAGGAATAAAACAATAGCCACATTTCCTAAATACCTTTTTGTGCTTCCTGGGGTTTCCTAGTAACCAAGAGAGGCTAACAGGAACACATTTATGTGGAAAGTAGGCAGGAGAATAAAGAGGTAGGAACTTGAAATGAAATATTCCTATGGTGTTCATGTAGTAGAGGTCAGATGCGATTCCTCCAAGACACTGTTAGAATATTTAATTCTCAGCTCTTAGGAGCAATATATGCTAGCTGTATGATAACCATGCTGCTCATTTTTAGCTGATTTCATTTCAGTAAGAATTAAGCCAGTTTATACACTGGCTTTGCATCAGATCATGTTTTTCTGTTTACCAGAATAAGCAGTTACTAATCTAGACAAGAGCCTTACATGGGAAGGGAATTTAACATACTCAGCAACACTGGACTTCACATCTAGAAAAGGCACCATTTTCACTGTGACCTATGTAAATGATGATCTCCAGGGTTATACATTGTATAGCTTTGCAACTGCAAATGTTTCAGCAAGAATAATACTAATAATAACATGCATATTTATATAGATAGTGTTAAAGGAAAATTAGATACATGTACAGAGTTTACTGTGTTATCCTTGTAACTTTTCTGTAAGTTTGAAATTGATTTAAAATAAAATGTTTCTGATCATTGTATGATGTTATTAAAGAAAGAGTATAAAGACACTATTTCTGTATAAAGACACATATAATCACCACCAACAACAAAAAATAGTAGCAGACAACATTCAAAACTCCTACTATTAAATAATTTAAAAATTAAAAACAAAAAAGGGCCGCTGGGTGGCTCAGTCAGTTAGGCATCCAACTCTTGGTATTGGCTCAGGTCATGATCTCATGGTCATGGGATCCAGCCCCGGGTCGGGCTCTGAGCTGAGATAAGCCTGCTTGGGATTTTCTCTCTTCCTCTGTCTCTGTCCCTTGCCTACTCTCTTTCTATCTCTAAAAATTAATAAATAAAAATTTTTTGGAAAAAAAGGTAAAAAAGAAAAATGAAGAAATGACAAAAAAAGTTAAAAAAAAGTAAAAAACTTAGGGTACCTGTATGGCTCAGTTGGTTGAGTGTCCAACTTCAGTTCAGGTCTTGATCTCTTGGTTCCTGGGGTTGAGCATGCGCCTGGCTCTGTGCTGACAGCTCAGAACCTGAAGCCTGGTGCAGATTCTATGTCTCTCTCTCTCTCTCTGTCCCTGTTCCCCTGGCATTATCTGTCTCTCTCTCTCTCAAAATAAAAAATAAACATTAAAAAATGTAAAAAAAAATCTTCAATGAAAGATAAAGCATAAATGAAAGCAAATGCATAAATATATATACACCCTTCATATTTGGAGAAACAGAAATTTAAAACATGGTTCTGATTCTCTACCCACCAACTTGATAAGGTTAAAAACTCTAACAATAAACAAGTGTTGATAATGTGGTACAAGAGGATTTCCTCTACAGTACTGGTGGGTGTGTAAGTTGGTATAAGCCATTAGAAAAAAACTGGAAATTGTCTAACAACATTGAAGATACATGAAACTTTGGACTCCAAGTATCTACTAGAATGTATGTTTTCAAGGAACTGTACAAGAAGATATGATTGTTTGTTATAGCTAAAAACTAGCAAAAACCCAAATGAGAAAGAATTAATATTAGCTAAACAGTTTAACATGGTTCATCTTAAAAAAGATACATTTGGGGGCGCCTGGGTGNCCATATTGGGAAAATATAAATAGATAATATTTATTTATATTATATATTATTTATATTTTATATAATGCATATATATGCATTCTAACACTTTATTAATGTTATAAAGAAAAGTAAAGCATTATAAAAAACAAAATTCAAATTCATAGTTAACTGAAGATGAGAGCTGGTTTATTTGGAAAGAAATACACAAGGAACTTTACTGATACTAGTAATTCTATTCTATAAATGGGACTATATTATATATTTGGGTTTTGTTATCATTTTTCTATTATATTGTATAGTAATATAATTTTGTTATTTTTCTGTTATGTGATGTAATAATAAATAGATATTATAGTATATAAAATATTTTATGATTTTAAAACAAAATAAAATTAAAAATACTTCAAATGTTCTATCACATCTATATTTTATCCTTTCAGATAACTGACTCCTAATAAGCCATTGGGAAACATCTATTAGATTAGAGAGAGATATAATTTTATAAAGAGTCTGAACCTTTTTTAAATTACTGCATTTCTCTCTTAGATTCAAAAAATTGGATTAAAATATTAAATACCCTTTATGTCAAAGATGAGAATAAGATCCTTTTTGTATTATGTATATATCCATTTCATTTCTATGTTATTAAAAATATTGAAAACTTGGAAATAATGCAAAAAGATTCTGTGTGGTTTTTAGTATCTTACAAAAACATACTCTAACAACCCCGCCTAACAATCCCATCAGGTGCTCTAAGAATATATAACTTTGTATGACTCACCACTATTTTCTGTTCCTTCTTGGAGCCCAATTTTGTAAAGTTGGATTTGAACTTGTAGAAGACTGATAAATTGTAAATAAATGTTGACAAATGGAGATGCAGATGTTTTCTACACTGTAAGAAAAAAAAAAGATTATGGTTTCATTGCCTTTAAGGCATTAATCAGTTCCGAACCTACGACAGATGACTTATTTCAGCTTTTTTTTTCTTTCACTGACTATACATGTTAGTCCTTGTGTATCCTCTTTTGAAAGAGCTTTGTCATCTCACCACTTCCTTCACTGATTTGTGAAATAAATATTTGACATATGCCCAATATATGTGCTATTGTAACTTTTTTCAAAATTTATTATTTTATCCCTATAACAAGCTTCTAAGAACTGTGACTTAGAGGCAAATTGTCTAATTATATCCCTTAATGTGTCACAATAAAGTCTGTCTATCAAAGTGTGTTCTGTGTATTTTAGTAACTGTCAAAATTTTAAGAAATTCTGAATGAGCCAGAAAATCCATCACTACACAGGAGGCTCCAATTCAAAGAGTATTATTTACAATCTAAAGATACTGGGAACAAAGGAGAGGAAAACTCCCATGACTGAGAAAAAGGGTTAGGACACAAGGTGGAAATCAAAGATGGTACAATCTCTATTCTTTTTTGTTCTGTTCTCTTTCAGTTTGGGTTGCTGTCTTTTCCCAAGAGCATAAAGAGAGCAGCCAATTGCATTCTAATCTGAACCAATGTAACCTGAAGTAACATGCTGAACGAACATACACACCGCATTGACAATATAATATGTCTGAAACTACTGCTCCAATGTTTTTGGAATGCAAATATTTTTCTTATGATACTGTATAGACTTTGTGAATCAGTGTTTCTGTACATCTTCTTTTCTTTTTTTTCCTCTAAGGACACTGCGCTTACATCTTTAAGAGGAGTAGCAAATAAATACTGTATGTTTCTTGTCTTAAAATATTCTAGGAGAACTAGCTAAAGTTAAAGTAGCCCAGCTTTCTCTTACTGTTTCAAGATGTGAAGGAATATTATACTACAAAAAAGCAAGCCATAGTAATACCTTGTTATTTAATTTTTAGCAACCTATTCAACACATTCACTCATTGATTCAATCTTTAAAACAGATCTATTGGGGCACCTGGGTGGTTTAGTCATTTAAAGGTCCAACTTTGGCTCGGGTGGTGATCTCATGGTCTGTGGGTTCAAATCTCCCATTCGGCTCTGTGCTGACAGCTCAGAGCCTGGAGCCTGCTTTGGATTCTGGGTCTCCTTCTCTCTTCCCCTCCTGTACTCATGCTCTGTCTCTCTCAAAAATAAATAAACATTAAAAATTTTTAAACAAATAGATTGAGTACCTCATATTTTGGGTATGAAGAAGTAGAAAGCTAATACAGAGATTATGAAAAGGCCTTTCCATGAAAGGACTGCTGGGGAAAACTGAAAACCATTCACGGTATTTAACACTTAGGAAGAACAAAGGAATGAGCTGTTTTGGAACATAAGAATACAAACAAGATAGTAAAATAAAAGAACTAAAACATTGTACCACAAATCACCTTTTTTTTTATAAGCAATTAAGATTAAAAATCGTCATCAAATAACAAAACACTAAAAAAGGTATTTTTTAGTTTTATGGATAATTATATGCAATATGGGCATAGAGAATGAATTAAGAGAAGTATCCTACTGGTGGTTGAAGCAGGGTGATGGTCGGAAAGACCACCAAATGCCGAATAGAAACGAGGCACGATTTTATTCACAGCCCGTTCAAACCTGATCTCCTTATCTTAAGGAGAAAAAGGCAGAGAATGGCCCGGAAGAAAGGTAGCAGTGAACTTATATGGCTTTCAGCAGGGCAGAATACGTCATTATTTAGTTAGCCAATTACAATTTACAGCATTTCATGATAGCCAATTATATTGTTGACATTAGTTTCGGCAGGAACCTATCATTTTAAAGTTCTTTGTCTTAAGAGGGTTTGAAATGACCAATCAATCGTAGTTAGACATTTGAGAAACCGTGGGGTAGTGATTACGTGACAGACCACCTGACGCCAAATGGTAACGAGGTGTGGTTAACCAGAACAGGAAAGCACAAGCTTGCTAATCGGATTTACAGAAGCAGAAATACCATGTTAGTATTTAACCATGCTTGAGGTCAACCTACAACAGTGGTAATAGGAATTAACGCAATTTTTCTGGAGATAAAATTTATAATATGTGTCAGGATTCTTAAATTGTTCATCATGCTTCATTAATAAACCTAATTTGAAATATTCTTTTTTTTTTAATTTTTTAATGTTTATTTATTTTTGAGAAAGAGAGAGAGAGAGAGGCAGAGTGTAAGTGGGGGAGGGACAGAGAGAGAGAGAGGGAGAGGGAGAAACAACCTGAAGCAGGCTCCAGGAGTCTGAACTGTCAGCACAGAGCCCCAGTGTGGGGCTGAAATCCATTAACTGTTAGATCATGACCTGAGCCGAAGTCTGACGTTCAACCGACTGAGCCACTCAGGTACCCCTAAAATATTTTCAAAATAAATACTCAAGCTCATGTGGATATGTATACATAAATGTATTTATGCATCATGGTATGTTTGTAATCACTTGTATGTTCATCCTTATGGGAACAGTTAGGGGAATGATGAAACATTCATACTATGAAATATTATTTGATATTAAAATACTTTCACTGTTTTTAATGTCACATGACAGCTTATGTCAAAATATTAAGTTAAAATTTTATATCCAATTTGAATTATAGGTTTGTTTCTAAGAACATCAAGAAGCCCACTAGGTAGTATTATCCAGTGTGAGCAGGAGTATTTGTTTTTATTTTCTTAAAATCTTTCTGTATTAACCATATATTTTCCACTTGAAGAAAATACTAGTTTCATAATTGGAGAAATATTTAAAACATAAAAATATTCTAACTATTTTTCTAAATATATTCTAAATAGAGTATCTCAATATTCTAAAAAACAAAACAAAACTGAAAAGACATTCACGCTTTTCTCAAAATCTGTTGAACTCATGCATGAATAGTTGCAGGAACAAATACATCTATGAATGAGTGACTTGATGACTATATTCAAATTAGTTACAATAACATATCTAACAAAGAAACAAATGTTGCTAAGTAGAGCTAAAGTTTTTCTTTATACTACAGAGGAAAAAAAAGAGGCTGAGAGATTTAAAAACAACACACCTGGTAATAGAGGATGGTTTTATTCAATCTCAGTAAATACACCAGTTCAAGGACTTCAGTGTTCAAAAGCAAATGAATGTTTCAACTTTAGAGATTCTTCCTTATCTAATGACTAAAAAAGAATACCAGCAAGGATTATGCAAACAGAGAAGTTAAGGTACAGCTGACATTCAACCAGTCTGCACAGATAAGGCCAAAACACTTGTTAAAATATTTAAGTACTTTCATTCTGGTTGCCTGGAGGCCCCATGTTCCCTTGGCCCCCTTTCAATACCATTTCTCCTCCAGGACTTTCCAGATATGACCCTGAATAACTCAAGGGTTATTGCCCAGCAGAGCAGAGAACCCATGAAACTCTGCCCTAGTTATAGCCAACATCCATCCTAATTATTCCGGTGCCATGTATTGCCAATTGTTAAGTAATTTTAATTTTACCTTGATTTATGATTATACCTTGAAAATTGTCTACTTTTTAAAAATCTCTAATTAAGACTTTTCCTAATTCACACGAACTACATTTTTAACGTAGTTTTGTTGGTTTTGTTTGGGCTTCACGCTATTACCAGTACATTAATCTTTTAATAGAAAATCAATATCCATTTAATTTACTGACTTCTTCCAATTCAATATCAATTTCTATATCTTCTCTACTGAATAGCTCTTTTTGAGTTTATTTTAGTATCTTTTTCTAAGAAGTTTTCCAAATGTGAAAATTTCTTCTTTATAAAGCAGTATCTGTCATTATTTCCACTACATAATACCTTTCTTTTTGGAAGTAATTCTTTATTCAGTTTAAATGCATCTCAGTTCACCTCGCCTTCAGCCTGACTATGGATGACTGTATTTTCAACTCTACATAAGAGATGCTTCTTGGAAGAACACAATATGTGTTTCACTTCTGACCCATTCTGTCTTCCTAATTTGCTCTATATCTAATCATAACTGTGTACCCCTCCCTTAGAAAACTAATTTTTGCTCTAGTCCAACTTCTATTTTTTTGTTAACATTGTTCAGGAAATTGTTTTGATATTGCAGTTTATAGCACATCTCAGCCAATCTAAAAAGTTGAGAATATTTGAGGCAGTTTCACAAATAAACTTCAACCTCTCCATTCAGGTTCTCCAGAGAAACACCTAGAAGCAAAGAGGAGTGGCAAGGGTGGGTCCTGAAGAGACACAACATTGTCCTGCATGACAACTGCCTTAGGAGGCAATTACAATTTCTTCAAACAATGCAGGGTTAATACCTTCAGAAAGGTGTAGAGATGCCTCTTCCTGGTTTGGTTTTGTTGTTTTGTTTTGGTTTTGGTTTTAAATTTTTATTTAAATTCTAGCTAATGGGGCCCGTGGGTGGCTCAGTCTGTTAAGCATCCGACTTCTCCTCAGGTCATGATCTCACGGTTTCGGTTTCGTGAGTTTGAGCCCCTCGTTGGGCTCTATGCCGATGGCTAGCTCAGAGCCTGGAGCCTGTCTTCGGATTCTGTGTCTCCCTCTCTCTCTCTCACCCTCCCCCTGCTCACGCTGTCTGTCTCTCTCTCTCTCAAAAAATAAATAAAACATTTTTAAAAAGTGAAAAACATGCCAAGTCTGCAAGAATATTAATATAAAAAATAAAAAAATAAATTCTAGCTAATATACAGAGCAATATTGGTTTCAGGAGTAGAATTTAGTGATTCATCATATACATAGAACAGCCAGTGCTCCTCATAAAAAGTGTCTTCCTTTTTTTTTCTTTCTTTTTTTAACTTTTATTTATTTTTGAGAGAAGAGAGAGATAGAGCATGAGCGGGGGAGGGGCAGAAAGAGAGGGAGACAGAGAATCTGAAGCAGCTCCAGATTCTGAGTTGTCAGCACAGTGCCTGCCAGGAGGCTCAAACTCATGGACCACGAGGTCATGACCTGAGCCAAAATCCAGCGCTTAACTGACTGAGCCACCCAGGCCACCCAGCAAGTGCCCTCTTTTATACCCATCACCCACTTAGCCCATCTCCCACCCACCTTCCTCCATCAACCCTCAGTTTGTTCTCTATGGTTAAGAGCCTCTTATGGTTTGCTTCCCTCCCTCTCCTTTTTTTATTTTCCCTTCCCCTCTGTTCATCTGTTTGTCTCTGAAATTCGACACATAAGTGAAATCATCTGGTATTTGTCTTGGTTTGCATACATTCTAGTTCCATCCACATTGTTGGAAATGGCAAGATTTCATTCATTTTGAAGGCTGAGTAATATTCCATTATATATGTGTACCACATCTTCTTTATCCATTCATCAGTCAATAGACTTCTGGGCTCTTTCCATAGTTTGACTGTTGTTGCCATAAACATCAAGGTGCAATGTGACCCTTTGAGAGACACCTCTTTCTCTGGCAAAGAAGACTCATTAGAATTTCAAGGTTCAATGTTGCCAGCTTCATCAAGGTCTTCCCACATGTCTCCATTTCAACTTTCAGATACCATTCCTTTCCAATTAATGTCTTCACTCAAACAGTAGATACCCTGCAAAACTAGGAACTGAGTATATGTTGTAATTCAGTGAGTAACAGGATGTTTCTGGATTTTTCTTTCTTTCTTTTTTTTTTCATCTCAGTCTTGCTGCTACAGGAGATAAGGGTCTCCTTCAAAGCACACACAGAAGCATTCAGATCATTTATGTGGGCCTTAGCTAGGAATTCAAATCCATGAGCTCATCCTTTTCTTTCCTCACTTTGTAGCAACATTAGGAATAACCAGACAATGTCACTATATTCATTAGTTTACCAAAACTGTTTGAAAGTATCATATACACAATCACTCACATCCTTGCTTCTCATAAGTACTTAATTAGGAGTATCCAATTCTAATGTGTTTTTATATCTCTATTGCCAGATCATGCCATTGACTATCAGTGCTCTTTCCTACAGGTAAGTCATCACTGCATATAATCTAATCAGATTAGCGAGCCCAGAAACCCCAGAACCATCATCCTTAAAATCTTCCTTCTCTAGAACCACTTTCAGTATCAATATTTTTATTAATCAGGGTTCTCCAGAGAACCAGAACCGACAGAAGCTGTGTTTTAGACAGGTAGTTAGATGATAGATAGATAGAGAGAGAGAGATGGAAAGAAGAGAGAGAGAGAAAGAGACTGAGATTGATTCATTACAAGGAATTGGCTCGCAGGATTATGGTGCCTGAGAAGTAGCAAGATCTCCAACAGGCAAGTTAGAGATCCAATAGAGTCAATGATGTAGTTCTGGGACAAAAGCTGGCAGGCTTGAGATTCAAGAAAAGCCAATGTTTCAATTTGGCTCTAAGAGCAGGAAAAGATCAATGTCCCAGCTCCAGGTGTCAGGCAGAAAGAGGTCCTTCTAACTCATAGAAGGTTGGCCCTTTTCTTCTATTCAGGCCTTCAAGTGATTAGATGAGGCCTACCCACACAGGAAAAGTAATATGCTTTACTCAGTCTACCAGTTCAAATGTTAATCTCATTCATGAACACCCTCATTCCCAGAATGTTTGACAAAATGTTTGGTCAAGCTGACACATAAAATTAACCCAAGTTCTGTTCAAATTTTTGCTATGTAAATTCGTGATCGTAATAATATTGAGCTAACTGTGCATTTCTGATGATTCTGCCTATGTCAGACAGAAGCCTGGAGTGGTATCTTCAGACTTTGGTATAGTTGATGCTTAGGTGTACGTATTTTGCAATATGGACATGAGGGCATGGGTAAGTGGATGAAATGTGAAAGCCTGAAGCAGCTTCTCTTTAATGTCATGGCAAAATACACAGTCTTTTTGTAGTGGTTTTATGGCTTGTACTGGATACTTTCAAAAAGATTAGAATAGTATAGTAAAGCTCAGTTACATTTTAAAAACTGGCAAAGGGAATAAACTCTCAAAGATCGCACAATACAGAGCAAATAATACCACAACAATATAGACAGCATATAATTCCTTTGTATAAAATTCAAATGCAGAAAAACAACTTTACAATGGCAGAGGTCAGAGAGTAGTTATTTTCAGGGAGTGTTGACTCTGAGACTCAAGGGACCTTTCTGGAATTATGGTGATGTTACATATATGGATCTGGCTGGTAGTTACATAGTTACAACAATTTATAAAGTAGCTTACTTAAGAATTGTGTACTTCACTGTATGTGAGTTATACCTTAATTAAAATGTTTTCAAAAGCTGTGATATTTTCCTAATAAAATCTTTTATAGGTAATCTGAAGTATGTGCTAAGGATGGAATTGGGGGAGGGATGAGTAAACAAGGTAAAACAAATTCTAGAAAAAAGTAAATCAACATGTTTCACCCAGATAAGGTGAGTTCTGCAGACTAAATAAGATTCCTTTTAGAGAAAGCAAATACTTCAATCAATATAAAGTCTTTATAGTTATCACTATAATAGTATCTGTGTTGGTTTTCTCTAATTTCTCATTTAGAACAGAGGCTGTTGCATTCTCCTGTATTCTCCTTAGTAAGCTTTAAGTCTTCTAGAATAAGAAGCACTACATCAAAAAATGTGCTTACAGCAGGATGTACTAAATTGAGATACAAAAATACATTTAAAAGATGAGTTTCATTAAAATTAATATTTAAGTTAAATATGAGAGTTTAAAAATTAAAGCATTTGCTACACCAAATAAGGAGAAGGAGAAAAAGAAGGAAAAGGAGAAAAGGAAGGAAGGAAAAAAAAGGAAAAGTTTCCCCAAATCTAAATGTGTGAAATAATGCTAGAAAAAACTTCTATTTGTAGATTCTCTACTTAAATTTTAAATTATTACACACAAGTGTTCTCAAAAAATTTTTTTAATTTTTATTTATCTATTTTTAATTTTTTTAAATGTTTATTTATTTTTTAGAGAGATTCAGAATGCCATCAGGGAGGGGCAGAGAGAGCGGGAGACATAGAATCTGAAGCAGGCTCCAGGCTCTGAGCTGTCAGCACAGAGCTGGATGCAGGGCTTGAACCCACAAACAGTGAGATTATGACCTGAGCCGAAGTTGGATGCTTTACCAACTGAGCCACCCAGGCACCCCCATAATTTATTACTTTACTAAGTATTTAACTTGTGTCCTTTGCTTACTTCTCCTCCACCATTGTGAAACACTGAATAATTTCCGTTGTCAATTTATCTCTTAAACACATATTTTGTGACAATTATAGGAATAATTAGATGTCCTGCTCTTGAGCGAAAGGAGACAAAGCCTTTTTATTGGTTTTATCAGACCAGGCAGATGAAGGTGAGATATTCCAAATGAACAAAACTTCCCTTAAAATTCCCCAGGACTGTCTTGAACTTGCTTACAATTCTAAAGTCTAAAGAATTTGATTTGCATTTTAAAGTGTTTGCTATCTCTTTGTAAATATGTAAATAGAATGGCACTGAGACTAGTGGAAGAGTCATTAAAAGAGGGACAGGAGTTTTGACCCCCAGTATTACCCATTGAGACACCTTGAGTAAGGATGTCTCACTTACTGATGACTTTAATGGCTGTCATAAGCGCTTTACAAAGATTCTCAGAATTAATTTGGTAATGAATTTTCTCTCCTCATCACACATAGGATGCCTGCACCTAAACCTTTCTAAACCTCAAGGTTTTTCTAAACCTCAAGGGGAGATAGCGTTCCGTATGGATATTACTTGTTGCCATCATTGTGTATTTTCTTCTAGGCACCCTGTCCAAATAAATAAAATCATTAGTGACATCAATGTATGTCTTTTTCTAAGTAGCCTATGCTCTGCTCTTCAGAGCATGTGTTTTCTAAGCTGTTGTGTGGGGAAACTGCGAGAATTCCACAGTGATAGCTGGACCTGGCATGCCCCTTATAGGTCACATGGTTGGCAGAACCTGTGTGATTCGTAATCACAACTGCCAGGCATTGCTCTGGGCTCCACAACATCCTCACTTCCCTACGTGGAGAAAGAAGACAGATTACAGGTGATTCTTTTCAGATCCTGGAGGGAAAAAAAAGGACCTCAAATAGTTTCAGCTTATACTATTATGATTGCTATTTTCTCTTGCAGCCACATATCCGTACATAATCCTTAGTGATTTTTTGAAAGCTGAGTTTAAACTAAGAAGCAAACTGGTGGTCATATGGCATCGATTCAGATGTCCACGTAAATTTTTAGTTAGCAGAAGATCATAGTTTGATGTAACTGTACACATTTCAAGTAAAGCAGCCTAAATCTAGAGAATATCACTAAGATAGTCCTGTATATGAGGAGACCAATGAAATGCTGTCTTTAGGGGATAGGATGGAAACACCTGAAACATGATTAATTCCAGGAAAAGATTGCTCTTTTCACCCTTCTGTAAACGTTCATGACTCTAAGTCTAATACTGTTGCCAGGTGGAAAGAGATCGCTAAGCCTGCTTCAACTGAGCTAGAAAGTAGAGACGTAGGCAGATCTGCTGAGAAAGCAACAACACAGAAACGTGTTCTATGTGTTTCTCTAATCAGAGAAAGTTCTTTCAAAGAGAGTTTGAAAGAACTCTCTTTCAAAGAGCCAGAACTCATCCGAGAGCAGTAAGTGCGTCACGGTCTCATCCACAAGGACTCATCTTGTATTAACATGAGAGCCGAGGGTTAGAACAAAAAAGGAAACAAGGACCAGTCACGTTTTATTTAAAAATTCTCACTTTTTGAAGTTACTGATAAAATGCTCTATCAAGTTCTTTAGTAAGATTGATTAAAGGACCAAACCATAAATTCTCAGGAAGTTTTGTGTGTCTTTTGAAAAATGCCAGTAAGATAATAGAGTCTTCATAAAAGTAAAAGGATTTTTTTAAGACAGTGTGGTATTTGTGTCTCTTCTTCATACAGAACTTTTTGCACATTTTGTCTTTCAAAAAAGATATTAACAGTGAACAAATTGTATTTTCCTAGTAAATTTTCTTTAGGGCAGAATATTCATTTACTTACTCTGCATAAAAATAGATGCGTAGATATATGTGGAGCCTCAGAGTTGATTGTTTTGTAATATTATACAAAAGATACCCTCCTTCACTCTGATTTTTTTTTATCCCTGACAGATTAATGAGGACTTGAATTGACTCAAACACATCTTTTCTCTTTTTACACAACCTAATTAATATTTTTAGACTGATCAATGTGAAAAAAATCCCAGAACTGGAAGTTTTTTTCCCAGAATATTTAAGGCAGAATTCTAATTGTCCAGAGCCTAGAAAATGCCCCTTGAATGTTGAAATACAGCCACGAAGAAGTACGTCTTGTCAAAGCAACTTTTCTATGAAAGTTTCTGGTAACTAGGTTTAAGTGTTCCAAGAACAAGACTCTTGACTCTACTGGGTTCCCTCCACCCACCTTGCCTTAATTCAAGACTTGAAAACTACAGAATGTTTTCTAAGTGTGCCCTAGATTTTCCTTTATCCCCTTCAGACCTACTCTCCACTTTCTCTCTCCTCCTCCAGCATTGAACATTAAAGCTTCTATTTAGTGTATCAACCAAATTCCCTTTCCCTCTGGCCTCCGGTTGGGTTTATGCAACAAGAGGGGCTGGTAAGCAATCAGAGGAAGAGAGACACATCAGATATTTATTCCTTTGGCCACCTCCCTGTTGTCCCTTGACTGGACACCAGCCGATATCCTCTAACTAGAGTCATACCTCCTCCCGGGTACTCACTCTCCTAAACCACTCAACGTGTCTGATGACTGTTCAGCTGGTAGTAGCACTGGCTTAACTAGTCAGCATAGGTTTCCTCTGGTCCTCACCACATTGTACAGAGAATTTCTTTATAAACTCTCTTTAGTTGTCCCTTCTGAGTGGACCATCCAAACCTTGGCTGGTCCCCGAATAGCACATTAAAAAGGGTTCCACACAGTAAAAAGAGAACTACATAGATTTTATTACACAGTTAGCATAAGAAAAATTATATACCAAAAACTTCAGATAATATGCCATGGGGTTCTTGTTTCTAATTTTCTCCTTACTCAAGTAAAATTCAATTTCTCTTTTTTCCTTCTTCCTCCTCCCTTTCCCTCTCCCCTCCTCCTCCTCCTCCTCCTCCCCTTCTTCTTCTTCTTCTTCTTCTTCTTCTTCTTCTTCTTCTCTCTCTCTTTCTGTCTCTCTCTCTGTCTCTCTCTGTCTCTCTGGTGTTGCTAGGTGAATAATCTCTGGGCAGAATTCTTCATTTTCTTAAGCTTTACAAGTTTTCCAGTTCTGTATATTAATCACAGATTTTATTAATTCTATTCTTAAGGATGGGTGGGAAGTGGCTTCTTCTAATTTTATTTGCAAAATGCCTGTGACTAAATATTTATAACCACAGAACTCACTATTCTCTCTCTATTTGTGTGGTCCTCAAGTTTTTCATCTTTCTCTAATTTTAGGGTTCTACGTTTCTTCAGTAACCACTTCTGTGTTCTTCCAAGATGCTGTGATGAGAAACTGTGCATCAGAAGAATAATTTTTCCAATTAAAGAAACAAGCAGAAAATAGTTTCCTTTCCTACAGCACCACACCAATGCACATTCCAATGGCCTCATTCTAACTGCCACCTCCCACCCCTGCTTCCTCTGGTAAGCAACATAGATGACCGGCATTCCCTGATTGCAGAACTGTGATTTCAATTTCCACACTTAGTGTTTTTGAATCACATTGGGCTCATCCATAGATTGTTTTTAGTCTATCATCGGTACATGTATATATGTCATACTGTTTGCCATACTGTTTCCTTGCTTTGATTGTACAGGAAACTAAAAGGATTTCTTCCTGCTTCAGCCATACTTTTGAGAAGTTGCCCCGATGAGGAGAACACAGACTTTGCTTTTTGAAAAATATGATGAATCTTAAATGATGAACAATATTGTATATGCTTTGGCACTGTTACCTCGCTGGAGTTGTAACTGCAAAATTATCTAGATATCATTCATGGGTACATGAGGCCATTTTCATGAAATAACTGGTTCTTATTTACTTCCATTTGCATACATCGCTGCTCGATCCAGAGACATTTTTCAATAGTGCGGCCCATGGCTTCCTATATAATGTGATTGCTGAGTGTATGGAATATAGGAATATAACAAGGTTGGAAATCATGTTATCTTTCAGTAAGGATCCAAGATCCATATGGATTCAGATTGCAATCTCTGGAACCAAAGTACGTGGTGTAATATATTCATGGGAATGAAATTTCTGTCGCAAAACTTGCCCATAAAACTTAATTGGAAAACACTGTATTATGTCAGCTGTAGAAGTAATTGTGTGCTAGTGTGTGTGCATATGCACAGTCTATGATATATGTGTGGTACAATAGAAGGCAACTCATCAGAAATCTTACCCAATGGCCCATAAACAGTTAACAAATAAAATTCTGTCAAGATCAGCACAGAGATGATAGACTCTCTTCTTCATGTTTTTATTTTCTCATAGATAATTCTATAATTTCAAGATTGAACATTTGCTTTAGAAGTGATGTTTCTCCTTACAGATAGTACTTCTCGATGTAGCTATCCCAGAATGATGAATTCTCAGGATGCGTCGCCACATTCTCAGTTACCTTTGTTAACCGTGAAAACTGAAAGCCATTCTCTTTCGCACATTGATCAAAAAAAACAAAAAACAAAAAACAAACTTTGCATATTGTTTGGCAGTATGTTTTCCTTACATTTTACAAAGCTAAGGAGAAAAGGATGAACCTTTTCAAGGTCTTATGGTTTTGTGGTTTTACAGTGTTAAGGTCATGCCGGCCTCAGGGTCACCAGCAGCTGTACAGCCCGCTTCCAGGGGGCAGCACGCACGCTGGCAGGAGTCTAAACTATAGAGCTGACCTGCCAAGTTCAAGTATTGCCTTCGTTACTTCCTCTCTGTATGACCTAATTCGATTCCTTTACCGCTCTGAGTAGCAGCTCCTCTCTCTAAAGCGGGAATAATTAGAGTACCTATCTCATAGAGTGATCACCAGTTACCATTCTAAACTCCTTAAAACAGTGCTATATAAGTGCTGTGCAATTGGTTAATTCTGATTAAGAAGTGTTACTCTCTCTCTTCTACGTTTATAAGATAGGAGTCCTGACAATTTCTACCCCAATCATCATGGCACCTAACAATAGCCAGAGTGCCCCTGCATCTAAGTATCTAGACTTTTAGGTTAGCAGTAGAAAAAATGATTGGTATTTCTATCATGTTTTGACAAAGTTTCATATTGCTTTTACGATTCAAAATGGGGACCCTCATTAAGCAGTCAGCCGGATTCTTGACTCTCACAGTAATTCATCTTGGCATAAATTCTTTAAGTTCCTCCCTTGGCAAAGTGAAGCCTAACTCATGAGTATACCTGTAATATAAAATCAGTAATGTTCTTCCTCTAGGCTGGCAGGATAGAATTTAGAATCCTCTCAGCTATCAGAAAAATGATACCACTAAGAAAAAGTGTGTGGTTCTTAGTTTAGCTGTTTTTTAAAATATTAAAGAAAAAGAAAAAAAGAAAAAGGAAAAATGTTTCTTTGCCCCATACGGGAGGAAAAACAAATTCCACGGTGTTCAAAATCTCCCTTTGGAAATATGTGTTTCATGGAGCTAAAATGTTCCAATGATGTTGTTTTGAGATCATTTGGCCTGTTTTTCATCCTATGTCACACACAAAGAATTCTCCCACATAGGATGAGAAATTGGCCATCAGGTTTTCAAGCATCTGCTTTCAGACACGGTTTAAGCACTTATTTCTTAATAGCTTAAGAGTCCCTGAACAGATTCCCAGACTATGTGAAAATAGGATAATTCTGAGATTATAGAGAGCAGAATCTGGTCTGTCTGGGTCTAACAGCATTTCAATTGTCCTGATGGCTAATTATAAATTTGTTAGGAAGTTGGGGGAAGAAAGCAATTATCAAGAAGTTTTCACTATTTGGAAACTGCATCAATAAGCAAAAACCATTCTGGAGATTATTATATAATTTAATATGTGTGAAATCTCAGCAAAATACCTGACTTTGGAAACCTAAATACTTGAATCATGCGTAGCTTACTTATTTTGGGGACTTGTAGTCTGGAAGAATTTCTCCTTCAGTAATAATAATAATAATTCAGTCAGAAATACCTTTTCTCTAAAAGCAAAATTAATACATATTCAATTGTAGGCACATAATTAAACTTTAAATAATTTAGCTTACATGGTATTGTCAGCAACATTTATTTTATCCTTTATATGATAGTACAGCATTTGTCAAGATTCCCAAAATCTTGATATGAAAATTGCTCTACTTTTTCCTAGAATAAAAATATTATGAAAATAATAGAAAAATTAGCATTGATTGCCATTTATTGTCCATATATAGCTAGTTCCTTTGTTAACGTAATAACATGTATAAGAATTAGTAGGTTATCTCTTAATGAGTTCCATACTAGCAAGTTCATTTGAAGCACTTTTAGCACTCTAACGTTTTACATTAAGTATTTTATACAAAGCTAACACTGTTTTTTTTTTGAGCTTCTAATCCTATAACAAAGGTTAAAAATGACATGGCTTGAGAAGAAAATATTTATATTTTTAACATTTCCAAATGCAAATATAAATTCACTTAAGCACAGCCTATTTCTGGATACTCATAATGAATCTAGTCTTGAATTATACAAGGATCAACAATTTGCAAAAGCAGCAACAACAGTGACTACATTCCACAACATGCACATGTAACTTAAAACCTTTAAAGGAGCTAATAAAAAAGATGATCTCCCAGAGCAAGTTCTTATTTGTTCTTCAGATCAGCCAAAAGCCAGTTCTGTAGCTGAGTGTTAAGCTCCTGAAAGCTGGGTGAGGAGGGCAAGTCTAAATTACAAATTATCCCTATGTTTTGGCATTCTCTTTCTTCTCTACCTCAACCGTGGCCATTTTTTTTTTTTTACACTAAAAATTCAAATGCTTGTCAATGATAAATAGAACAGCATAACTACAAACTTGGCAGCACTCTTTCTTATACTGAGTGAAGCATAAGTGACTCACTGCAACTTTTGTTTGCTGGTCTAGTGAATGTGAACTAAGTCAATGAAACAAATAAAATGCTTATTAATAAATCTGTACCTCCAGCCCTAACTTCCTGTATGAACTATGGAATTATAATTTGCCTTCCAATATCCCTTTGAGATGTCTCTCCAACCCTAAAATCTGTAGTTTAACATCACCTTCTCTTGCAGACGGAACCCCTTATTTGTCTCCCAGGCCTGTTACCTTGATCCTTGATTCTGACTTTCTTTTCTTTTCTAGTTTTTTTTTTTTTACTTTATTTTTTTAACTTGCCCCTCTCCTAACTTTCTCATGTATACTAATGAAAAAGTCCTGTTAATATTCCCTTTTGTCAATCATTCTCAAGGTTATACCATTCCTACTATCAATACCTAAATTATACTGTTTCACATTTAGCTTAATATAACAGTTTTCCAGTCTACTCCACATTCTAAATCATCCAAATATGACTACTAGGTTAATCATGATTAAAAACAGCTAATACTCAATGTAGCATTCTCCTCTGAAAGAACCTACATTCTTCTCAAGAGGGCAAGATTTGAATTCTTCAAACTAGAACCAAAAATTTTTCATTAACGGATGCCCTGTTACCTATTATAATTTACATCTTACTCCTTCTCCCATGAAATTTTTCTTCCAGCTGATATTTGCCTACACACTCAAGCAAATACCCTCATCTCTGAGCACGTCAAACAATACACTGTACTAACACTCTACCTCTGCTATTTGCAGAGTCTGGAACATCTTCCACCATGATCTTCACCAATTTATACCCTATGATCCAAAAGTCTAGCTAAACATGTACCATGTTTAAAATTTCCTAAGTACTCAATAAATGTCAATTGGATACCTATCAATTGAATGATAAAGTGCATTTTCTGCATAATATCAAAATTTCAGTGGATTAAAATAATACATATAGATAACTCACTTAAGCTACATATCAATTTTTTTTTAACATTCATGTATTCATTTTGAGGGAGAGAAGGGAAAGAACAGAGAGAAAGAGAGAGAGAATCCCAAGCAGGTCCCACCCTCAGAGATCCCAAAGCTGGGCTTAAACCCACAAGTGTGAGATCACAACCTGATGACCTGACCAATTATCAAGAGTCGGAGGCTCAACCAACTGAGCCATCAAGGCACCCACACTACATATCAATTTCAGCTTTACTGGGGGACCTGCTCTACACTATCCTCAATCAGATACTAGGCTATAGGACCTTATACTATTTGGAATATAACTGTTTCCATTATGGAAAGAAAAGAACATGGAAGATCATACATCAGCTTTTATAATCTTCAACTTGGAATTGAAATATATCACTTCTTTTCACAATCCATCCCTAATTATAAGAGAGCAAGATTGTGAAATCCCATTATTTGTCTAGCAGTGGAGAATCAGAAATATCACTGGATTTCCTTAGGTGCCTTGATATTATAGATTGCAAGATGGTCTTAAGTGGGGGATATTCTCTTTCTTTCTTCACTCTTCCCTGCCTGTATTAAATGATTATATATATATATAATTAATATACATTAAGTGAGATATATATATGTGTGTGTGTATATATATATATATAGTCAGTTTCTTCCTGGCCTACTTATCAAGAGCCCTCACATTATGCTCAGATCTCATCTCACAACTTAAAGCTTCTAACCTCTTATAAAGTTGAACTTATCAGAGAGCCAGTCACTGAACAAGCAAGCAGCCTGCCACACCTGGTTCTCAGCTTTTTATGCTTCTTCTTACAACTTTAAATAAAGAGCTTGTGGCATTCATTAATGCAGTTAATCCTCTTTCTAGGAATAGGTTAGAATTGTACTTCCTGGAACCAAATGACTTGTGTTAGCTAATAACTTTTGGCCTGAAGTGGCAGGTTTCCTTACCAGGCCAGAGCACACAGTTGCTGATGCAAGACCCTCTAGAGTTCTTCTCTTGACCTGGATGCCAGCACCTATAAAGACAGTGGTTTCTTTGTTAACCTAGGTCTAGAATGAGCAGACACCTTGTCAACTTATGGTGCACAGGCAGTTGAGCAAAGCTTTCATTGGTTTAGTCCAAAACATGTTGGAGCTGCTTGTCAACAGCATAATCTCGGCTACACTAACTAATACAGAGCTTATAAAAGCTATAGCCCAGGAGAAGTATGAAGGCTTTAATCTTTCTCATGGAATGCTGCAATCAGGAGCTGAGTCTGGCTCTGGCCCCCTGCCAGGCCTGGTGCGTTTGGGATCCTGTTTCCCCACAGAATTGAACTCTGGCTGCCTTGTTTGCTTTTGGAGCCAGATGCCAGCAAGGCCAGGCTACAGCTGTGCGTTTCTATTCCACTTCTGGTCCATAAAGATTCTTATCTTGTTTATGGATACTTCTTTTGATGTTTTAAAATGATGTTACCTGTCACTGCCCTATGTTTAGCATGGAAAGGGTGCTTAGTAAAACAGGCTCTCACAGTGCCACTCTTTCTTCTCAAATGATTTTAATGGTTTTAAATATCAAGTACTCATGTGAAGCCAATTATCTGCTGATACTATATAGAAAAACTATAATTCAGGATCCAGATGAGGATTTCCCAACCTGGACATCATTGATCTTTTGGATCAGTGTCCAAAAGGGTGTCTTGTACATTGTAGGATGTTCAATAGCATCCCTCGCCTCTACTTTCTAGAGTCCAGGAGCCACCCATATACACATGAGTTCTGCCAATAACAAATTTCTCCAGCCACTAACAAATTCCTTTGAGAAAAAGGATAAATTCACTGCCAGTTGAGAGTCCATGACCTAAAGGTAACTCCAAAAGAATGAAAAAATGCCCTGAAAAACTATTAACGTAATTATTAAGTTTATAGTGTCTTTAGGTAATTATTTGAGGGTGTGCAGATTTGGATTATAAATCAGGTGTGTATGTGGTTGTGTTTACTGAAAAAAAAGTTAGATTACTGTTTCCTTAAGTATTTTACCAAGAGAATGATCACTAACCATTTGGGATACTGTGTGTTAGGTGCCTTATGTCAGCTACTGTCTTTCTGTCTTTATTAGGGTAGAAAATTCATCTCCATCTGCCTGAGATTTTCCGGTTTCAGCACTGACTGTCCTTGTCCCGAGAAAGGCCTCAGAGCTGGGCCCTGAGATGGTTGGTCACCCTCTAGGTAGGTTGGGCAACACTCCCAGGTTATGCCTTGTGGAAAGTCCACGTCATCCCTAAGAATTCTACTAAATCCTAAGGAAAAGGTATTTCTCTAGCTACTTGTTGCTCCTATTCTCTACTCTCTCTGGATTTTTTTTTATCCTGAATCTTGAGGCTCTTCATTCATCTCCTCTCTGGCAGTTAAATAAATGTGGACTTTATATAGTCTTTCTTCTATTTCAAAATAAAAGACAAAGAAAACTTTCCAAAGGTCGTTTGTGTGTGGCAGAATCTACCCAAAGGTTTAAGAGATTATAATATCACAGAAACATAGTCTAAAATAGGACGTCATATATTCTGGATTCTAAAACTGCCAGAGCCAATCCACAGTGCTGCACATCCACCATCGCTCACATACCTTCTCTTTTCTCTCCCCCTCTTCCTGTTTATTCTTGATCAGAGTAGATTAGCTCTTGGATTTATTTCCCTAACTTTAGGATCTCACTTCTTTTTCTCAGTAACTTTATCAATGTTGGTTTGTTTCTAGGCATAGACAGTTATCTTTCTCTGATGAATTCTGGAATGTATAGTAAGAGAATGTTTCTTTGACCCTATCAGACATGGGAGGGGTATTTGGAGGAGAAAGAAGAATGTATTGTATCTAGGAGGTTGCAGAAGACTTTCTTGCCAAGAGAGGAGAGCAGAAGAGAAAAGGCATGGAAATGAGATGAAACTGGGCAATTTGGGGGACCAGCAAGTATGGCTCAAGAGAAGAATCTGTGGCAAAAGATCAATTCAGATTAGACTGGGACTACATTAAAGGAGAAGCTTAAATGCCCAGATAGAGACATGGGAATTTATTCCATAAGAAGTAAGAAGCTATCAAATGATTTCAAGCCATGGAGTGACATAATCAAAATGAAACTTTATACATTAAGTCATCAAACAATTATTTTCCCTTTTAATTATTTCAGTCCTATATTCCTTTCTCATTCTTTAACCTTAAATATAATCTTAATAGTTAGCTTTATAATCATGCAAAACTCTCCATGTTAGGGATTGTATTGCACCTTCTTATCTCTTTTCATTATCTAGAGTAGTTTTAAACTAACAAGAAAGGCAAATTAAGTTTCTTGAATAATTTTTATGAATTGATATTATCTGATACTGTGTAATATATTGTGTATTTTTATTTGAGAAAGTGCTGTTGTCAGACACCCTTCAAAAATGTAACACAATGGAAGATTTCTAAAGTGGTAATACTACTTCAGTTTTTTTTTTTTCTGTAGATAAGCAGATTTTTCCCAGTGTAAGTAAAATAAATATATAAGGGTGGGATATTTCAAAAAGTTTGTATTTGATGTACTCTTAAGCTTTTGGGGGTGATATTTAGTGCCATTGTAGATTCTCCCTTGCTATGTCAGATGGGAATTCATTCAGAAAATAATCGAAACCACTTTCTGTCTATAAGTCCCCAAGCACGTTGCAGAAAAGTTGCCTGCAGTCTGTTGAATCATCAATGAATAAAGGCTATTGTTCTTCTCTGATTTTAATTCTTTCTTTGATGGTGCTGAAATCAGAAAGGTTCTTGCTGATTTTTATATCTTCTGTACATCTATAACACACACACGCACACACTCAAGAATAAGTGAATATTTTTATGTTCTTTCTACTTTTAGTCTCTTTTCTGTCCTTTGTTCATTTACATATATATTTTTGAGCTGGATCTCCGGAAATATATTCATTTGTCAGATGAATATTACTAGGCAACCAGTATTTTCCATTTGTATTACACTTTTCCTTACAATAAATGAGACAGAATAAGGTTAAAAATATAATACTGCAAAATGTACTCACAAGCTGACTAAGGACCCAGGTCTGTATCTGTATTCCTTATTCTTCTATGTGAAAAAAAAAGTTAATAAATTTCCATTTAAGTGAAGCTCAGTTGAGAATGAAAATGACACATTCTGTGTTGTTCTTGTGTCACTAAACTACACAGACATTACTATAGTTAATCATACTTCATTTCTGCGTGTTAAGCCTTTTTTTGGTAATCTTTGATTCATTTTAATAGGTAAAAGAGGAAGAATTTTAAAATATTTCCATTACCTCACCAATATGATCAGCATGCATTTGCAATGGCTTCAAGCTAAAGGCAATAAAATTATGACCAACAAGTATAAATATGTGTGGCTAAGGTGCTTGAGATAGCCATTGTGTCCATTTTTGTACCGGTTTTTAATGTAAGTCTAACTAATAGGCCAATAAGAATTATCCTGAACATAAACCAGTTTATAGGGGCACCTGGATGGCTCAGTTGGTTAAGAGTCTGATTCTTGGTTTCAGCACAGGTCATGATCTCACAGTTCGTGACAGCATAAAGACTACTTGGGACTCTCTCTCTCCCTCTCTCTCTCCACCTCCCCTGCTCATGCTGTCTCTGTCTCTCTCAAAATAAATAAATAGAAACCTTAAAAATAAATAAGTAAACCTGGTTATGATCAGGCTTAAATCTTTACTTTGTTCATACTCTCTCAAAATTAAGATTAAAATTCTTTTTAGTAAATAAAAAAAAATCTTTATCTTCTAAGAGTACTCAAAGCCATTTAATTTGTTATTTTTGAAAAGTTTCTTCTTAAGAGAAAAAGACTGAAATCCCGATGAATCATCTGTACCCATAACACCTGTAGCACAGCATTTCAGCATGGTTTCACCCAGTCCCAGATCATTTCCTCAGCATCTGCTTCAGTTCTGTCCCTGGTATGTTAGCATTGTCTTCAAACTGGTTTCCACTACTGTTGGAAGACAGATCCTAGCAGTCATTGAAAGCAATATAGTTCACATCCAAGAAGAGAGCAGCATTTATTCCTATAGGTACTATAGTCCTAAAATTCACACCGATTGGACTGTTCCTCAGTCATTTCCTATGATCAAGCAATTGCAACATACTAACTTACCAGCCCTGATTGATCTGAACCACTGTGACAAGTTAGTCTTAGATAACACCCCAGTGTTGAGTGTCAGGCTATCCCCACCAAAAATAAATAAATAAATAAATAAATAAATAAATAAATAAATAAATAAATAAATAAATACTTAAAAATGCTGCAACATAGTCGGATATTGATGAGAAGACTCACAATGACGACTGCCATAAATGAGTTCCCTGGATGCAAACCCTTGGGTTTGGTATTCTCTGTGTTTATTAGGGAGTACCTTTGGATCAATACCTGTGGAGGAAGAAAGAGGAGATAAGGAACAGGCAGAGCAGCAGGGCCAATAACAGGCTTCACTGACTCCCTTAAGAGTTCNCTCACGCTGTCTCTCTCTCTCTCTCTCCTAGAAATAAATATAACATTGAAAAAGAAATTAAAAAAAAAAGTTCTCAAGCTAGAGGGGCACCTGGGTGGGTCAGTCTGTTGGATGTCCGACTTCGGCTCAGGTCATGATCCCACGGTTCGAGGTCCACATCGGGCTCTGTGCTGACTGCCAGCTCAGAGCCTGGAGCCTGCTTCAGATTCTGTGTCTCCCTCTCTCTCTGGCCCTCCCCTGCTCACGCTGTCTCTCTCTCCCTCTCAAAAATAAATAAAACATTTAAAAAATTTTTTAAAAAAAGAGTTCCCAAGCTAGAATGTTTCTTCAGAGTTGTTCTCAGCTCAGTCAAAAATGGCCAGGCATGGCTACCCAGGAAGGACGTGTGACTTTTGTGCTTCTCAGCAAGTAAGGCAATTTCTAAAGGGGATGAAAGGTTAAGGCACCTGATGACAGGATTCCCAGCAGCTGAGCCAACAAGCTCTTCATATCATGATACCTGTCACATTCACTTCAGGCCCTACAAAGTAACATGTGAAACGTTCACGAATACCCCACGTGTACTGGTTGAACATTGTTCCAAGTTGACAATGGAGTTCAAAGATTGGTTTGATTAATTCTATGTTCTTCCATCTACTCGGAGTTAGACTGAAACAAAAATGTAACTTTTTTCCTTTCCTAATTATTCCGTATTAATCTCAAATCCTGAAGAATCAGAACACAGGGTAAAAATTCTTTGGAAATATCAGTCTATCTCACATTTAGCTTTATAAACCAAACACAGTATTTTGGGTTACTAGCTCAGTTACACAACAGCATAAAATTCCCCCCTGCCATACTAATAAAATGGACAAATAGTTTTTAAATGAAGACGGGAAGAAAAAGGGATTAAAAAAATTCCTTCACTCCCTCTCTCTTTGCCCCTCCTTCACTCAAGCTGTCTCTCTCTCTCTCAAAAAAATAAATTAAAAAAATTTTAAAAAATTCCTTCACAAACAGCCACCAAATAAGGAAATGTGACCAAATGAAAGCCATATACCTCAAAGAGCAAAGCTAAAGAAGGAAACAGAGGATTCTACTGTGACAGGTGGCATAAACTAGGTGTCTGAGCCAGCTCCCTTACTCACAGAATCAAACTTGAAAAAAAGAAAATGACTTTACAAAATTCTCTGAACTCTCACTAAAACCTTCCATTTGGAAAAATGTGGACTGAGAGAAGTAGACAAGCTTTTGATTTTTTTCCCTCTACTATTCTATATAGTTTGATTTTTTAAATAATAAGCAAGCATATGTTATTTTTATTCAAGTAGGGATTATTTTGTAAAAAAATCAAAATAAGAAATAAAAAGTTAGCTCGTGTGACATAAACAGTACCTACTTTAAAACATTAGGATAATACATGGGAATCTGTGAGCTGAACTTGGCCAATATCTTTTTTGCTCATCGTATCCTCAATATATATACTTCCAAAAAAGAGATGTTTGATTTTTTAAAAAGCAATAGAAGTTATACTATGTCAATTTTCCATATAAGTTTATTCTAAAGAGATGAGACTATCTCTCATACATTACCTTGCCATTTTGTTTTATTTAAGCAGCATATATTGAAATAATAGCTCTTTTCTTCCTAAGCCCTTTATATTATATCTTTTTTCTATAGGTTTATAGTCTAGGTATTATTAGTGATAAATGAAAATCATGTATTTGTTGTGTCAGCCAATAATGGATTCCCCATAGAAAACTACTAGTTGCGGTCACCCCTACAAACACCTTATGTATTACTTAGGACCCATTATGTATTACTAAAGCCTAGCTTTCATGTCTCAAAATAATGGTCCTAGAACCCTGCCTAGTGCATATCTCAGAGATAGATGAATATTGAGGTTAAGCAGGCGATTCTTTCCCTCCACTCTTCCTCTTGCCTCCCACCATGCTTTAAGTGGTTGAACTTAAAACAAGAAAGAAGTGGGGTGGGGGAGGAGAGAGGACAGCAAAAAAAAAAAAATGGCTAAAAGGAAAAAACGGCATGCATGTAAGTAAACCCAGTCCTTAAAGACCATTCTAAGTTAATATCATCCAACTGGCATCATTGGCTCTGTGTAGAGGTGCCAAGAGACCTGAGTTGAAGTTGCAGACGTACCATGTATTAGTCAGGATTCCCTAGAGAAACAAAACCAATAGGATATACATACAGATAGATAAGAAAAGGGAATTTCTTATAGAAATGGGCTCACTTGCTTATGGAGAATAAGAAGTCCCACATTCGGCCACATTCAAGCTGGAGAACAGGAAAAGTTACTGGTATAGTTCAGGCTGAATCTGAAAGCCTGAAATTCAAGTGCTTATGGAGTAAGTCCTGGTCAGAGTATAAAAGCCCCAGTGCCAGAAGCTCTGACATCACAGGGCAGGAGAAGGTGGGTATCTAAGCAGAGAGAATTTCCAATTCCTTTAGACCTTTTATTTTGTTCAGGCCCTCAACAGATTCAATGATGCTCAGTGCCTTGGTGAGGGTGATCTTTTTTACTCAGTTGACAGATTCAAAGGCCAATCTCTTCCAGAAACACCTTCACAGATACATTCAGAAGTGTTTTACCAGTTCTCTGGGCATCTCTTAGTCTATTCCAGTTGACATATAGAATTAACCATCACATACCTTGGCAATCTTTTTGGTCTTTTCATATCTCAGTTTATCTATGCATTGGTGATAGACAAGGACTGGTATTCTTTTTTTCCCCTCAAATTAGCTAACATACAGTGTAATTTGGGTTTCAAGAATAGATTCCCATGATACATCACTTACATATAACACCCAGTGCTCATCCCAACAAGTGTCCTCCATAATGCCCATCGCGCATTTTCTCCATCCCCATTAACCCTCAGTTTGTTAAGGACTGGTATTCTTAGGGTTAATAAAAGAATCGATTATGGAAAAACACTTTATACATGGCAGCATAATATAAAGCATAAGTGAAATTGGATGCCCCAGTGGTATCCAACCTAATGTAATGTAGACTCAGTTTGCCAAGTCAGAAGGATAATGACTATACCTCATTGTACAGAAGGTATTTTATTTTCAGGCTGAAGAAGAAAATAGGTGTGTGTGTGTGTGTACACGCATGCACGTATGTGTGTGTCTGTGTGTGTCTGTGTGTCTGTGTCTAGCACTGAGGCTAGTCAAGGGAAGGAATAGAAAACAGAAAAATTGAGTAAATAACTTGGTGTCTGTTCCCATTCAGTCTAAGTAGAGAATACCCTCAGTGGGGTAGAGATTAAATTAAATAACTTAACAAGGTGTTCACATGAAGTTCTGCACATTTCTAAGCGCTAGCATGGTTCCTTGGTTCAAGTGAAAAAATGTGACAAAATTCAGAAGACTCTGCTTTCCCAGCCCACCATAGATTTCCCACAACTGGGAAGCCTAGGGGGAATGGCAGACAGATGATGGCACCTGGCATACCAGCACTCCCATGCGAGGCACTAGTGGGAGTGGAAACCCACCTGCAAAATGGTTTACAGAGAGCAGACTTCCTCAAGGAAGCTGAAGAAAAGAATATGGACACAAGTGCTTCTGAGTTATAAAAAATCTTTCAGTGCCTGAGGGTTTGCATGACCAAATGTCTAAAACTAGAGAGCTTCAGGCATGGATTTGAATATTTGTGCCCTCAGGAGGGTGAAGCTTGAGAATTTATTTAGAATGCCATATATAGGTAGCACCTGTATAACAAAATGTCCATGTCATATGCTCATTTATAATAAGATTTTATTTGACAGATTTAGTCTCTTATGGAAAATAGAACATCAACAACATAAATTAATCTGTGCAAAGAATGACATATTTTACTGTACTTGGCACATCTCATACAACTGAAATTTTGCCCTGCATAATTTTAAACTCCTGAACTCAAACCCAAACTCCTAAAAGGAGGGGCTTCAGATTTTTAAGTCATGAAAGCCTTTCTGCAGATGAGATCTCTTAAATCCCGATAGAAGTTCCAACTGACAACCAACACAATAAGCAAAGAAAATATCATTACCTATACATCTGACACTGGAATTGCTCCTCTCCATTTTTCTATTTTTTTTTTTTTTTTGAGAGAGGGGGTATAAACAGAGGAAGAGCAGAAAGAGAGGGAGAGAGGGAGAATCCCAAACAGGCTCCACACTAACAGTGCAGAGCCCGATGTGGGGCTTGAACCCATGAACTATGAGATCACGACCTGATCCAAAATCAAGAATCAGATGCTTAACTGACTGGGCCACCCAGGCACCCTTGGAATTTCTCTCACAGAGATAAGTGTTTTACTGAGAAATCCCTTTACCCCTACAAAAGGATTATATGTTGGCTACAGCACAGCATAAACATAAGTAAAGAAAGAAAAGGTGTATGTTCCAAGGATAATCTGAGGAGAAAGAAGAAGAGGCAGACCTACTGTAGTCATAAATGCTTGAGTTCTGTGTGTTTGTTTTAAATGTAAAAGCCAGTGAGTGTTACCATTACATGGAGGTCAGAAACAACATGCAGCGAGCATACTCTGAGCCATACTCTAGAGCCAAGACATGCAGATGGCCCTGGGGATTTTCAAAAATATTTAACAGGTTTTAAATAACCCAGCATCTATTGATTTGGTGTAGGCTTGGGCCAATTTTAGTTGGATTTCATGTGGGAGGTAGGCCTAAGCTAACATTCCAAATGCATTAATGAAAGCTGACTTGTCTGTTAGAAATGTATGTGGGAGCATAGATATCCATGAAGTGGTCAGGCTCTGTCCATTTGGGAACTCCTGGACCATCTTCATAGATAGGTCTTCCAAGGAAAACAGTGTGAAAATAAATAAATTAAATGATCTTCAAAGTTATTTATAAAGGAAAGAATTGAACCAAATTTTATAGATTTAGTATATAGACTTATTTCTATGCTGTATTCCTTTTTTGTAGTTTATGCCAAATTCAAGAATTGTGCTCTTGGGCTGTTCCCCCACCCATGAACACATTTAAACTGAATGAAATCTAGTATGACATCCATCACTTTTCTGTTCCTTCATCTTTTCCTTTCCTAAGGCTATGCAGGGAAGTACTATAGTTACCAAGAACTATACAGCCCTAATCATTTTCCTACAAATGTGCAGAACTAGTCTTTAATCAGACATGCAAATTTTCCCTGTTGAAGAACTTATTCATTCAGTCATCACTTTAGATGGTGACTAGGTTCAAGATAAAATGGGAAAAGCAGGAAATGACATGGCTTTACCTTTGATAAGTTTCCAGTCTAGTGAGGATGAAAAGAAAAAGGAAAAAAAAATCTATTATAGCATATGGTGATACATACTACAAAATAGGTATAAAATACTGTGAAAACACGGTGGGGGAAAAACCCACAAAAGGTGATGAAGTCTGAAAAAGCTGTCAGGCCAGAAGCAAATTTCCAGATGAGTCTCAAAGAATGAGTGGGAGTTAGTCATGCAGAGAAAAGAGAAAGAGATGATGGAGGAGAGAGGAAGATGTACATGGTCTAGACAGAGAAACAAACATGGGCAGGGCATAGAGGAGTAATTAACCCAGCATGTTAGCCTTTCAATCGACAGTTGGCCAGGCTTTCAAGTGAGGAAAACAATAAGGCCCAATTGACAAGTCTTTATTATTTTTACTAATAAAACCAGATAAAAAGTGTCAACCTTCTTGTTGTAGCTGTTAAATTTTAATATCGTTTTCCTCTGGCGAACACAAGACACAGTCTCATTGCATTTTCTTACTGTAGTCTCAGGGACAACCTTTGAACTTAGGGGGATCTCCTATGGAAATTCTGCCAATTCTGGGGACACCTGAGTGGCTCAGTTGGTTAAGTGTACAATTTCAGCTCAGGTCATGACCTTGTGGTTTGTGACTTTGAGCCCAAAGGAGGGGTCTGTGCTGACAGTTCAGAGCCTGGAGCCTGCTTCTGATTCTGTGTCTCCCTCTCTTTCTCTCCCTCTGCCCCTCCCCCACTTGCACTCTGTTTCTCTCTCTCTCCCTCTCTCTCAAAAGAGGGTAAACATTAAAAAAAAATTAATGGAAATTGTGCCAACTCTGGCCAGCAAACAGCAATAGTAGACAACAGAAATTTGACATTGTAAACTTTTCTGGCTATATTCAAGAGAAATGGCATAAATCAAGTCAGGTTTTAACGTGCTTATACAAAGTGGGCCTTCAACCATTCAAAATTTCACTCATCTTCACTAATTATAATTCTATATGTTTTTGAAGGCTTTATAGTTCAACCTTAGCATTTTGCTCAAGGCTGACACTTGGGCTTTCCCTTCAAACCTTCATAAGAATTAGAATCAGGTAAAACCAGTTTAGCAGATCTTGTAGAGGGTGAGTTACAATCTCTTACACTATCCCATACTCCAAACACTTACCCCCAAATTGATGGGTGCCGCTGCTGGAATGTCAACATTCTCAGAAATACTGTCAACAAAAGCAGGGCTGGTCTCCAAAATATTCAAAACAAGTAACTGAATAAGGTACTATTTTGAAATATGACTTCTTTATAGCTGATTTTGGAATTATTGACTACATGTAATTTTATTTATCTGGACTCTTTCAAAGAGAAGAATGCTCAGAGCTTTGTGTATTGATAATGTTTTAATTTTTTTCTTAAATAGTAGGTCAGGAAAAATTTTGAGGACGTGGAATTGCCTGGGAAGTCATATAAAATTATAATCATTTGTAACTCTAACAGTCAAAGAAAAAGAGTATTCATAAAAAACCCACAGGCAATCATGAAATTAAAAAGTAGAAGAACATAAGGCATTTTGTTTTCATTTCAAAGTGCCGATAAAAACTGGCCCTTCAGAAGACTGGGTAACCTTAAATATACCATGACAGAAGCATGGAATTTTAATGTTTGGAAGGATTTCAGACATCATCTACACCAATCTCTTTATTTGATATGTAACTGAGGTCAATAAAAATAAATGACAAGCCCTAATTTACCAGGAGAGCAACAATTAGGTAATAGAGCTCTTGACTATTAGTATTTGATTTTCATAGACATTACATAGAGGTATACCTTTTAGAAATATTAAACTCTATGTTTTTTTTCACCTGTCTTATCTTTTTTAACTAAAGGCATTTCATTCCTGCTGAAAGACATGAGGCTTCCCTGTCTTGGCAGAATTAAAGTCTAAGGGAAGTGACTTCTTAGTTTTTCACTCAAAAGCTATGGTCCAGATGAAGAAAAAGATTAGGTTACAGAACATTATATATTTAGGGTGAATCAGCTATTTATTCCCCATTCCCTTTGCTGTCCTTATATATGAAGAGAAAAAAAGGAGAGAGAAGTGAGCATGGGAGAGAAGGACAATTAATTTTTTTTTTTTATGTTTTATTTATTTCTAGGAGAGAGAGAGACAGCGCGAGCAGGGGAGGGTCAGAGAGAGGGAGTCACAGGCTGAAACAGGCTCCAGGCTCCGAGCTGGCAGTCAGCACAGAGCCCGACGCGGGGCTCGAACCCACGAACCGCGAGATCATGACCTAAGCGAAAGTCGGACGCTTAACCGACTAAGCCACCCAGGCGTCCCGAGAGAAAGACACTTAAAAAGTGGGCTTTGTCAGTGTACACTCCAAAAAGAAGATGGCAAATTAGCAGACAAGTTGGTGATTTTAAGGGAAAGAGGATCAGAAGACTGCTCACGGGAGACAGTAGACTTGAAGGAGCTCCCTGGGTCAAAGGGCAAAAACAGCTACTCGGAGTATTGCAGAGAGTCATCACATCACTCCAGTGATGGAGCCCAGTGATGAGCTCCAACACAGTACAGAACTTTGAGGTTCCCAGTTAGCCAAAGGGTGGAAAATTAAGAACATTGGGCACCTGCCACCCAGGAAACAACAGTGATTGGTTTTGATTTAAAAAAAAAAAAAATGACTCACATTCTTATTGTGGGTTTGCAGTTTCTGACTGCAGGGTATTAGCCAACAACACTTTGCCAGGATTTAAAGACTGTATAACCTACCAGCACAGGTACTACTTCATAACAAAGGAAGTTGCAGATGTGAGCTTGACCATGGGGTTCATGGATTTTATTACATACTATACCACCCAGAAGTCTCTGGCTTAATAAAATGACAGAAAGAGGTGGAGAAAACAGCTGAAGCACCAGAGAGAAGGTAACCAGACAGGATTAGGTGCCAGCTTCCAGAATGCAGTACATTCTCTAAATCAGTGACTTTTGTCCAATGGGTAGAATACTTGGATTCAGAATCTAAGTAGTGGAAAGAGGAAACATGTAGCTACTATCACTTCTAGTGGCATTATTAGGGAATTGGTACTTCCCATTTCTGCAACTCTGAACCACAAGGTTTTAGAAGTCCTGGTTCCCAACAGGAAAACACTTCAGTCAGGAGAACAAAGAGAGTTCCATTTTACTATAAAGATCAGTTGCAAGTGGGCCACTCTGTGCTTCTTGCATTGAGAGTCAGGAATCAGGGTTGCCTGGGTGGCTCAGTTAGGCGTCCGACTATTGATTTTGGCTCAGATCATGATCTCACAATTCATGAGATCTAGCTAACAACACAGAGCCTGCTTGGGATTCTCTCTCTCTCTCTCTCTCTGCCCCTCCCCTGGTCTGGCTGTCTTTGTCTCTCTCAAAATAAATAAATAAACTTAAAAAGAGAGAGAGAGACTTGAGGTGCCTGGGTGGCTCAGTTAGTTAAATGTCAGACTTCATTTCAGGTCATGATCTCCCATTCTGTGAGTTCAAGGCCCACGTTGAGCTCCGTGGTAACAGCTTAGAACGTGGAGCCTGCTTGGGATTCTGTGTCTCCCTTTCTCTCTGCCCCTCCCCACTACTCTTTCTTTTTCTTTCTCTCTCTTTCTCTCTCTCTCAAAACTAAATGAAACATTCAGAGAGAGAGAGAGAGAGAGACCAAGAATCAGAAAAAAAGACTTAGCATCTTGGAAAGGATGGTTGATCCTGATCACCATGTAGGGCTACTCTTATACAAGGGAGCCAGTGTGATACATGTTTCAACTAAGATAATGTACTTGGGTACCTTTTTGCTATCTGTGTACAGCTTTTATGGTAAAGAGAAAAAATGCAACAATAATGGCTGGGTTAGTCTGTATAGGACTCAGACTTTTCAGGAATGGAGGCCTGTGTTATATCACTAAGGAAGCCAAAACTAACAGTAGAGAAGGTAGCTTAAGATAAAAAAAAATCTAAAAAAGATAGTACAATGGGGACACCGTATCATTTGTGGCCCAGAGACCAATAGCAGTGGTAAGAGTTATAATTCTTCTCACTAATTTCTCAGGATTAAAAGCCCCAAGAAAGCTGAAGAGACATTTCTAAATTTTATACAAAGGTGTGATTCTGAGTGGTGCAAGGGGTGGACTGTGGTGCATGCTGTGACTGTCACCTAGTTTTCCCTTCTACAACAAATAATTTTCCATGTTATCCAAAGGCTTTATGCGGAGATCCTTCAACTGTAGGCCTTCTTCTGGAGGTGATTTATTAAAGAGGCCACCTCACTGAAGGGCAAACCCTCTTTTCCAGGTAGCTCACATTCAGAGACCAATCAACATGGGGATATAAAGCCCCAGTCCCTCACCCCAACTCATGGAGACTGAAGGATCATTCAAACTTTAGATCTCTCCTTGAGATATACTGAGGCCTTTGCCGGAACTACAGCAGAGCCCTCCTTCTCCTTTGCTCAATTCTACTTCCTCCCCTTCCTTTCCATAGGTGATTCTAGAAGTACTCCTTAATACCTCTCCTATATAATCACTTCCATCTCAGAATTTGTTTATGGAGAACCCAACCTCTGATAGACACTTAACTAGGGAACAGAAAAATCTGGACAGTTTCAGAGAAACACGAAAAAAAAATTTTTTCATGGAACATAAGCGTAGTAATCTACTAGCATAAGCAAGTAAAGTAACCAAAAATAAAGTCAAGCAGGGAATTATTCCTACTCATTATGAAAGCTTAACATTTATACCAAGGACAGATTTTATTTAAAATCTAAAACTAAGAATAGCAAAGAAACACTTTTCCATCTTCTTCCTTCTTTTTAAATTAAATGAAAATGTATTGGCCGTGTTGGGAAAATAAGAGTCATATCTCACACCTGATTGCTTCTATATTCATCTAACTACCTGGGAGTCTTTTTGTGAAACAAAACAAAACACCAGTTCTGTGTTGCCCCAACAGGCAAAGGAATGCACAATCCAACACTCTGGTATTAAAAAATAATTAGAAATAGTTTCATTTACTTTCCCTAAGCATTGTGTGTATGATTTAAAAAAAAAAAAAAGATCTTATCTTGAGGCACTGTTAAATGTATAAACATAATAGTTTTTTTGTAAGTAAAAATAATTCTAACTATCCTATAGAAAGTCCTCATTTGATGAATATTAATTTCAAATAAGCAACAATGATCTGATCTGTAGGAGACTGGCCATCTTGCATTCCCAGGAATGCTCTAACATTGATTTTAAGCTGTATTTGGATTCCAATAAAATAAATTCTAAAACACTGATATGGAAAACTGAGTTTATTTTCTCCAAAAACTTTATTTGTTTGAACAAAAAAATAAGTACATTTGGCTAATCCAAACTTTCATTGTAAACTATAGACTAAAATTTAAAAAGAGATTTCTTCTTGTTATTTGACATTTGATATTCAAACATATGTTGCCATATAGTAAAACTTTGTTTTATTAAAAAGTTAGATGCAACAGAAATGTATAAAGTAATTAATAATTTAATAGCTTCCCATGTGCAAATCTGAGAAAAACACCAGGTGAAATCTGACTGCAAATTTCCTTTGGAATGTTAAGGAATGTCACACACAAAATAGATGACACTTTTTAGTATGTGGGAATTTGCATCCATGGTGTTCCAAGCACAGGAGACATATCTGTATAATTATTTATATTTCTGGTCTTCCAGAAATATGATCCATAGACTTTGGTAGAGATACTGTAAAGGCGAAAAATAAAAATTGTTTTATACTATACACTTACATATCCACAAAAATTGTATAACAATTCCCATTGCTGCACATTCTCTCCAACATTATTTTTTTTGAAGTTTTTATTTAAATTCCAGGTAGTTAACATACAGTGCAATATTAGTCTCAAGTATAGAACTTCTTGATTTATCACTTATATTGCAACAGTATTTACTGTCAGTTTTTAACTTTGCCAGTTTGGTGGGAAGAGAATCATAACTATGTTTTATATTTTTGTTTCTCCTTATACTGAGATGTACAAATTTTTATGTTGGTTTTATTCACATTTTGCCTTCTGTTGAATATGTTTTCTTGTCTTTTTCCATTTTTTCTGTTTTTTAACTTTTTAATTATCAAATGATAGGGATTTTTATGTAGGCTGCTGTTTTTTTTTCTTTCTTTTTTTTGTTATATGTGGCTTGTCTTCACACTGTTTCCTTGATGGCATCATATGATGATAAGAAACATTTTATTTTAAAATAACATCACAGGGGAAGGAAGGAGTAAAATACTCTAAATCCCTGGGGGAGGGGGAGGAGTATATGTTGGGCCAAGACTTGCCACCTGGGGCAGAATTACCGAGAAGACCAACACTCAGGAGTATACAGTGTCTGTCTACTGTTTTAACTTGTATTTGTCTAAGATACAACAGGAAACAACTCCTCTACCACCACCACACATACAAACTCTCCATCACCCAGACAACAAGTGCCAAGTATCAAGTAGCAGTGGTTTATACTAGGAGAGGCACAAGAACATGGAGAGAAATTCTCTCTGAGGCAGACCCAGAGAGGGAAGGGAAGACTGAAAGCAGTGAGTGGACAGGACATACAGGAAATACCTCAGGACACCAGCCCCATGTCAAACATAAGGTAGTCTTGGAGGTATCTGTAGTGTGTGGTGCACTGAAGAAACCATAGAAACCAACAAACAAAAACCCCAAACCCAGTTCAACTATTAATTGGATTACCTACATACTCCAATAACGTCCACAGAAGAAAAGGGGTACCTATATCTAGGCATAAAAGTTTTTTATCTCCATCTTCACTGTCCTGCATACAATGTCTTGTTTCATCAAAAAATTACAAGATGGACAAAGAAGCAAGCAAAAACCAACCGAACAAACAAAAAACAAAATAAAATGCTGTTGAGAGACAAAGCAATCATCAGGACCAGATTCAGTTATGTCACAAATAGATCCTGGAATCATCAGACATCTAATTTAAAGTAAGTGTTGTTAACATGTTAAGGCTCAGGGCACCTGGGTGGCTCAGTCAGTTAAGTGTCTGACTTCAGCTCAGGTCATGATCTCACGGTTAGTGGGTTTGAGCCCTGCATTGGGCTCTGTGCTGACTGCCAGCTCAGAGCCTGAAGCCTGTTTCAGATTCTGTGTCTCCCTCTCTCTGACCCTCCCCTGCTCACTGTGTCTCTCAGAAATAAATAAAACATTTAAAAACAAAACAAAACAAAACATGTTAAGGCTCTAGGAGAAAAGGTGAATAATACAAATGATCACAGGGTAATTTCAGCAGAGAGATGGAAGCTATAAGATAGGATCAAATGAAAATACTACACTAAGGAGAAAAATAAATTAAGAACAAGGAATGTGTTTGATGGCATATCAATAGATTGGCATGGCTGAAGACTTTATCAATAAACTTGAAATTAGGTCAATAGATTACTTAAAGTGAAGCACTTTGAGTGAAAAGAGAAAAAAAAGTAAGTACAATTTTATAGATGAAGAAGAGAGCATCCAAGAACTGTGCGATAATACTAACTGACCTGGTATACGTGTATTTCGGACCTCAAAAGGAGGAGAAAAAGAAAGAAAAAATATTAAAAAAAAAAAAAAAAAGAATTGCTGTGAATTCTCCTAAAAATTAACAACAGATATTGCATCACAGCTCCCAGGATCTCAAAGGGTACAAACAGGACAAATATTAAAATAAACAGAAAGCTAACAGAATGAAATCCAGGTGTGTGTATCTTCAACAAAGAGAAAGAAAAAAGTCTTAAAATATTGAAAAAAGACACATCCTGGGGCACCTGGGTGGCTCAGTCAGTTAAGTAACTGACTCTTGGTTTCACCTCAGGTCATGATCTCACAGTTCATGGGATTGAGCCCTTCAGTAAGTTCCACATTGAATATGGAAGCTGCTTAGGATTCTCTCTCTCCCTCTCTCTCTGCCCCTTCCCAGCTCACTCATTTTCTCTCTCAAAATAAATAAATAAACATTAAAAAAAGACACATCCTATACTGCATTATACTAGATTTTCTATCAGAACCTACTCAACCAAAAACAATAAAGTGATATCTTTAAAGTGCTTATAGAAAAAGAACTTTCAATGTAAAATTTTATGTATAATAAAACATATTTCAGAAACAAAGAACAAATAAGACTGCTCTAAGATAAACAAAAAGTGAGTCACAGTATTATCAGTCCTACCCAGAACTGATAGCACACATCAAACAAAAATATACGATAATAGTGTAAAGAATGATAGAGAGGAATTGGATGCACAAATTTTCCTCAACTTACAACAGGGTTATGTCCCCAAAAACTCATCATCAGGTGGAAAGTATCAGAAGTTGAAAATGCAGTAACCCACTGAACATCCCGGGTTAGCCTCCCCTACATTAAACGTGCTCAGGACACTGACATTTGTTGGGGAATATCATGTAGCAAAAGGCCTGTTTTCTAGTAAAGTGTTAAATACCTCATATAATGTTTGTTTGTTTTCTTTTTGTTTTTTTAAAAATAGTTTATTGTCAAGCTGGTTTCCATATAACACCCAGTGCTCATCCCAACAAGTGCCCTCCTCCGTGCCCATCACTCCCCTTCCCCTCTCCCCCACCCCCAACCTCATATAATTTTTTGAGTACCGTGCTGAAAGTGAAAACAGGATGATCGTAATGGTACAGAATGGTTCTAAGTGTATCAGTTGTTTACCCTTGTGATCACATGGCTAACTGGGAACCACTGTCACCCAGCATAAGGGCAGGCTACTCTCCCTCACTAGTTGGGAAAACATCAAAATTCGAAGTGCATGGTTTTTACTGAATGAATATCCCTTTGGCACTACCATAAAGTCAAAAAAATATAGGTCAAATTATTTTAAATTGGACACCATCTATAAACTGTTCTAAGGTTCTTCTACATAGGAAACTATATAACATGATTTGAATGTATTCTCTACTTACAGATAAACATTGTAAGCCTAAGGACAACTACTAAAAATATTCTTTAAAGATATAAGTAATAATCAGTGGAGATTCAGTGGGACCCAAAAAATTACTAAAATAAACTGAAAGATGGCAAAAAAATAAATAAAAGAAAAAAAGAAAAGATGGAATAAATAGAAAATAGCTAGCATGATAATAGGCTTAACTTCCACTACATTAATAATAACACCAATTATAAGTAATCTATACCTACCAATTAAAACACAGATATCAGGTTTGATGAAGAGGCAAAACACAACTATATGCTGTCTATAACGAATATATACTAAATATAAAGACATGTTAAGGGGAGCGCCTGGTGTCTCAGTTGGTTAAGCATCTGACTTCAGCTCAGGTCATGATCTTGAGGTTCTTGGGTACTAGCCCTGCATCAGACTCTGTGCTGAGAGCTCAGAGCCTGGAGCCTGTTTCTAATTTAGTGTCTTCCTCTCTCTGCCCCTTCCCCACTTGCATTCTGTCTCTGTCTCTGTCTCTCTCTCTGTCTCTCAAAAATAAATCAACATTATTTTTTTTTAGAAAAAAGCCACAGTAAACACTTTGCTGTCTTATGCTGCTGCTCAATTTTTTTTTTCCATTTTGCTGCTGTGATCTATAGCAGAGGTCAGCAAACATTTTCTGTGAAGAGTCAGGTAATTAATATTTTAGGATTTGCTGCCCACGTGAACTCTGTCACAACTACTTGCCTTGCCACAGAGTGGAGCTGGCATGGACAATACTTAAGATGAAGAGTTGTGGCTATGTTCCCGTAAAGCCTTATTTATAAAAGCAGGAGGCACATCAGATTTGGTCCATGAACGAAAGTTTACTAAGTTTAGTCTGTAAGATAAAGACTAATGTGCCTAACGTCCCTTCCTCATCTTGCTATAGCTTACTTTTCCCTGGACATGCTAATTAACTCATTTGTTTTGCTGTTGTTCAAACTGTTCTTCAAGTTTCACATCAGGTTCTGTGTTGACAGCTTAGAGCTTTGAGCCTGCTTTGGATTCTCATTCTCTTGCTGCCCCTCACCTGCTTGTATTCTGTCTCTGTCTCTGTCTCTCTCTCTCTCTCAAAAATAAATGAGGATTTAAAAAATTATTTAAGGAGGCATATGTTAAAAGTAAAAAGATAAAAAAAATACCATGTAAAAGCTAAGCAAAAGACGATATTAACAAGTCACTTTATCTAAAGGAGGAAAATTACAAAATGATAAAGGCATCACTGTTCAAAGAAGATGTAACAATCCTAAATGTGTGTGAACCTAACAACAGAGCTTCCAACTGCAGGAGATAAAAAAAAAAAAAAAAGAAGGAAACTTTAATGTATGACTAGACAAATATACAATTATAATATAAACCTCAAAAATGCTCTTTTAGGAATTGTTGCAACAAGAAGTCAGAAATCTGTGAGAACACAGAAGACTTGAACAACCTATCAACCAAGTTGATGTGACTGACAGCTATAGAAAACTCCCTCGACACTGGTAGAATGCACAATGTTCTCAAGAACACATGAAGCAATCACCAAGCTAAAAAATAAAGATATACTGTAGGCTACAAAGGCTTTCAAGAGTAAAAATCATATAAAGTATTTTCTTGGAAAAATAAGAAAATTAAACCAGGAATCAACAGTAGAAAGATATCTGGGAAAGCTCAAGACTTTTGGAAATCAAGCTTCATACTTCTGAAGAGCCCGTTTGTCAAAATAGAAATCACAAAGGAAATAAAATATTTTGAAGTGAATAAAAATTAAAGTAGAATTAAAATTTGCAGTTTGAGGCTAACGCAATGCTTACAGGTAAAAATGACAGCATTGAATGATTTTATTAGACAAGTAGAAAGATCTAAAATCAACAACCTATACTCCCAACTGAAAGAAATAGAAGAGCAAATTAAAAGTAAAGGAAACAAAAGGAAAGAAACAACGAAAATAACAGAAATCAATGAAACTGAGGAAAGAAAAAACAATACAGAAAATCAGATGAACTCAAAGCTGATTCTTTGAGGTGATTGGCAAAACTGATAAATCCAGATTCACAAAGGAAAAAAGGAAACAAGGAAACACAAAGATACAAATATCAGAAAAGAAAAAGAGAGTATTACTACATACCCTACAGGGTATTAAAAAGCTAATAAGCAAATATTATGAGCTACATAGGCCATGAATCTGAGAACTTAGATGAAATGGAAAAATTCCTCAAAATCATGGCAGAAATAAAACCAACTTCCACTTCAGCAAACGTAGAATTTTGAAGGAATTGCAAAATTCAGCCAACAATCCGTTATTCTTTTTTGTTGTCTTTAAGATCTTTCAAGAAGAATTGATCATGTGAATAAGTGAAAGGTAGATGGCAAGAGTGTTGAAGGAGAGAGCAAAGAAGACCACTCATTTAGCAGTGTAAGAATTAAATAAGCACAGAAATATAATACAGAAACAAAGAGAAGCAAAGCCACGTAAAGGTTGTGTACTCAAGTGGGATTCACAGCTCAATAGACACACAATTAAATGGAAGATACAAGAGTCCAAGGTCTTGTCTCACACCTAATCAAGCTGATACTAGAACACAAGTATTTGTTAGTGTGGCTATGTGAAATAATCCAGAGAGAAAAACTGTGATTTGGCCGTATTCACTACGTTGTTGCATTCCCAGTTACCATAAGAAAACCCAAAAAGGACAATATTGACCTTATAGCAGCACTGGGACACAGTAAATGTCATAAAAAGAATTGATGTTTGCAAATATGCTGCTTAATGCAAAAGTAACTTAAGTGTCCAGGAAATTGGCTATACATAACTGTACACACATCTCACGTAGTTACTGGTTTTCAGATGACATGTGTGTACCTTAAAAAGGTAAGCGTGTACAACAGAATAGACACCTATATGTAAACTTTCCAAGTCATTAAACATTTTATACAAAAAATTTTAAATATTTTATAATAGGATCTTACAGTTTCGTAGGCTATATATTATGTGTTGGTAATTCATCAATTATCAAAAAAGTAGTAACATAGAAAAAAAAGCACAAAAAGCTACTTGAGCAATAATCAGTAGGGACATATGAAATACAATCTAAGAATTTAGCTAATTCTGTTTAAAATGTTTTGAAAGACATTTGGTGGTTTGGGGAATTCACACAAGGCATCCAGTAGCTTAGTCTCCCAGTTATATAGCCTCTTCTAAATATTTTGTATCTTCCTCCAGGAAAAAAGATGGGGAAATAATTAGAATAACATAAGGGAAAGGAGCCTCCAATTGCTACAAAGATAAATATTCAAGAACATCATTCTCAGAAAAACTACTTTAAATTCACATACTATTATTTCACTGACAGTACAATTTGTATTTCACAAATTCAGGGATAGTATGTGTTTAAATGGAGTTGATACTCCAAAAACTAAGGACTATTGACATTACTTAAATGCCTGAAAAGGTGGAAGAAGTGGTCATGCTGAAGTTATTTGCATCCTAAAATATTTCAAATACAGTAAAACCTTGGTTTCTAAGCATAATCCATTTAGGAAACATGCTTGTAATCCAAAGCACCCATGTATCAAAGTGAAATTCAAAAATGATTGGCTCAGTTGTGGTCATGTGACATTTGGTCTCACATACTACTCATATTGCAAGACATCACTCATTTATCAAGTTAAAATTTGTTAGAAATGTTTGCTCATCTTGGGGAACATTCACAGAACAAGTCGCAATTCATGGCTTCACTGTATATTAAACACTTGGAAACAATATAATAAAAGACACTAGTATAATATTTGTTATAATAAAACAGGAAATGAGTTGTGAGAAGAGAATGTTGTGAAATAGCATCATCACTAATACTTCTGACTGTCAAAACTAGTCATGGTAAAGATTAAACTGTCTCCTGTTTCAGCAAAAGTGGAGTGCCAAGTGAATTTCAGAGTTCAGTCAATAATGTATTATTCTTCCTGCTGGTACATAAGCAGGAACACACACACACACACACACACACACTTATTGAAATGTTTTGCTCTTTAAAATCTCAAATTGTGATTCATGGCAGCTAAGTAATTTTATTCCTGAGAGCAATTCAATTTATATTCCATTTGGTAGAATTCATTTTGAAGTGTTGAAATAAAGCCAGTTTCCGTTTAGACTGCTTCTAAGCAAAGGCAAAGAAATCACAGCTATTCATAAAGCAAAGAAAGATTAGGAAACAATAAACAACACTATTCTGCAAATTTAAAGATAACTTTTTGCAAACAATCTGTAGAATTGGCTCTAATGAAATAACCTTTATTTACAGCACATATATACTTTTATTTTATTTCTGATTTTACCAATAATAATAAAATAGAAATCATATAATTTAATGCTCTATTGGAATGTTGCTGTTGAAGGACACAAACAGTCGCAATGCTCCAAAGGTGCATGTGAATTAAAATCCATATGTTACCATGGAAAGAATGTAAAATCTTAAGATTTGCTCTCATTTGTGAATCTTAGCACACATTTGAAGACATGCTATGTAATTTTTTATGGGAAAGGATTGTTTATCATTATCTGGATATCAATTTGGTATTAAATCTTACAGAAACACAAGAATACTATTATAATAAGAACCTAAACTGAAGACAATAAGAAAATACTCTTCTTTTAAAGATTTTTTAAATTTATTTATTTATTTTGAGAGAGAGAGCATGCACACACAGGGGAGGGGCAGAGGGAGATGGGGAGAGCATGCAGAGCCCCATGCAGTACTCACAATAACAACATAATATTTAAATTATGTACCAATATATAATATTTACAAATAAACTTGTCAAAGAATATATGAAAACCGCACGAGGAAGATTATTGAATATAAGATGAAAGATGATGCTCTGAATAAACAGAATTGCATAGTCATGACTTAAAATTGCAAAGATGTCAATTTCACCCCATATTAAAATATAACTACAATATAATTTAAATAAAAATTCTAGCTAAATTTTTTAAGAAAAAATTTCTTTCATTCTGTTTTTTAAAGGTAAGGTTTTGTTTTTTTAATGTTTTATTTATGTTTTATTTATTTTTTTGAGAGAGAGAAAATGCAAGTGGGGGAAGGGCGGGTGGGGGAAGAGGATGGAACTCATGCTGTGTTGCTCAAACTCATGAACCCTGAGATCACAGCCTTAGCCAAAGTTGGACTGAGCCTCCTAGGGGCCCAAAGATAAACTCATTCTAAAGTTTATACAAAGAAATACCATTCTGATAATAGCTAAATTAAACTTTAAAGAAAAGAATAATGAAAGTATATTAGTGGGGAGAACAAACTTTAAAGATATTGTTGTATCTATAACAACTTACTATCAGATAAAAGTGAGATCACACATCAATGCAGGAGGATCACATTGTTTAGTAGATCTTTTTCAGGAATGGGTGTAAAGGGAATAAAGGGAAGGGCTCCCTATATAGAGACAAATATAATGAGATTCCAATCTTATACCACATATAAGAATTCATTCTAGGCAGAAGAAATATTGAAGTGAAAAAATTAAAAACATAAAGTTATAAGAGTGCCGATAAATACCTTTATGACCTACCAGCAGTGAAGGAATTCTTAAACTGCAAAAGTACTTCAGAAAAAAAGTTAATTGGGCTAAAATAAAAATATCCATTCAAGGATAGACACCATGAAAAACAAAAGGAATAAACCAATGAAAGAATTGACAAAAATATTCATAATGTCTAAAACAAGGCATTAATCTGTAGATATACAACCAGCTTCTGAAAAACATGAGGTTAACAAGCATAATAAAAAAGCGATATCAAGTATAAAGAGGTAATTTACAATCAAGGAAACACAAAAGGCCAACATGCACAGAAGTGTAGTTCAGAATCAATTGTAATCAAATATATATATATGAAATATAGACTTCATTTTGAACTATGATTTATACAAAAATGAGAAAGGTAAATAACTTCAATTATTGGAGAGAATGCAGTGATGTAAGAAACCAATTCATTGCTAGTGGAAGGTGAACAGGTACAGCCTACTAGAGAGAATCTGTCATTACACAGACAAATAATATATAGGCATAACCTATGACAGAGTCAGCCTACTCCTATAAACTCAAAGAAATTCTCCCACAAGAAGGTAAAGAGAATTTGTCAGGATATCTATCATAGCATTATGTCTATCAGCTGAGAGTTGGAGGCAGCCTGGGTGTCCATCTCCAGGAAAAAAAATAAATAAAATGTCTGGATGAACACATGAGTTTATGCAAGAAATAGAAGAAACAGATATATAGATTGTAACATGAATGGATATCAGAAACATCATGCTTAATTGAAAAGAGATGTTCACAATCTCTTTTCTCACATCTCACAATGTTATTGTTCACAATAACATTAAAGAAATAAAAATATTTACACATAAACATGTATTTTATAAAACCACACATATTGGGGGAAAAAAGATGTACATGAAATACAATAGAATGGTGCTGTTCCAGTTATCTTTTGCTGAGTAACAAACCATGCTAACACCTAGTGTGTAAAAACAACAATTATTCATTTTGCTCACAACTCTGTGAGTCAGGAATCCAGACATGGCCTGTGTAGGTGACGTCTGTATTCACTTGGTGTCCCCGGTAGATATTTGATATTTTATATTGGTGGCTGAGGAGGTCAGCAGTGTTCAAGACTTCTCTGTTCGTATTTCTGAAACATTGGCAGAGACCGTAGAGTCTTGGCTCAGCTGGGACACTCTCCAGCTCATTACGCACCAAAGGAATGTCTGGGTGGTTTCTCCAAGGAGGTAGTCAAATCGTACTCTTAAGTAGAGTACTCTTAAGGAGAGTCCTAGGGTTTACACAGTACCCCTTCCATCATAACTGGGGTCATACAGTTGGTCATAGGCCAACTGAGATGCAAGGTAAGGTGAAAGAGATCCTTTCTGTTAATGGGACGGGTGCCAAAGGTATTCATAGTCATCTTTATTTTGTCGTGGTTGCCTGTAGAGGAAAATAAATGGGAGTAGGGATTGGAGAAAAGGAAATATGTACATTATATAAAAGATGGTCTAGAAGAAAAGAGATAATGTGCCATGAAATGTGGGTTATGTACTGAAATATTAAGAAATCAGAGTCAGATTTTACAGGATGGAGAAGTCCTATAGAGCTGTAACTATCTTTAGTCTCATCCATCATTTGTTAGGCCCCCCTTTTTTTTCCTGACAGAACATTATGACCAACATTTCCACGGTAATCGTAATGCATGTTTTAGTAGGATAGTATTGGTTAGGATGACATTGTCCCCTTAAATTTTCCATATTGGAGCAAATATTGCAAAATCTCACTTATGTTAAATCTGAATTTAGTCACCAGGGAAAAAATTAAGTAGCAGCATTTTGAATGGGTAAGCAACCTCACAGTTCTGAAGGAGAATGGCTACTCCAGTTGAAACTGCCTCTAAAACTAAACAGAGGCACAGCTGCATCTTATAAACAAAAGTAATTTGCACTCATTTTCCTGGGCTTAACATGGAATGCAAACACAGACCATTGTTTTGGGTGTTTCTCTCTCTCTCTCTTTTTTTTTAAAATAAAAACAACTCCTTTTTTAGAAGAAGATTACAGTTTATAGATAACACTCTATAAAACAATTTCGTTGCTGAATCTAGAGTTTTGTGTTTAAATGTCAAGAGATTAAAAACAAAGTCTATAGAGGCATTTATTACAATGACAGACATTTTTTAGTCAATCAAAATATATGCAACCATAAGGTTGCCTCTTGGTCAGTAGAACATGCAGACTCTTGATCTCGGGGTTGTGAGTTTGAGTCCCACATTGAGTGTAGAGATTATTTAAAAATAAAATACATATATATATAAAGAAAGATTTTATTGGAGATATATATATATACCCAATACTTCCTTACTCAAGACAATTTTTAAAAAGCTTCTGAAATCATTAACCAACTAACAGTATGATGCTGAAGGATTTACTTAGTGTTTCCATGTTTTTACATATTGAGAGGCTGGACTACAAATCTTCTAAGATCTTTCCAGAAAAGTTTCATCTCTAATAAAAAATAAATCTTGGCAGAACTAACAAGAAAATTAAAAGTAATATATGATAAAGTCACAAACTAAGTCATCACAGTAAAGAGTGATATTGAAGCAGGGGAGAAAGGAAGAGGGAGTCAATGTTAACCTAGAACTTGAAGAATGGTGTATTTGAATAGGTACAGAGGAAAGAGAAGCACTTCAAGCTAAATAAACATCATGAGAAAGGCTAAAGAAACAGGATTGAAGAGTTGTCTACGGCAGAGCCAAAAAAACTAACTTTGAGCAGCTGGTGGCTCAATCCTACCCTAGGGTTTTGTTTGGCAAGCTGAGTAGATTTCAAATACTTGCTAGTTGCCCACATTTTAAAAAAAGGATGGTGGTGGTGGGAGGAGAGACACAGAGACAGAAAAACTTCATCTAGCTCTCAGTGTCTGACAAAACTGGCCCTTATTCCCACATAGCAAAACTCTGTTGGAACTAAGTAGAGCTTGACCCTTTCCACTCTGCAGTTGTTCACAATTCCCATTAATTTCTATCACACTCAACCGGTCTTACTTATCTATATCCCCCACCTAGTCCAGTAGAGATTTCAATATGCCAAAGCCACAGAATGGATCAATTTTTCAGAAGTTAGAGATGTTACCATTTTCAGGCTATAAAGTCTGAATTTCATCCTATGAGATTTTTACTATATACCATTTTAAACAAGAAGTTTATGTTTTTGAAATGCGTTTTTTGAATATTAAAAATAGTTCCAATTAAATGACTGAAAATGCTAGAAACAAAGAAAAGTCTCCCCAGGAATTGGGAAAAGAGAATCATGGACCAAGAAAAAAGTTGATTTTAGAGGATCATTGCTTTCTTATTAGAGGTGAGAGAGAACTATAAGAAAACAGGGTAATTAAAACAAATGTTGGGCTTTGGGTTGAGTCTGAATATGGGAGTAGATATAATGACTTAATCTACTCATAGGTTAGAGATAGGACTCTCCACTTACCATTTCTGTAATTATTGCATGTTGTCATCATCTGTTTACTCCCTAAAAGGCCACCAGAAAAGTAAAGACTATTAGACTTATTTAGGCAGGGTCGTGGGGAGCAGAGAACCACCTTGACACTTCCTTCATGATAGGGCCATTCTGCTCCTGTATTCTTTATGCACCCTGTGTACTTTGAACTTGTAGAAGAGGTTAATCTTTTTTTCCTCTGCCCTCCTAGTTTCAGTGTCTGGGGCCTGAGAATCCAACTGAATTAAAAAAAAAAAAAAAAGACAGATTAACAATAGAGAAAAAAGTTTAACTACGTACATATGCATAGAGTTTCAAAAAGAAATGAGACTCATAGAGGAGGCCAAATGATTGAGATTTATGTCCCATTTTAGTTACACAAAGGATAAAAGGTTTTGGGCTGCTGGGTGGGAGGCGCAAGTTATGGGGAAGCAGGGGAGGAAAAGTGTGGTAAATAAGGATTGTCTTGTTATGCAGAATCTCTCAGGTGATAAGAGCCTTCTCCAGAAACAGCTCTCTTCCTGGTACAGAGATAGCTTTACAAATGGAAATTTATTTTATTAATACACATTTCCCTTCACAAAGGAAGAAATTTATACTTATTTTTATGCAATTTGTGGAAAGGTAAAGAGTTTTTCTTGCATCTATCGTTTTAAATGGCCTTTAGCTCCAAATAATTCTCACACCAAAGTGGCAAATTATGGGGTTGGCACATTCTGGTATTCTGCAACCTATTGATCCTCTCCTTGTCCACTAGCAGATTCTATCCACAGTCACTGTTCTTGAAAATGTGCGAAATGGGTGGGCATTGGGGATGGTTAATGTAAATTCATCACCCCTACAGGACAAACAATGCAAAGATGTTCTTTCTGAGAGATTCAAAGCACCTTTTTTACTGGTAAAAGTAGTGTTTATTTTAATAGATGGAAGAACTGAGTTTTGTTTGCTGAAACTTTAGATTAGTCTCATTTCTTGAGTTATTGCAATTTTAAGTCTATTTCCCCACCTGAATTTATTCCATGCCAGAGATACCTTTCTTTGATTGATCCAAAATTAATCATCCTACTTAGAAACACATTTATTAAGATTACTGAAAAGAAAATTATTTTAAATGCAGCTATTTTCATTCCTGGCCTGCCGAGTCTGAATGTTAACGTACTTCATTTGGCCCTTCAAATGACTTTGTTTCAGTAATGTGTTGATGACAGCTATTCGCTGGTTCAAATTTAAATTCTTTTTGCCTGGGCTATTTAAATTATAATTGGCACTGACAGCCAGTGGTCGCAAAGAAACCATAGTTACACAATGTGTATTCTTAGCAACAGGAAAATAATGGGGAGAAAAGTCACTATAGCAGAAACACCGGGGAAGGACTTAATGCAATCTGATGAACATCTAGAATATGCATTTAACACCACAAAAATTATACCTTTTTTCAGTAGCAATATTTATCAATCTCATTACTCCTACTGGTAAGATGGCAGTTAAAAACTCTAGTAACAGTGGTACCTGGCTAGCTCATTCGGTAGAATATGTGACTTTTGTCCTTGAGGTTGTGAGTTTAAACCCCCTTTGGGTGTAAAGATTACTAAAAACAAACAAAGAAGCAAACAAACAAAAAACAAAAACCTGCAAAAATAACTGCAACCTCTGAAGTGTTTATCTAAATATGACTTTTTGCTTTTGTTTTTGTTTATAAGGTTTTTGGCAATACTCACTTAGCACCTCTAGCATTCTGAATATTTTTTTTTATAAAATAAACTTTCAATATTCAATATAGACACTGTCAAGTTTTCCATATCCTTTCCTTTGTCAAATGCATTTATACCATCAGGCATTTTAGCACTTAAATATTCAGCTGCAGTTTGCTATATCCAATCAGTTATATAGATTCAAATTGCTCCCTTCATTTTCAAGTGATTCAGATAAATTGAAAGGACACAACACACACATATAAGATTGAGTTTAAAAATCCTTTACCTCTTGTGAATATAAAGGTGAAAAAAAGATGAACTCTAATGATGAGCAGGGTATGGACTACAGTTAGGCTCCTTTATTACAAACCAATAAGCAATTTTACCAGTTTCATCTGAAAGATGATGTATGTATGTTGGGGTTCAGAAACAAACTGTCAAGAAAGAATTCTTGAGATATCTTCACTGCAAAAAAAGGGGGGGTGATGGTGGTCTCATTAAAATGCCGGGGACAGAACCTGTTATACCCAGATCGCAGTATCCTCACCGACCAGAGACCACCAGGGAGACCGAGTCACGCATGCAAAGGCAAAGGGCTTTATTATGGGCTTAAGCTCGGGCTCACAGACTTCACCAGCATATGAGTCCGTGCTGAGAGCCCCGAACAAGGGCAGAGTAGGGTTTTTATGGGGTTTGAGATGGGGGAGTTACAGAAGTTGTGACATGGGAACAGCGATCCAATCATTATTATTCAACATCATTGACAGCGGGTTTGACCATACACATTGTCTAGAGTATTCGTTACTTTTGGCGGGATCCAATTACAACATTTAGAGTACCTTTAAATTCAACCAATCACAGAGCAAGCCTAGGGTCTTGTTTGGCGACTAACAGGTTAACTTTAACATTAGGTATCAGGGTCCTATCTATAGTTTCTATCTCCAGGCCTTTCCCTTAGTAAAGCGGAGGGTGGTCGCTGGACTTTCCTGATTGGGTGTTGCAAGGGTGGTTTCTCCTGCCTTGGGCAATGCGTAACTGCCTGATAGTTTCTGGGAAGCTGAAACTCAGGCCTTCTAGTTCAGAGGGGAAACTTAAAGCCTGTCATGGAGTCAGTTTGGTTTAGACGTTTAGACTTGTGGCCTTGCAAACCCATGGGCAGAAAGAGCTGCACTGGGGTTGTGAGGAATGGCTGATTATGTATCTTCAAGCTGAGAAGTAGTTAGAGATAGCTTAAGTCTCTAAGGAATTTGGAAGCAAAGTTTCCAGGACCGTGAAGGGCTAGTTGTTGTTAGGAAAAGGTCATTTACTACTGTCTAGTAAAATCTTAGTCACGAGACCCTTCAGATGTATATCAGTAGGCCATATGCTTGTAAGATGATTGCTAACATATATCTTGGGGAGGAGGGTGGTTAGAGATAAAGGAGGGTTCCAAAGGGATTTTTACAGGATCCTGGATATTGGGCAAACGTCAGGCTAAGGTTGCCTTTTGCCTCCAGCAAAGTATTAACTTTGAGGGGGCTAAGATCCTTGAGGAAGGTTACTCCTTGTGTCTTAAATACTAGTCAATAGGCTGTAAATTGTAAGGAAATGTATTTTTTTTTCTTTTGCCTTTGTTCTCCATCTCAAAGAGTACTAGAATATCCTCCCCACCCCTGCCCCCTGCAAAATATGCCTTTTTGGCATGTGGATTATTTTGAACTAAAGACCATTAAGAACAAACAGATACAGAAAAAGCTATAAAAAACAGGGCATAAAATTTCCTTTTGTAAAGGAAATTTACATTTATTTAAAAAAATTCAATTTGTAAACATGTCTCTCTCTTTCTCCTATACTTGAAAGGAAGATTTTTAATGACTCTTTCCAGTGGGGACAGCACCAGCTTGAACCTGTGTAATCAACCTTGCTGAAAAACATCCATCTGCCTTACTTTTCCTGATCGCTTTCCCATAATTTGCCTCCTCCACCCAGAAATCAAAAACCCATTTTTTTTATTTAGCCTAAGATGGTATATAAGCCCAAGTCCTACATCCCATTTGGGTTACTCATCACTGCACACTCTCATATGCATGCACGATGCATCTTCTAATAGAATTCTGTACAGTTTCCCCTTATTAATCTATCTCTTGACAGTCTCATTTAGAAGGTCCCAGCCAGAGAACCTGAGCTCGGTACGGGAAGAAGATATTTTTTTACATACACATATTCCTAGTTGCTAAAACACACCTCCCTCCAACATTTGTCCATGCCTTTACCTACCTTAAATACCAATCGCACATCAATTTCAGTGTTAGTTTACCTTTACACAATTGGATTCATAGTGAAAACAGATATACTTTGGCAGAATAAATTTTGCAAGCTCTTTATAGTAAGGGAACAGATCCTTTTTTTTATTCTAAATGCCTAACACAATATAATGAATATCTCTTAACGACTGTGGTAGAAGTTATCCAAAATACTACAGCAGGATGCATCACTTCATAAAAATTCGAGGAATTGTTGAAATAATATTTTACAACTAGCTATCTTCTGCTTACCATTTGTTAAATTCTATATTGAAAGACATGGACATTTCTAAAATTTATTTCTTGTAGAGTAAGAAAAGGTACTAAAGATTTTTAAATACAGGTCTAGTTATAAGCCATTTCAGTGCGAAAGTAGAAGGTAGGTATTTTCAAACACATCAGTGACAAGTCCATTTCAGAAGGCCAGAACACAGGATTCAGTCCTAAATTGATCGAGGCTCTTGGAAATAAAGGAAAGAAGCTTGATAAGAAGGTATACTCTCCATCACTTGCTTATAGATCCAGACACGAAGCCATATACTAAATATTAAAGAAAGATGAATTCTTTTTCTTTGCTAAAATAATAGGTGAATTTATCTTACTGTGTTTCCTTTCACTTAGCATTCTTAAGAACCCAAAGCTATTGTGGTTGTAAATATGAATGTGATCATTTGAATTCTATCTTTACATGAAATTTTAAGTGACAATGACACTATTTTGACATTATAAGTTCACTCCCTTCTGATAATATACTATTACTACATTTTGTTTCTGTGACAGTATCATTAGGTTAATCTACAATATGAGGTGAATAAAGGATATGGCTCTGTAACTATAACATTTCCAACTTCAATTCTTTGTCATAGACAAAATGAACAAAATAGCAGTAGGATAGCCTTAAGTTTAGATGTATTCTGAAATGCAAAGTCATAAGGAAAATAATTTCAATTTAATAAGAAATTTAAAACTATAACCTTTAGAAGTCTGGGAATATACCCAAGGAGATAATTGTTTCCTTAACAGCCCAACTTAGTAATTCTATAGTAAGAAAATTCTCCAAGGATATATCACATTAAAAAGTTATTTCTTCCATCTTTTTTGGTTTGCAGTCCATTACTTTAAAATGAGCCATTCATTTTTAATTACAGGTTAGGCATTGTTTCTTTTAATTGCATTTTGATGGTGTAATGTTCAGTAAAATGAGAAGGACAATGATGAAGCCAAGAAAAGGTAAAAGAAAAAAATATGCTTCCCCGTTATCTACTTTTGACTAAGGGCTTAATAAACGTTAGTTATAATTAAATTAGATCAGAACCTTGTTTTTAAGTAATTTATATCCTCAACTTGGGGTTCAAACTTAGAACCCCAAGATCAAGAGTCACACGCTTTACTTACTGAGTCATCCACGCATTCGCAGAGCCTTTATTTTAAACACAGTGTAAATGTTTTAAAGATCTATTTGAAAAAAAAAGATCTATTTGAATTTTGTAATTTAAAAAATCCTGATTTCCCTTCCCTGAAAGTTTTTCCTCACTTACCTTTCTCTCTTGCACTCATGCACACAATCCCCAATTGGTTGAGTATCCGTTTGCCTTTTATAATGTATTTTTTAATTGGCTTTTCTTACTAAAAGACTGTTTTTAAAGACCTGGCAGAGCTTATGCCCTATTTAAAAGAAAATCTCATATGATCACACTCAAGCATTACTCAGGAGAATGAAGTCTCATAAGAAATTTTATTCTAATACCAAAGAATCGCCTTAAACCAATTTATACTGAAGCTCATCTGTAATCACTTAAGTCACAAGCATTATACCCTCCAGCTCCTCTTTCATCTCCTGGTGATTCTATATAGCAATAGCAAGCTGTTTTCAGAAGGACAAAAAGCTCATTTGAAGGGTTTCATAATTAACACATGCCTTGAGAGTTTATTTCATTCACAAAATGACAAAATTACCCAGCCCTTGGATGTATCAGCCCCTGCCATGAAATTGTACCCTATCTGTGCAGAAAGAGAAAAAAAGTCTGATTTGCTTATTTATGTAATTAGGATTGATTGGGCACTTACTATGTGTCGGGTAATATTCAAGGCAAATGAGAAGACAATGCACATTGTAAAATTTGGAGCCCAATAGACCTAAAATTAAATACTGATTCTGCTATTTATTAACAGAGTGTGTAATAAGGAATTTGGCTGCCCTTTGTCTCTGGTTCCTGGGAGGTAGCCTCTAAAATCCTTGGAATTTTCATGAGTGATAGCAGTGTCTTTGTTATTCATGCTGGGCTCCTGGGACCACACCTGGATATTTCATGCTAACAAGGGCCTCTAGAGAGTGTATACTAGTGAGATGTCTCAGGATGGGGGCTGGCCATGGCAGAGAGACCACAAGGTGTGATTAGATGGTTGGAGCTTTGAGCCATCGCCATATCAGTCTTCAACCACCTGGACAAAGATTCAGCCGATCCTGTGTATCTAATGAAGCTTCAATTAAAACTCAAGACACCAAAGCCTAAGTGAGCTTCTTGGATTGACAATATTTCATGCATTTTTTCCCACACTTTGATGTCGGGAATACAGTATCCCTGATCAGCGACTTCTGTGAGTCTGTCTAGCAAGCTATAGAAAATTAGGATGGTTTTGGCAAACTGCTAAACTTGCAGTTGATGTCAGAAGTCTTGGGGAGACTTGATGATCTGGAAGCCTGCACTTAACCCCACGTTTGGATAATTCCAGGTACTAAGCAACATTCTATGTCAAACTACTTATCTTTTCTAAGTCTTAGTTAGCATATCTTTAAAATAGGTAAGATAGTAGTATCTAAGTTACCGGGTTGTTATAAAGATGAAGTAGTTTTGTGAAGTATTTATCATATATATTGCACATCATAGGTTCTCACTTATGCTTTATTATTATTAGCTAGGAATTTTTAAAATGCAGCCTAATGTATTATCTTTTGAATGAAAAGACTCCTACTAAAAATCTCTCATATAGCACACAAGAAAAGGATATATCAGTTTCCATGCATCAGGTCTTTGACTTGTTTATCTTATCTGTCAGATATGAGAACTCCATCTGTAAATATCACATCAGGGTCAGTGATCTGAATATCACTAGGAACCTTAGGCCTATGACTAGTACTTTCATTACAACAACAACAACAACAACAAAGCATGAGAATTACAAGACAGAACTCCATTACAGATATCTAAGATTTAAAAGAAGGGTAAATGAAGGTAGGTAGTAACTGAGAAGGTAGTAGCTGAGAAGCAACAGTGACATAATAAACTCAGTGGGTGAGAAACAGAAGACTTTGCTCGGAGCCTTGATTCAGACAGGACGTCTTCACTACTTTCAGCTCTGTGACTCTGGAAGTGGACCTGACCCATCTGAAAATGTAGCTGATGCCTATTATTAGAGCAGAAGTGAATATCAAATGAAGTGGTGCTTATAAAAGAACACCAAAACTCTATGTTTTGTTTAATGAGTGTAATCATTGGCTTGGACACACAACAATAATCTCATACAAGGGTAAAAATAATTTTGAGCAGTGAGATAGAAATCCAATTGTCTAACTTGATTAGGATGAGAATATTGGGTAAAATAAAGTTGCCATTGACAAATAAATCCTTACAGTTATGATTGATGTAATTTAAGGATTCATCTCAGACTATCAAATTAAAAAATAAATAAAAGGCTGCAAGTCAGATGTGCCCACAAAGATGTTCTAATTAGTCTACAGAGTTTAAAAAATTCTTTAAGAAAAAGAATTTTTACTTGGTATATTTGACCCATATTCCCCAGTGGCAATTATTGATTGGGGGAAAAAAAAGGGGGGGGGGTAGTCCATTTCCCTCCAGTTTTCCACTCTTCTCACTCAAGCTCCATTTCTTCATTTATATCACTGACCCAATATCTAGTGGCATGTGTGCCCCTGACTCATTGCACAGAACTGAGTACCTTCTAGAATCGGGATGTTAGTGAATGGTAAAAAACAAATAGAAGTGGACGAGGAGCGCAGCGGAACAAAACAGGAGATCAAAGGACCTTTGTTAAGAACAAAATGATTCACAAGCCGGGGGAAGGCAAAGCAGGGAGGAGAGGGATTATAGTTCAAGTACCTAAAAAGCCTTGCAACACAATGTCTTATTGGCCTCAAACTTGTTATTTGTGGAAGAATCCAACAGCCATGCATTTAGCCTGGCCTTCCAGGAAGCACTGCATGTAGAGGAAGCTGCAGCTGTGGTGAGCAGGACGTGATTATCCCGGATCCATGCAGAGCTGTGAAATGCAGCACTTCTGTTTTTACATTTGTTAACACATCTGTCTGCAAAGATGCCTCCTCAATTCTTACTCGAAATATGGAAAATGATTCCTAACTTATTCTGGTAACGGGTGCAGTGACAGTAGTGAAAACTTTGACAATCAGAAGGAATGCATTCACACCATAAAGAAGGCCAAGAAATCTTCCTTTTTATTCAGGACACTGAGTGTTAATTGATATCTCGTCCTGACCTCAAAAATATTCTAGCCCTCTGACATCTTGGGAAAGTGTAAGCAAGAACTTCTAATACAACAGAGAAACAAAGACCTGACTGTTAGGTGGGGAGAATGGTGGCTGCGTATATACGAGTGCTCTTAAACGTGTCTGTTAGAATTGTGTTAGGACGCTGAGGAAGTGGAGTGAGTCCCTGCAGTGATTCTGCCTCTCTCTTGCTACTGCCAGAGAAATATGGGGAAGACACAGGTAAGCTGACTGTGTGTGAATAGGCCTGGACTGGCAGATCTTGTTAACATCCATATTTCTGAGGTAGGTGACTCATATCCATAAGGTTATATTAGATTGTAAGAAAAAAAAAATAGCAGGGCACCTGGATGGCTCAGTCAGTTAAGCATTTGACTCTTGATATCAGGTCCGCTCGTGATCTCACGTTTCATGAGCTAGAGCACCAAGTTGGGTTCTACACTGACAGCGTGGAGCTTGCTGGGATTTCCCCTCTTTACCTCTCTCTCTGCCCCTCCCCTGCTCATGTCCTCTCTCTCAGAATAAATAAATAAACATTGGGGAAAAAAATAGCAGAAGCCAATATCTGAGTTCCTTCAATCATTTGTTGGTTAAAGCTTTTTCTAAATATTTATCCATTTATTTTGAGAGAGAGCGAGTGGGGGAGAGACAGAGAAAGAATCCCAAGCAGACTCTGTGCTGTCAGCACAGAACTCTTTGCAGGGGCTCGGTCTCATGAACCGTGAGATCATGGGCTGAGCCGAAATCGAGAATTGGCCGATTAACTGACTGAGCCACCCAGGTAGCTAAATCAAATTAAATAATTTATCCAAGAGATATCAGTCGGTAAACTCATATGAATTCACTGACCATTTAAGGATTACAAACTTCAAGGAACTTAAAAGTCGCTAAGAAAGAAAGGACAGGCATCTCTAAAATCTATGGAAGCTCTCTCTAATTAAATATCTAAAGAGCATTACTGACAAGAAGTGCTATACATTTCCAGATAAGGAAAAGGCTGTGTATTTTGCAGGCGCACCCTGGAGAAAGCGAAACTTGAATAATAAAATCCTTGGGGGACAAAAAGAAGCCAAAGTTGCGTTCATGCAAGCCTTTGCTTCAAACTCCTTCATGATTTCCCGCTACTGATGGTAATGAGCTTTTTATTAAGACATTCCAGACACCGAAAATCGGGTTTCAAACTAAATTCCAGCCTTATCTGCGACTGCTGCCTGGCTCTGCCAGTCATTCCAGACTGTTTCCAGTCCCCAGACATGACGTGTATTTGCAAACTTCCATGTCATCTTCGGTGCTGCTCCTGCTGCTTTTCCCTACTCTGCATGCTTGGTAAAGTCTAGCAGACCCTTCAGGGTGCAGCTCAGATGCCAGGAAATGGGGGAACCTTTTCCTTATTCCTAGTCTCTAAAGGAAGTATTTATTAACCTTTTTTTCGGTGTTCACACGGCGCTGCGGCTGCAGAAGTTAGGGCTTGAGGAGGGAGATCAGCACCCCTATCGTCTCCATCAATAACCTTAATTCTTTATAAGAACAACTGATTTTTTTTAACTGTACCAGCTATGCAATTAAATCTTCATGTCGTTGCCACTGAAGCTTTCAGTGCAACATATGCATTAATCATATAACACTTTCCCACTACATTATTGGTAGTGTTTACTTCTCTTCCTTTGTACACTGTGAACTTTTCCAATACAACAAATAGTTTGAATGCTACTCAGTTCCAGGCAATGCACCTCAGGTACGCAACTGCACAGTTCCCTAGTTCCACAGTATGGTTTATAGTCTTTGATTAGAGTAATAACTAACATTTAAAAATCTTACACACTTTCATATAATCTACGTTAAAAACTCTGGAGAATTATTTGCTTCCTGATTACTCTTTTCTTTTCTACAGTTATTTGCCTTTATTTTCAATGCAGCTTTTTATCATCTTCTGGGTTAAAGACTCTATCCTGGATAGACAACATTCTCAGAATGTTCTCTGAACACTAGAAAAGTATTATGTAGAAGGCAATTTCCTTGTCCTTAGGGGCCAATAATACAAGCATCTTGGATTACAAAGTCCCTGTTGAACCTACTTGATTCCTGAAGTTCCTTCTTCAAGAAACTATTCTAACTAGATGAAGTTATTTCAAAGTTCTCCCTCATTTGGCATGATTAAAAATAATCTCTATTAGTTTGGTAGTATAGTATTGGCAACACTTTAGAGAAATTAGGGGAAAAAAGAAAGGGATCAATGATGTTAGGTTGGGATTCCCAAAAGCCTTGGGATTTAAAGCAATTCTAACAAAACAGGGAGGAAAATAAGAGAGTAATTCCTCATAGGGAAAATAGCATGGACTTTAAGAAAAATATTTTCTATGTCAATGGAAAAATAACATGAATTCGGAACCTAATTTAAAACTGAAAAATATACGACTAATTTTAGCAAGCACCACAAATTTCAAAACGTACTTCTTTGCTGATCATCTAAAATATTCTAATTCATGTAGACATAAAATGAATCTTTGAATGTGAATTTTTTTTTTAGATTTGGATTACACAATCCCAATCAGTAACAAGAAATCATCGTTGATTAAGACTGACAGAAATAGAAGTTTGAATTATATATGTCTGATATATGAGCTGTCATCAACTTTTACCAAGTGACTGCTATATCACTCAGAATATTTCAAAGCAGATTTTTTTTACATATGGTATATCATTTGCAATAAAAAGATTGATATACAAATTTTCCCTGATGGTATATGTATGCAAATGATCTCAGTGATTCTAAAATTATTTTGCTAGAAAGGAAACTGAATGCAAGACATAGACAAATTAGCCAAAGCTTACGTATTCAGACCAGCAAAAACCTGGCTTTGGATAAGTAAGAATTTTAGTTAAAATTTCAAAATGTCATTGTAATTGTTGCTGCCCTGTTTCTTCTGGCTATGCCGACTCATTGTCATCACACATAGTTTCAAGGTTATTCTAGGATTCTTCATTTCTTATCCTGACTGTTGCTTCATTTCCTCACTATGCTATTCTTCGGTGAAAAAAAAAAGCCATATAATTAGATCATTACAAAAAATTAAAATCTGATTATTTTGCATTATGCATCTAGGATACCAGCCTTTACAGCCTACTTAACGTTCTAATTGGGAGCTTCTGTTTTTAAACTTTTTGTGTCAAACTTGCATCCTAGGTCATCTTTTCAAAAAAATAATCCACTTAAGCCCCGTGATCTATTAATAAATATAAGCTTGTTAATGACTCATATATTCACTCACATTTCAAGGAACCACTTGGTATACTTCAAAGAATAAGAATCTTAGAAATAAAAAGACCTGAGTTTCACTAATGGCTCTACCAATTGCTAGCTGGGGTCACTCACAGAAATTATGATAATTCATACAATTATCTGAGATCCCAGTAGTAAAATAAAGTAAAATCACCTTTTGTAATTAAAAGGAAAAGTATTTGTAGAAGAAATGGCACATTAGGATCATTAATATAATTGGCACAATGAATATCACCTATTCTTCCCTTCTGTAAAGAAAGATTTAAGTTATTTAATTTTTAAATGTTTGTTTATTTACTTATTTTTTATTTTTTATTTTTTTTATTTTTTTAAATGTTTTATTTATTTCTAGGAGAGAGAGAGAGAGAGAGAGACAGCGTGAGCAGGGGAGGGTCAGAAAGAGAGGGAGTCACAGACTGAAACGGGCTCCAGGCTCTGAGCTGGCAGTCAGCACAAAGCCCGACGCGGGGCTCGAACCCACGAACTGCAAGATCATGACCTAAGCGAAAGTCGGACGCTTAACCGATTAAGCCACCCAGGCGCCCCAATTTACTTATTTTTTATTTTGAGAGAGAGCAAGCACGAACAGGAAAAGGGCAGAGCGAGAGGTGGAGAGAATTTCAAGCAGGCTCTGTGCTGTCAGCACAAAGCCTGACACAGGGATCAATCCCACAAACAGTGAGATCATGACCTGAGCTGAAACCAAGAGCCAGATGCTTAACCAACTGAGCCACTCAGGTGCCCAAAGTTTAATTTTTCAATAGATTATTTTGTCATCCTATTTCCAAATTTCAGGTTGGTAATGGATCAGCTTAATTTTTTAAAATTTATTATTATTTTTTAACCCATGCAAAAGGTAATAAAGGTCAATACACACAGAAACACCTATTCAGTCTACCTTCAGTTATCACTTTAGGACATTAGTCACATAGTCCAATGACATTGACATTTGCAAATAACTTTCTAAGTTCTTATTTAAAATTTTCTTCACAATATCTTGTCTTGAAATTGTTTCATGGTATTGAATGTTCACATTCTATGAGAAGAATTTTTTTAACAAGAAATAGTCTCAAGTTATTAAAAAAACACACATCAGGAAAGAATTGGATGAAAAATAAGTCATACCAATTTTGTTAAATATAAGATATCTAAAATAATAAAGTTGAGGGGCGTCTGGGTGGTAAGTGTCTGAGGTCAGCTCAGGTCATGATCTCAAGGTCAATGGGTTCAAGCCCTGCATTGGGCTCTCTACTGATAGCTCAGAGCCTTGAGCCTGCTTTGGATTCTGTGTCTCCCTCTCTCTCTCTGACCCTACCTTGCTCATGCTCTCTTTTTCTCAAAAATAAAATAAACATTAAAAAAAAAATGAAATAAGTATCCCTGGGTGGCTCAGTCAGTTAAGTGTCTAACTTTGTCTCAGGTCATGATCTCATGGTCTATGAGATCAAGTTCCGAGTCAGGTTCTGTGCCGACAGCTCAGAGCTTGGAGCCTGCTTCTGATTCTGTGTCTCCCTCTCTCTCTGCTCCTCCGCAACTCGTGCTCTATCTCTCTTGCTCTCAAAAATAAGTAAAATATAAAAAAGAAATAAAAAAAACAAAATAAATAAAATAAAGTTGAGCTATATGGAATATAAATTCCCTTCACTTAGTAATTATATTGATAAATCTATTTTAACCATATAAAATCATACTAAATATATTTGCTTTTATAAAAGGATAGATCTAACGAAGTGAAGTTTATTTCACATAACATATAATTACTTTAAAAAGCATCTGGGGCTATGTTATACATGTACTAATTGGAGGGATGTGAGGAGTCCATGCCTCAGTCTAACATTTGGGCTTTTATTGAGAATAGACCCTTCCATCTCTGAACACCCCCTAATTTTGAATATATGCCTGAGTAGTAATTATGGTTGTAGCCAAGTAAAAACAGATGATAGAATAGGTAAAACACAGTTGTTGGGACCATATTGGGGAAAATTCTTGTAAATGCAAGAGGGAATATTTGCAGTTTCTTTCAACAAGTATTTATGGAGCATCTGCTCAGTGTTCAGAACTGTGCTATTTGGCACTATATCTTTTTCTAAACTTGGATATTCCAGTTAAAAATCTTTAACTGTCAAGGAGAAATATTTTGTCTTTCTTTGGGAGTGTCAAGTCATTGCCAAATTACTTAAAATGGTATTTGAACTTAAGGACAGTTTCATTTCTGCTAAGTTGGAGTAAACCTCTATTTTAAAAAGTAGCCAATTAATCAGTTTTTTGAAGCTCTTTCTACACTACTTGCAAATCATAAACTATAGTCAATGAGTCATGAATATTTTTATAACTTGACTTTCAGGATGTTCAGAGGAATAATTTTTTTAGTGTTTATTTTTGAAAGGTGGGAGGGGCAGGGAGAGGAGGAGACACAGCATATGAAGCAGGCTCCAGGCTCTGAGCTGTTAGCAGAGAGCCCAATGCTGGGCTTGAACTCAGGAACTGCGAGATCATATCTTGAGCTGAAGTAAGATGCTCTATAGACTGAGCCACACATGCACCCCTCAGTGGAATAATTTTTTAAATGTTCCATTAAATACTTTTTAGATAGAATGGGATAAAACTTCATCTTCCTATGACACAATACCTTGAACAAACCCTGTACATAAATAAAAGCATTTAATAAATATTTCTCAAATTTATCTGAACTTACCATCAATTCAGAATGAGTATGAAATAAATGACAAAACTAAGAAAGTCAAATGCCGTATTCTAAATCAATATTTTAAGTCTTGGAGACAGAGGGGATAATAATAATAACTAGGGCATTAAGTATATGATAGAAAAGATCATGTATATACACACAAAAAAAGAAATAGTTTTATTTCCAATTTGCTGTAGGAATCCTTCAATAAAAGTCTTTCCTTTTCATCTGACTCTGTCTTTACAACGTATTTATTGTATATATTCCTAGGGTTTGGGAAATAATGGGTATTTTTGATATACTTTGGTATTCTTTTTATGAAATATTTCCACAACTTGTGCTTTTAAGAGAAAGAAAGAAAGAAAGAAAGAAAGAAAGAAAGAAAGAAAGAAAGAAAGAAAGAAAGAAAGAAAGAAAGAAAGGGAAAGAAAAAGAAGGAAAGGAAAAGCAAAAAGTCACTTAGACATTATTTGTAGAAAATCTGGATGGATATATGTAATTCTTGGTTTATTCAAGAATTTGAAACAAGGGAATAAAGGAAGAAAAGGAAATTATTTTGCTGGTCAGCAGATCACTAAATTTAATAAGGGGTACTAAATTTAAGGGGCACCTAAAAGATAACTAAATAATTGAATGAAGTGATAAAATGAACAGAGAATTTGCCATTATTTGACCTCTCCTATGCAGGAGAAAGAACTGTATTTTACTTTGTGCCATAGATTAATTCAAATAGAGATTAAGCTCTCATGAAATCCACTTTGCTTTTGAGGATTTCATCACACAGTGGCATGAGACACATTCTGTCTCACTACCTCAAAATGAAGGGAACACTTGTTATTTCAGTTCCATACAATGGAAATGAGACTAAAGTATAAAAGATCAACAACTCAAATAACATTTCTGGTTTTAAAAAGATAGCACATTAAAAAACATCATAATCATTTCCTACCCACATTTCTGTTAGAACACAACTTAATAGCTTGATCTGAGTTTAGAAAGGGGTGATGAACATGGTAAAACTAAATGCTTGAGTTCAGGATAAGGTATTGAATCCTTTAAGATTTGGTCTTTTTGAAAAGCATGCATGAGTAGCAAATTCCCATTTTTTCCACTATATGACATAATATTCACAAAAAGTGCAAAGTAATCCAATGAATATTTTGAGATTTTAACAGAACAGTCAAAATATTTTGTTGAGCACTACAATAATTAGTTATCACTATTGGTAAGCAATTGTCAATATAATTGATATATTAACAGCAGTAGCATAAATAGGACAGGTTGTCAATTACACTACATTCTTTGTTTCTATTGCTTATTCTTTCACTCTCAGTAAAGAGCACTTAAATGAAAGCATAAGTGACATTGTTTTAGGGGAAGACTTTAAATTGTTCTTAAATAGTATCTGTAAACAATTTAATCTCTATTAATAACTTTCTTGTGACATGTATCACAGAAGATACTAACATGCAAGAGCACTATGCCACAATGGGAACATTGAAAGCCAGTGGATTTTTGTTGTAAATATTTTTATTTATTGGCAAGGGGGAGAAAGATGGGGTTGGGGCAGAAAGAGAAAAAAAGAGAGGGAGAGAGAGAATCCCAAGCAGGCTCCATGCTTTGAGTGGAGCTTGATGCTGGTCTCCATCCTACTACTATGAGATCATGACCTGAGCCAAAATCAAGAGTTGGATACTTAACCCACTGAGCAGGTACCCCTCAATTATAAATATTTTTAATTAGATAGAAAAAAGGTTTTCATTACAACAAATCACATACTGCTGAGAGACACGTATCATTACGTGTGTAAAAACAAGTTGGTTCATCCTAAAGAAATTTTGATCATTGCATTGTGGGATATTGGTCAAATTTTTTATCTGGAAGTAAGTTCTGTATAATACTAGTCTGTATTAACCTAAATTAGCCTGAAATTGCTTTTAAATTACTTTAAACATAAAGAAGAAGCAGATTTAATTTCTGGTGTTATGCTATCAAATACCATTTCTAATACTGAGATTTCCAGTTTTGTTACCCAGGATAATAAAGGGTCAGATTATTTATCTTTGGATGGTGGACTATGTATGAGTTTCATTTTATCTGTCATGTTTTTAGAAACTTCCAAATTTTATTTTTTTTTAAATTTAATGTTTTTTAAAATTTTTGACAGGGAGAGAGAGAAAGCAAGTGAGGGAGACACAGAATCAGAAGCAGGCTCCAAGCTCTGAGCTGTGAACACAGAACCCAATGTGGGGCTGAAACTCATGAATCATGAGATTATAACCTGACCCAAAGTCAGACTCTTAACAAACAGAGCCATCCAAACACCCCCAAAATTTTCTATAAGGAGTATAAATATTCATTGCATAGAAGATATATTAAAATAGATTTATATCCATATGTGTATACACTTACTTATACATATATGTATGCATGTATCTATACCTGTTTACATATATGTGTGCATNAAGACCATTTTAAATCTGAATGTTGAGTTCTGATCATTATTCTTACATTTGTTCAAATGAGATAAGCAATTTTCTTCTTTCTTGGAGATTGAGACTTATTGATGTTAGTCAAACTATTATACAATGTGTGATCAAAGGTTAAGATCAGGCAACACTGAATAGCAATCATGTCTTTTATATGTAAATAAATTAATGCAATGCATTTATTCTTTAAGTCGTTGTAATATTGGAGTTAGCAACAATTTATGAATCTTTGGCTATAATAGGAATTTGGGAAATGACAAATAAATACCTGATAAATATAATAGCTTATATAATAATTACAAGATATAATATATTATTATATCTAATTATATAATTTAACATGCTTATTATATTTATTTATCACAAACAGAAATAAATAAATAATATAATATATAATAAATATAACTAATAAATAAGACTAGACTTATTTTTATATAAATTTATTTATATATTTATAATTTATTTATATATAAATTTATTATATATATAAATATATAATAAATATAACTAATAAATAAGACTAGACTTAAAAATCCAGGAGGCAGGGGTTCTGAAAACAAGAGAAGTATATACAAAGTATCCTGACCAAATAATATACTCATTCTACTTAGAAAATATTCCTACAGAGTAACTTGTTAGGAACTATGCTCTTTTCTGCTTAGTAGACTGCACACAGGAAAAATACACGGGCTTTGGATAAAATTTTTATCAAAAAGCTTAAAACAAACATAATTAGACTAAGGCACTCCACATTATCCACCATTGTACTTCATAGGTAATGCTGATTCCAGTTGGCATTTAGTAGGCAGGCAGAAAATTGTGGCAATTATTGAAAATTATTGGGTTTTAAACACAGTGTACTCAACTCTCTCCTCTCATCCTCCCAACCTCATGCAAATTCTTTTTATTGGGAAAATAATGAATTGTGCTGCTTCAGCACCAAGGAAGCTACATTTTGAAAAATAATGATTTACATTTTTTATTGCTATTTGTCCCACACAAAGAGCACACATGCACTTGGGTGGCTTTTTTTTTTCAATCTGAATCATGATTTTCACTTTTCATCCATTTCCCTATGCTTAACATACTTTCTTACAAAAGGTTCTAACTCAGTCCTATGTCCTTCAAGAAGCTTTTTCTAATTTCCCTAAAACAACTTCATATTTTTTTCCATCACATTTTCACAGGTTTTGTTGTGGTCCCATCAAGCCCTCAAGTCGGCCTGCTAATACAGCTCTGTGCACATTCAGTCCACCAACTCTCTTCTGATCCTTCAATGGAACTGAAGCGTAATCATCTCTGTTCCCACCACCACCCACTCCAATCACCTGCACGTGACTGAAATTCTCTGGGAATACAAAGATGAGATTGTTCAATACAAAGATGCCTTAAGTTCAATGACTCTTAAAACAAAAATATCTTTGCCTCCTTATTAATTCCACAAGAAGAATTTGTCTTCTTTGCTGTTTATTTACTTTGTTTTCTTTTGTTTGGGTCAGATAAATCAATACGTGGTTAGATGAGTAAAATGTTGAACTAAAAGAATATTCAGCTTTCAGGTAGTTATAGGTAAACTTTTATCTTTTTTTCTTATTTCCTAAGAAAAATTATCTTTTTAAATGACTTGGCATTTCATTTCAAAAAATAGCAATTCCAAGTGAATGTCTATTAAATTTGATGAATCAAAATAACATGCTATTTGAAATGTGGCACAAACTATTTATAACAATAAAATACTCTTTTGGATGAAAGTAGATTTTAAAATTCTTAAATCAATTAAAAACAGAAAAATAATTCTGTGTTGCATGGGTTCAGAATTGTTTTTTCACAAACTAATACCATATGTTTATTACAAAGATTATTAATCTTGGAAAATATATCTGCCAGTTTATGTCACTGTCTGAAAAATGGAAAATTATATACATTAAATTATTGATAATTCATTATAGATTTTCATTGTCAGTATCAAGCTTTTATCCAGTATAATAATTTATTAAAACTACCTTTTAGAGAATCTCTCTGCTGCTATCTTGAAATAGAAGAAAATTTATTTTCTCTAAGTGAGCCTTTGAAATGGAGGAACTTAAGGAACAGAAAACATTAAAATACCTTATTTCTGAAACAAAGAGTTGAACTTATGTCTAAAAAGATTTCTTTCTAAATTACTTACTAGTGACTCCATAATTATATATCACATTAGTAAGACAATTGCCAGCTTTGTCTTGAGCCTAAATGGGCTCAGAATTACTATGAAATAGGCTAAACATGTGTGCCTCTTGTATTCTGAATATTCACATTGGTGCCTACTGTGTACCAGGCCTTGTGCTTAGCACTGAGTCACAAAGAAAAATAAGCCTTGAATATTGTCCTAGCGGACATCACAATGTTAGCTAACAATATATAAATCGATGTTCCATAACCAAAATCATGTCTACTAAATCAATCAGTTTTACCCTGGATATTTTGGAAACTACAGACTCAGTCATTACAATCTCACGAATAATAGCTTCTCCAAGTAGAAACAATGAGCAAAAGGCAAAGTAGCAACTTACTTTGTATTACAATTCCTAAAAATGAGATAGAGTTCAATTTATTTATTCAATATAAATTGAACCAGAATTTATTTTTGAAATGAAGAATTTCAAATATAACATAAAATGTTATATTGTACTGTTTCTAGAAAATTTTATTTCCTGATTAGATTTTGTCCATTATGAATCATATTGCTTTTGCATGAAAAGAACCTGTCAAGAATGGATGTGTCATTTTGCAAACAAACATATTTCTAGCTCACTATAAAATATTACTGATGCTAATTAGGTTAGTTATTATAAGCAAGGACTCATGGATCTTGACGTCAATTAATCTAATTTCTACTCTATTGAAGTGCTGTGTTCACTAGATAATCTGAATATAGCTCAATGATTTGTATCATGTCAGATTGAGCTATTTCTTTCCATATCTGAAAAACACATTATCCTAAAGCCAAAATGGATTTTTCCTGGCAAAGTTTGGATAAAGAAAAAGTGGAAGACATTATCAGATAGAGGTTGCTAATTTGCTACTTTGAGAAGCATAAGTTTCACTTTTACCTGCACAGCTAGAGCATGACAGATTAATGTTGTATAGCATAAAATAATTTGCAGTACACCTTGGTGAAAAGTCATAGTGGGTGTGAAGTCTTCGCTAAAATATGGAATTCTAAACAAATTTTTTTTCTAACACTTGAAAAATCTCATCTGGGATGGGTATGTATGTACAAGTACTACATGCATCTCCATAAGTTGAACACAAACTGAATAGAAACTTTATGTTATTACTAACACTTCTTGATTATACAGAATTTAGGTTTTCTATATCAAATGGTTTTAAAAACAGACAGGCAGACCACAGCTATGGACACGATGGATAAGTCTTTATTTGTTTATCCATTTAGATTTAACAAGCCAATTTATATGACAGTCCAATAGTCTTTTTCTGTGAGGATGTCGGGATGTTGCTATGTGAAAGAAGGAAGAAGGAAAGAGTGTTTGTTACAGTGTCATACTGTCAAACTGCTTGATGGTTGGATATTTTCCAATCCTGTAAGTATAACTAATGACCTTTGCTGAAATCCTGTCTCCTCTTGATACAGATCTTCCTCGACTCACATTGAGGTTAACTCATGATAAACCCATCATAAGCTGAAAATAGCATAAGTTGAAAATGCATTTAATAAACCTGCCCTACCCAACATCATAGCTTAACCCAGTCTACCTTAAATTAAACATGGCTTAGAACACTGACATTTGCCTACAGTTGGGCAAAATCACAAAACCTATTGTATAACAAAGTGTTGAATATCTGATGTAATTTTTTAAAGTTTATTTATTTGAGAGAGACAGAGACAGTGCAAGTGTGTGTGGTGGGGGGCAGGGAGAGATATTGAGAGAGGGAGAGAGGGAGAACCCAAGCAGGCTCTGTGCTGACAGTGCAGAGCTCAAGTCAGTCTGTAACTAACAAACTGAGATCATGACCTGAGCGGAAACCAAGAGTCAGACGCTTAACTTAGCCACCCAGGTGCCCCCTCACGTAATTTATTTAAGTAAGAAACACAGTAGCGGTATGGGTACAGAATGGCTGTAAGTGGATGGGTTGCTTATCTCTGTGGTCATGCAGCTGACTGGGAGCTCCAGCGGCTGCTTCTGCCCAGCAGTGCAAGAGAGTATCGCTAGCCCTGGAAATGATCAAAATTCAAAGTATTGTTTCTACTGAATGGGGATTGTTTTTTTTTTCACCTTTGTGAAGTCAAAACACTGTAAACATTTATTTGTATTTATTGTGCAACTTTATAAGGGAGTTGGCAGCATAAATATCAGGGTATCCTTCTTTAATTCAGCAGAATAATGGGTAAGAAAGACCCCTTTGGGATCTCGAAAGTAACAGAAAAGCTGTTCAGTTGGCACACATTTGGATTTGGCAACAACAACCAAATTATGGCTATTAGGCCTTGGTGTTACTCTCAATCTGTGAAAGATTTGGGATGTGAATTCAGAATTGGGATTTGAATTCCAAATTGTTGACTTCTAAAAGCCCTGTCAGTCCACATAAGATAGCATTTTTTACTGATATTTCTATAACTTTGCCTCAGTACGCATTTTAGACAAAAGCAAAGACATCTTACCACATAGAAAGCATGAACTTCTTTCAGTTAAGTCTCAGGGAATCCTAGATTAGGCTCTCAACGTGGGCTTTTCCATTAATGCATGGCGCTAAAACTTTGTTCGTTATAAAGTGCTCATTTATCAGTTACTACAGAACACAGAGTAGAGAACTTGTACATCAACTAGTTAATAAAACCCATCATTCTATAGCATTTTCCACATTTATGCCTTTGCCTCAGCCTTTCTCACTACCTAGAATTATCACTGTGCTTTCAGCTATCTATGGAATCCCCTCCACCTTTACTTAAGGCACAACAAATGAATGCTCAGACAAAATCGAGTCGATGCAACTTCCTAAATTGCAATAACTAGATTCATTCCTTCTCTTCTGTGCCATAGTTTATTCTGTTCATAAGGTAGGAACTCTCTTGCATCAGAGTTCTGTTACTACTTCTCTGGACTATAAACCGCATCAGTGCTTGACTTGGAATCTGCAATATGCAGCAATGTCTGTCTGGTATAAAATAGGTGCTCAAGATACATAAAAATAATATATTATCTGAAGTCTTGTTTAAAAATAAAATTATAACAACCTAAAAATGGATTTTACTCCTGTAAGATTTTTGTTTTCTTTGATGCTAAGTAATGGATATTCAAGTACTCTGTATATGAATTATAATAGTAGCAATCAATATTAAACATATCTCCTACAAATCAGAGTTGAGGGTGTTTGACTACTCTGGAAAATAATGTTGAAAATAAGTCAATAAGTTATTTGATATCCATTACTAGGACACAATATTTTGATTTAACATGTGATTTAAGCAGTCTGACTCACGTGGTTTTATTTCCAGAGTAGAAAACTAGAGGTACTTACACTGATCCCTTTGTTATTTAAAAATGTAATCCTTGTGGTCTGGTTAAGATTCTTCTATATATATAAAATAAATCATGGCACAGAAAACCCTTCATATTAAGGGCAAGATAAAATATGCATCTCTATATTTAACTACTGAAGCAGGAAAGAAGGAAACACTATCTTACTGGCTAGGCTGTCAGATGTTGGTAAGTGTCGAAAAGAAAAATAGCATTCAAAAATGTCATCAATAAAACAATGACAGCCATAAAAACAGGATACGTAATTTTTATTTATTTTGCAGTCTGAAACCTTTGAAATTTTAGGGTTTTTTTTTCAAATATTACATTAAGGAAAAGGAATTCTTTGTAATGAGGTTTTTATTTAATTCTGGTTTAACATGTCCTTTCCAGACCCGACTGGTTTGTAATACCATCAGTTAATTACATAATGGAAAATCATTCATTCTGCACAAATAACAAAGAATATTAATTTTCCCCTACAATTTATAGAGGTATGTGTCATAATTGTTTTCTAATGTGAATTAACCACTTTACTTATTTAATAGCCCTCTAATTTCTAACGACTAGAAGAAAAATCACAAGCTTGACTTCATATTTCTATCCCTAGTTGTGCTAGTTAATTTCTGTATTCTTTAATATTAATCCATCATTACCATTTCATTGAGATATTATAACCATAAGCATAGTTTATTCAAAGTATTCTAAACAGTTTTGATTAGATAAGCTATTTATAACGGTTTTTAGCAGTAATTCCAGGAAATGTTCAAGAAAAATGATTTGAAAGGATTGTTCTGTGTAAACNAGTTAATTTCTGTATTCTTTAATATTAATCCATCATTACCATTTCATTGAGATATTATAACCATAAGCATAGTTTATTCAAAGTATTCTAAACAGTTTTGATTAGATAAGCTATTTATAACGGTTTTTAGCAGTAATTCCAGGAAATGTTCAAGAAAAATTATTTGAAAGGATTGTTCTGTGTAAACAGAGATCTTCAGAGATGAAAATTATTCATTCAGATAAAAACACACCTATTGATCCATCTTAATTTCCTATTGGAAAGAAGAAAGAGTATGAATCAGTTCATCCTTCTCTTTGAAGTCAGTATTTAATAATGAATGTTTTATTGAGTCTTGCCCTTGGAATAGACTCAAAAGTTAGAAGTGCAAAGGGAATTTCTAGAAGTTCCAATTATTATGTCAAAAGGGAATTAGTAAAATTTAATCATGGATTATGACTACATGAACTACGTAAATTAGACTACCTAAGTTCTGCCACTTTCTAACTTGTGTGACTGCTGCTAGTTGCCTTTAAAAAAAAAAATGATGTATGGACTTGCCTCTGTGAGAGAAATGGATACTATGTCAGTGGGGAGAACACCAAAGAAACTTTATAGGGAAGGAAAGGATAAAGGCCCCTGAGCCTTCAAGGAAATAAAGTTGAGACTAGGAAACTGCTCCAAGCCTTAAGTGTCGCCTTAGGATGCATAATATAAAATCCTGTGACTCCCTGTCAACACAGTGTTTTGTGGCTTTAATTATTGACAAATTTAGTCTCTATTTTGGCAAATTTAGTTTCCATCTTATAGTAAGCCATTTATTTATTCATGAGAGAGGCAACTAATGAACTTTAACTCTGGGTCAGATGCGGAATATATACTTATGACCAAGACAGACACGATATTTTCACTCATGGTTCATTGACTCTAGTGAGAAGAATAGACAATTAAACCAGCAATTATAATGATGTATGGAAAGTATTATGATAGAAAAAAAAAATAAGAGAGGATATCACCAACTGCCTCAGTTGGAAAAACTTGCCAGAAATGTCAAAATTTAAACTGGAATTTAAAGTTATGAATGGGAATTAACTAACAAAAGAAGGGAGGATATTGGGGATAAAGAAGCAGCCAGAGGAGAATATTCTAAGTATAAAGAAGAATATGTGTGCTGAGATTTGGGGAGGAGAAGGAAGATGTTTTATTCAATAAGCTACAAGAAGATCAGCATTCATAGAAATCTAGGCAAGGGTCAGCAACCAAAAGATAATTGCTGAGAGTTTTGGCTTTGTCCTGGGGGAAATGTCATTAATAAGCATTTTTTTTTTTTTTGCTTGAAGGTAATCTCATCACATATTTTATGTAAAGACTATGTTTAGCTATCGAATGCTGTATAACAAATTACTGCAAATTTAGCAGTTTCAAACAAGGCAAATTATTATCGTGCAATTTTGTGTCCCAGAAATCTAGGCATGGCTTAGATGGGTCCTCTGCTTAGGGTAGATCTCACCGTCTTATAATTTTGTCCCTCACATTCTTTTTCTTTCTTTTCACTTCCCATGAAATTTACTGCTTCTGGTAGGGAGCAAGTCTGGGTTTCTTTTAGCAGTCAACACATGAATATAAAAGCCATATCGGGCTTCCTCTACTCTGAGACATAACATTCATATTTAGATGTTTGACTTGAGTAAGTAAAACCAGCCCTGAGTATAAGATAATGACACACTACCAAAGAGGTCATGACCCAAACCAAAGACGTTAATAAACTTCTGGCCATAACAGAGAACCTTCATTTGTATTGCCAATGTCAACACAGAGTTTAATGCTTATGTTTTCTAAAACTGGCCAATTAGAAAATGCTTCCAGACAAAAGATGCTTTTTACCTTACATATTTCTCATAATTATATGATAATGCATAGTGAGGCTTTATTCTGTTTTCATTTCCTTTGCAAAATTGAGCTTAAATATAGTATCCTTAAAACCAGCATTCACTGAAGTTCATTAACTATTTCAGTTTATATAGACTCACTTTATAAATTCAGCATTATCCTTAAGGGGATTCAGTTTCAGGGCAACTTACTCATTTACATCCCAAATTCATATATAAAATTAGGACCAAATTTTCAAACTCTGCATCAAATTAGAATTTATTAATAATTAGAAGTCATCAGCTCCAGATCAAATCACTGGTCTACCGATGCAATGTTGGGATTATCTTTTTTCTCCTACCATCTTTGATAAGAAAACTAATATTCCAACACTTTTAAGTTTCAATAAATGAGTGTACAGTTAACATAATGACAAAGTCTCTAAAGTCAATTGTTGAAATGAAACTGGTAACGATAAGCAAACTAATAACCAGCCTGCTGTGTTGGTACAAAAATATTGATGGAAAGATCTTTCCAAAAGTCAGAAGGTGTAAAAGAACATTTTTAAGAGCAGATTAAATTTATAGATAGTTTCAATAAGATTAATGTCAAGCTAATTTCAAAATGCATGATAAAATGAGAAGTTAAGAATCCATAATTGGCAGCACCTGTATGGCTCCAACTTCAGCTGGTTAAGTTGGTTAAGTGTCCAACTTCAGCTCAGGTCTTGATCTCATGGTTCATGGGTTCAAGCCCCACGTCGGGCTCTGTGCTGACAGCTCAGAGCCTGGAGCCTGCTTCAGATTCTGTGTCTGCCTCTCTCTCTGACCCTCCTCTGCTTACTCTCTCTCTCTCTCTCTCTTTCTCTCTCTCTCAGAAATAAATAAAACATTTTTTAAAAATTAAAAAAAATAATGCATAATTGCAGTAAGGTTTGCAGGTGGTTATGGCTCTATGAGACAGAGAAATGGAAGACATCCATCTAGAATGAGCAGTTTATGACTTTACCAGAGAATATGTACATATACCACAGAAATTAAATCTCTGCATCATTCTTAATAGACTTTTGAAGGGTATGGTTCACAAGTTACACAGATGATCCACTCATTCTTACAAGTTTCCAATTAAAGAAAATCATGGTCTCTCCTATTATGTTGTTAGTTTCTCTTCTCTCCTTAATACTGTTCATAAATTATCTTACACACATGTATATAATTTCAAAATTTTTAGTTAATTGACTAGCTACAGATCTACTCTAAAAACCCATTGATTGAAATAGGACACCAAAAGCAACATAAAGGAAAAGAGATGTAAATAAAGCATTCTAATATACAAATAGAAAAACATTAGAAGCCAAATTATACTAAAAGACTAATAATAAACAGAAACGTAAATGTCAATAATTCATTCTAACTGTTCAAAAGCTCCTCACTCAAAACATCTGATGCACCCTTCATATGGCACCAAAGTGACAGTGCCATATGGAAAGTAGAATGAAAACTTAACAATGCACTAAATGCTCAGAGAATTAGATGGATGGGGCAGTTATTAGCAAAGCTGGTGAGCTCTGAAAAAGAGTAAAATGCAGGGTTCCTTTGGTTTCTTTGTGTGCAAGTCAAGTGCTTTTTAAGAATCCTGAAACACTTATAATACAATTCATCTCTCCCAGAAAAGAGGAAAGTTCCAAAGTATAGGATGTGAGGATATCAATAGCTCATATGTCACATATAATATGAAATATTTTACTGAAACTGGCTTATGATAGTGGTCAAAAATAGACTCCAGCTCAGTTAGAAAAATAATAATGAACTAGACCTGGCTTTTGTGGATTTTTTTTAAAAGTACAGAATGATATGCGTTTATAAGAGACTATTGAATAGAATGTCCATCAAGGATTTTAGTTTACTTGGCTTTCTTTACAAGTCTCAATCTTAAAAACAGGATTTTGTGACTTAATTCAGTATGCTGAGAAATCTGACTGGATGGACATCCAAGGAGAGTGAAGTAAGCTTCATTGCTGGGCATCTTTCTTTCCCGAAGGCTCTGCATCATATGATGGAGTGCTCCATTTTCTCCATTTGCTCTGCGATTTTAAATGTGTGGATGGACACACACCTGCATCCAATTCTAGTCACACGGACACATGGCTTATCTGGCAGAGGAAGTAAGGGAAACTGGAATGCATAGAAAGGGTTTTCTCTTCTCAGTGATGCCTGTTTCCTATTTTTATTGTCTCTTCTTTTTTGGAACTAAAGAATACTTGAGATTACAGAGCAAAGCAAGGCAGACAAGATTTTTTTTTTGCAACTCCAACTAAAACCTGAAAATAATGATGATAATAATAATTTATATACAAAACTGCTGTTCATCTTCCTAAATCTTTAAATGTGAAATTAAATGAGTCAAATTTGAAAATAGCCTTACATGGTAGGTATACACCAGCTCTTATTTTATAATAGGTGAACTAATGTGCACAAATACATAAAATGCTGTGCCAGATGTATATGTTATTTCAGAAATCAACTGGAATCGCTAAAAATTGAGAGCTCTTAAAAATCTTTAATATGTTGAGGCGCCTGGGTGGCTCAGTTGGTTGAGCGTCCGACTTTGGCTCGGGTCATGGTCTCACAGTTCGTGGGTTTGAGCCCCACATCGGGCTCTGTGCTGACAGCTCAGAGCCTGGAGCCTGTTTCAGATTCTATGCCTTCCTCTCTCTCTGATCCTCCCCTGCTCATGCTGTCTCTATCTCTCTCTCAAAAATAAATAAAAAAATCTTTAATATGTCATTTTCTAACAAACAAAACAAAAAAGCTTCTAGTTTGTGTCTAGTGGATATAAGTTGATATTTAGAAATATATGCCTATAATTTGGAAGATGAAAAGTATAGGTGGATAATAGAATTCTTTTGGGAAATATGGTAATACCCTGTAGTTAGCCATTAGTGATCAGAGTTCATAGTTAATACATTGTAATTCAATTCAGCATGTTTCTGGAATGTCAAGCTCTGAATCCTGTATTTGACATAGCAAATGTGACATATATGTGTGTGTGTGTGTGTATATATAAATATATATGTATATGTATGTATACATGTGTCTAAATATATACATCAACCCCCTGAGTAGTCAAAAATTCATGTACAACTTTTGACTCCTTTAAAACTTCCTACTAATAGCCTACTGTTGACCAAAAGCCTTACCAATGATATAAATACTCAATTAACATGTATTTTGTATGTTATATGCATTATATAATGCATTCTTACAATCAAGTAAGCTAGATAAAAGAAAATGTTATAGAAAAATATATTTACAATACTGTACTTCATATAAGTGGACTTGTACAGTTCAAACCCATTTTGTTCAAGGGTCGACTATGTATACTTCTTCCTTCCATTCTCACATAGCAAATAAACACTTGTAAGAAATAGTTGTCTGTGCAGAAAACTATAGAACTTCAAGCAAGTGAAAAAACTTTGTGACTTCCACATAGGGTATATTTTGGACAATCTTTAAATTCTAAGACCTGAATTCTTTCATGGTCCGTGTAATTATCATATGTCTGTGATTATAACATTTTTTGTGTTAAACAATAAAATAAAATAATCTATGAATTTTTTTCAGATCTAACTTTCTCATTATCTTAGTAAAAGATAACCAAAACTCTCATCTATTTAAATTGGCAATATAAAAATCATTATCATATCTTTTGGAAGAAAAGACAATACTGACTTAGCTTAAGAATAGTCTAATATGAAGATAGTAAAGTCTACCATTAGTCTCTTGAAGAGAACATGATTGACTCAGCTTGGCTTAGGTTCATTCTGAGTTTCACAACATATAGCACAATAGCCATATCCTCTAAGCCTGTTTCCTCTACTGTAAAGAGACACATTTTTCAAACCCCTCTGAATCCATATTATTTTTCCAAAGACAGTAAGAGTTTATAAAATTCCTACTTACATTATTCTAAATATTATAAGGATGGAAAAGAAATATTAGTTATGTTCTCAATTTTCCATTATTTTTGAGGAAGCAATGCATACATGCATGAAATGTTTAAAGAATACCATATAGCACCATTAACCTTTTTAAATTCAACAGGGATAGTGAGGAAATATATGACTATCAAGAATTGGGAAAAAAGTGAAATAAACTGGAAGATGCTAGGAAATTCTAAGTCAAAGTTGGCTAGACACTTTGAGAGAAAACTTTATTTTTCAATCTCATCTCATTGAATTTCTGAATTCCTTCTATTCTAGATTATTACCTTAATTATTACTTTCATTTGTCCTATAATATCTGTCATGATCTCCAGAAAGCTTGAATCTCCTCCATGATTTCTCTGCTGGAAAGCATGATCTCTTAGCTATGTGTTCACCTAAATTACTTTTTCCCACCAAAGCAAAACTACTAGCCCCCAAACCACAATTTTGGGGGATGGCCGAAACTTACAAAAACAGTTCTATTTCTAATAATGACGTGACTGTTACACTCTTGGCCTAATCAGGGGTGTATGGTATCCAGTAGCATTAAATAAAGAAGGAATATCAGTAAGAAATGTGCCATCCCAGTAGGATTTGCAGGGGGAATAAGGGACAAGTACCTTAGCATCAATGTTGCTGGACCCAGAACTAATGACATTTGCTGAGGCGTCTCTCCATCCTGGCTTTATTACCAGCCTCAGGGCTGATCCAGTGAAAGATTTCTCTCTAATGTGCTTCTACCTTTTTACAGTGAAAGCTGTTTCAATCTTACAAAGAAAAACGTTTCTCATGATCAAAAACTAGATACAAACAAATCTAAAATTAGAAAGGGAACAAAAATGTACTCCTATAATGTGAACTAAAATCATTACTATCTGTAGAATGGCATGATTGGCCCTAGAGAAAACACAAAGCTGAGTAAGACTCAGATCTCAGTCCAAGTTGCAGTAAGGAGTAACAATTATAAAACAATAAGTATAATTTAAGCCACCATATGATAAATAGTACTGGGTTATAAAACATGTTAAAGGGAAGCAACAGGAAAATATTCATTCTTGCTTTAGGGAGAATGAAGATTTCCATGTGCCTTCTCTTCACCCTGTTGGTAAGGGAGGGATTCCTACCCTCAGGTTACAGAGATGGCCAAACACACAACCCGCACAAATAAGATAGATAGCCATTGATTAGTCACATACACTCACAGACGGGGGGAGGAGGAGACTGCACAACAGAATGGGTCATTCAAGAGTCATACTCGGGGACAGCAAACCATAAGGAGCTGTGGGAGGCAGGCTTTATAGTATCGAGAGGGTAAGATGCTCCATGGTTCCCATGGGAGGATGTGACTGGCTTATTTGAATAATTCCATGAACAGGCAGGTAACTGCAACCAGCGACTCAGGCATAAGCAGGGACTATGCCTGGCTGCACTGATAAGAAGGATTGTTTGGCTAGAGGACCTTATCTGCAGAAGCACAGTGGGGAGGGAAACTTGTAGTTAAGCCATTTGAGGCTCTTTTGATTTCACCAGATATTAAGCCAGCACATGATATTGGGCCTTAAGTTTAGGTCATACACAACAATCTAGGGGGTTGAATCAATGGAGGCTGCATTCAGGGGGTTACATTTGAATTCTTAAGTTAGACCTTGGTGGATGGCTGGTAATTCAACAAGTAGAGCTGGGAGATGGTAAGAAACTACCTTAAGGAATTACGTGGAAAGTAGAAAGAGATGGAGATATTCAAGGAAGTTAATTTTTTAATGAAAGTATATTTCTTCCTTGTGCAAGGGACTCTGATAACATCCTGTGTATTCTTCTAATTTTAGTAGATGTGTTGCTGATACAAAGATCTCCTTTTCATGAAGTATTGAGTGTAAGATAGTAGGAGACAAAATCAGATGTGACTTGCTACCAATATTTGAGCTACAGTGCAAGCCCAATAAAGGTAAAATAATTTATCTGGGAAGGGTGAAATGAAAGCTAACGTCTGACTTACATGTTAAACATTCTTTCAGCCATGTCTGTCTCCTATAACTGACCCCTACTTCCTTATGATTATGGCAACTAACTTTGTAGGATTAGATCCAGAAGCATAAGATCTTAGCTCTGGATATCACATTCATGTTAGTCATCCTCTTACCATAAGATCTTGATTTGCAGATCAGTTCAATAGTTGAAAATGCCGTTTTGAGAGACAATTGACTTCATTCTCAGATGCTAAGTTTTTTCTGTATTGAACTACAATGTTTCTTTTTACAGCTTCATATGCTGGTTCAAATGTGCTTTCTGAATCTGTATAGTCTGTCTTATATCTGACTGAGAAAATGAAAAATGGCTCTGGAAGCTGACAACTAAACCACGATGTTCCCAAATGAATATAAACATGATCACAGGATATAAACAACATAAACAGTGGGCAAACAATATACGCTGTAACTGTGAAGGAATAAGACAGAGATAATGCCACTCAGGGGACATGTCTGAAACAGGATAGAGACCCAAAAAAAAAAAAAAAAAAAAAAAAAAAAAGAAAAAGACAAAAAAAAAACAAAAACAAAGAAAGAGACAAAGACAAACAAAAAGATAGAGCGAAGACTCTGCCACCACAAGACTAACTAAACATACCCTTCTTCTAACTAGCATAAGTGATTACTGCTTCTTTATCAAAGATAACTGTAACTGCACTTTGGTACCCTCCCTGCTTCTAGATAAAATTTACCAAAGCTATCTTTGGTAAAAGATGTCCCTACTTCCACACAGCACCCAACACAGAATGGACACCACTTCCTTTTACCCTCTTTAGAGACTGCAGCATAACCCCATCCATAATAAAGCCCCTCCCTACTGCCTCTGACCATGACATCTCTCAATTCTTATGATGTACTTTCTCTCCTGCTATAGAAACTTCCTTGACTACAGGTGTCTTCCTGGTGATCCTTGACAGTACATTACACTTTGTGACTCAATTATGAAACAGAAAGTGTAGTGTTAACAGCAGTCTTGGTACATTGATAGGAGTCAAAGAGATGTAGATTCTAGACCAAATAGTTAGGTGGAATAGCTTGGATAGGTTACCTCCCTAAGCATCAGTTTTTACAGACACAAAATGAGAAGGCTAGATTAGGTTAATGATTTTTTATCTTTGAGGTTTTGAATTTCAGGGGCTGTGAGTTATTATAAGGGATTCTTGAGTCCATATGGACATATGAATGTACTAACTGCAGTCAGTACATTCATTGTATATTAAAAATACAAGTACTCTTATTATATACATTGTATATTAAAAATACAAGTACTCTTCTGTGAGCACATTTTAAAGGTTTAGACTTCAAAAGAAAGTTTTATACGTTGGTATTGAAAAACCAGTGGACTCCTTTTGAAAGTTTATGTAATTGTAACCTTCCCAGTGAATACTGGAGCCCTGATACAGCCATCAAAAATTCTGGATATCATCTTGGAAAGTAAAGAGAACATGGAAGAGCCTAAAGAGTTTCTCAATGGAGTGGAAAGGTCAGGGTCATTAGTAGTCTAAATACCAGTTATAAAGCATAAAGCAACATGAGGGCAAACAATGCGATGCCCATAGATGTTTGAGACCCTGCCACGGTTCACACTTCACAGAGCTCAGCTTGTTTCGCAGGTATGGTTGGGGGTATTAATCCTGACACTAATGGGCTAATGAGTTCTGTGATTAAATGCAAAATTCTACCTTGCACTGCTAAGAAATGGAAGTCTGTCAGCAAAGTTACTTCAGAACAGTAATAAGTTGTAACATTTTCTGATTATAGGCATTTGTTAAATCATTAAGATTTAGAATTCTAAAATCCACATTTTAGCCTTGGATTAACCTCTGCATACAATACCCTATTTTTCCCTCCAGATTCTTAAGTTTTCAGCCATCATTTTTTGTTGCATTATATTATGAGCCTAAAAATTGTCTCCTGAATACAGTTTTTGTGCTATATTTAGCAGAAGGATGCTTCCTGCTCTCCCTCTATAGATACTCCTCAATGAGTGCAGTCTTCAGTCATTGACACTATGAATAGTGTTTTTTCAAACACAGCATCAGAAAAAGCTTCTTATTCTGTTAGGGAAAATGGAAATTTATTTGATTTATGTGAATATATTAACAAGAACTTGAATATAAGTGTCTGTCCTTTAAACCATTAAGAGTTTACCCTGATTATTGTCAATCATTTAAATGCTTCTGCAGTGCAATCTGTGCCAGTCATGACCTTGATATGATTAAAAACAAAATATCTGGGATTTTAACTATTTAAATGGAAATGTAATATGCTTGGGATTTTTAAAAAATGTATTCATTTACTGATTTCATAAATATAGAAGAGATAGGCATGAGGTTAGGCCTATTTCTAAGCTGAGTAAAATTATTATTAATGAAAATAAATTACCAGTTTTTAAGAAATCACACCAAGAGTTAATGAATTGATATTTGCAAAGTATTTTGAATTTTCAGGAAAAATATTAAAATATAATTTAATTGAATATTTCAAAAAACAAATTATTAGATTACTAGATCAAATATCACACGTAGGCTGTTTAATAATATACATACACATAATATCTATATATATATGTTTGTGTTTATGTATGTGTAATATTGAAGAGGATGCACTGAATTGAAACTTGACAAGAAGCC
>NW_027531015.1:3042550-3042958 GCF_008692635.1 Crocuta crocuta | reverse complement strand
CAGCAATAGTGGTTTAACCATTATATATATTTTATATCTAATATACATTATAAATATAATACATATTACATATATAATCCATATGTAAATTGGTTCTATTCTTATGTCAGACTTATGCCCAGCACTATTCATGGGATTTATTAACAGAAATATAGATGAATGAATAAATGACTCCTCTGGTTAACATCTTTCTTTCCCTTCAACTTTACGTTTACAGAAAATTTATATGCACTAAATACCTTCTAGCTCTAGGCACACTTCATTCTCTCATTATTTTACTGAAAATGTATCATTTACTATCCACATTCCAGTTGCCAAATTCAAAGGTCTTTTATCATTATTCATCACAGTGTACCCCCTGGGATAGATAGAATAATTTACCACTATCTTCTTTAAAAACTCTTGTAC
>NW_027531015.1:2975255-3042447 GCF_008692635.1 Crocuta crocuta | reverse complement strand
TGCTTTTATCTCCTCTTCTTTTTCCCTTCTTTCCTTGGAAAGGGCACCTGCCATAATCTTATAGACTGAAAACTCCAACAGACCTATTTCTGCAACAACCATCTACCACTGGAATCTTTGTCCATTTGCCATGGATTGTCGATCCTATCACTTGGATGCTCTTCCAGTATCTCAAATTTGATTTACCAGACCGAATTTGTCATCTTCACCCTAAAATTTGTTACACTGTGAATTACATACTTTTGCTGATGGCACTACAATCACCATGATCACATTCAGGCTTAAAACTATAAGATTAGAGGGGCGCCCGGGTGGCTTAGTCGGTTAAGCGTCCGACTTGCGCTCAGGTCGTGATCTCGCGGTTTGTGGGTTCGAGCCCCGCGTCGGGCTCTGTGCTGACTGCCAGCTCANTCTCTCTCCTAGAAATAAATAAAAATGTTAAAAAAAAAAAAAGAATGTCAACATATCATAGCTTCTCATATTAGAAAAGCAAATCCCAAATTAGTTGCCTTGTAAGTTCCTAGAATGCAAGGGCCAGATCTAAAATATTTAAATCTTCAATGTTTTAACCAATCCTAACTATAAAGTATTCAATCAAAATGTTATATTTGAGTAAAAATTTCTAAGACCCTGCTTAGCTCCTTAAAGAAATGGTTTTCTCAAGGTAAATTCTATATATTATACATAAGAAACCACTCTATGAAGAACATTTTTACATTTTCTCAAATCTACGTAAAAATATCTTACCTGTTACATTTATTGGTGTCCTTTATATCAGTAGCCATGCAATATCTTTCTCTGTTAATTGTCATATGAAATATAGCTTTGGTGACAGTTCAGTTCAATTCAATAAACATGTATTTACGGCCTGAAATTCCAAACATTAGGTCAGGCCAGAAGCATACTAACCTGGAAAAATAATTAATTCTCCACCCTAAAAGAGTTTAAATACATATATATTTATCTTTATAAGAATATTAAGAGAATATTAATGATGACTCATTGATCCTCCCCCCTTTTAGTTCTAAGAAACATGGAATTAAAATTTGTACTATCTTTCAGTAACAACTTTTGTGGTGCATTTTTCTATTTTTTCTCTAAATAAATGGTCTCTGATTTTCCCTTTTCAATTTTTTTAAAAAGTATTTTTACCATTTATTCTTATTGTGAGCTATTTTAATTTTTTTGGAAGTAGGTGATAGTTTTTAAAAAGTAACTAAACATTTGCAATAGTTAGTGTTTATAATAATATTTTCTTTCCAAATTGTTTATCAAATTATTTTTAGGCATGGAAAACATTCAGAAATATTATCATATAGAATGAAGCACCTTCTATAAAAATTCAGACAATTTTGTAGTTTTTAAAGACAGCTTACTGTAAAGAAATTCTTTTTGATTTAAGTAGTATCAGAAGATCAAACAGACTAGTGGTGATTTTTCTTTTATGATACAATTAGGATTATAAAAACTCATAAAAATTAAATAACTTGCTCAGAAATATACTACAAATCATTTTTTCTTTTTCATAAGAAAAAGCAATATGTCTTCTAAAATGGCATCACGTAAAAATGAAAGGGAGAGGAAATTGACATTTATTGTATTGTTTCTATAAACCAGACACTGAGCTGAGCGTTCTGCATATTTCATCTTATTTAACAACTCCGTAGATGGTTAGACAGGAGAGTAACATTTGCATCACACATGCCAACTACTAAGCTAAGCATTTATGTCATGATTTATAATCAGAAATACATATTTGGTCTTCTACTATTCCTGGCACAGAACTCCTATCTATAACCCTTATAATTTTCTATACAAGAAGCATGAAGGCATCTTTTGTTATAATATTCAGTTTCATTTCCAATTCCTGAAATAGCTCCAGAACACAAAGGTGAAATGAGTGTCTTTTTGTTGTTCATAACAATCCCCTTTTAACCACACCAGTGTTTAATGTTAATGAGGTGACTTTTGGAAAACCTCTAAGGATGGGGGCTGGGTGCCAAGGGAACCACCCACATAATTAGAGGGTTACAAGTTTCAGCCCCACCCTCACTCCCCCCAACATATTTGAATACTTGTAGCAGTTAATGCTTAAGCAATCTCTTTAGTTAATTGACTCGTTTTTATATGTGAAAAAGATGAACCTCAGGGAAGTAACTCGGTAAAGGTTATACAGATATAAGCAGTGGAACAGAAGTGTGAAGCCAGGTCCAGTAGCGATAATTCTGAGATGAACTCCATCGATCCACATCTTAAGAAGAATCCCATCTTTTTAAATGAGAGAGGGATCTATAAGTGGTTTTTAACCAAAAGAATGCGGAAAAGGTGACCATGAATTACTCCTGAGATTTTCTTATGTTCTATAGCAAAGATGTAAAAATAGGGCAGACATAACTAAAGGCCCAATCAGTTGACTTTAAGTTAATTATAAGGGAGATAACTCTGAACGCACCTGACCTAATCAGGAGAGGCCTTTAGAGAGGGTCTAGAAGTAAGACACAAGAAGAAGCAGTAACAGGTGCACTCTTGTTAGTCTTCGAGAAGCCAATGCCATGTGTGGACGGGGCATGTGACAGGGAACTTCAGTCTTAACCACAAAAAAAAAAAGAAAAAGAAAAAAATCCCATGAGCTTGGAAGAGGACCTTTCACTGAGGATGAGCTTACAAGCCTGGTCCACACCTTGACTTCAGCCTCATGAACCCTAAGTAGGGGAGACTGGCTAAGCTGTGCTCACACTTCTGATCCACATAAATTAGGGATAATAAATCTGTGTTGCTTCAGCCATCAAATGTTTGAGGCTTTGCAGCAATAAAACCTTATATACCAAGTCTGACTCATTTAGAATCAATCCTACACTTTTTGTCGTTGTGTTGTGATGTATGATTTTCTTATGACACATGGCCAGTGCTGTAGCTGCCTATCAAGAGCTATTTTCCCACCACACTTTCTTGACATCAAGACATCTCCCAGCTTCCCTTGCAGGTAAGATATAGAAATGTGAATAAATTCGAGGCAATAAGACATAAAAAGAAGGAATGGGGAGGCTGCTGACAAAGATTTTCTTCCTTGACAAAAGAAAAATTGTTAGAAGCACCATTTGCATCTTCCTACCTTTAATGTGGTTGTGTGAGGACCCATCTGTTTGGAAGTGCACTGCCAAACAGTCACTGTGAAGGGAAAATCAAGACTGGTCGAGAGGCTAATCTACAGCCCTGCCATCCCTGAGCTGCTAAGCAATACGCTGCACTATGAGAAAACAAGTCTCCACCCCGTTACTTCTGATGATAATTGACATAGTGGACACTAGACAAGAAAGTGTACTTGTAGCAGAAAACATGCATATAAGTCAAGGTTCTCCACGAAAACAGAACCAATATGATATGCATGTATATAGAGAAGGGGATTTATTTTAAGAAATTGGAAGATGCACTTGTGTAGTTTTGGTGAATCCAGAATCTGATGGGGGAAACGGGCAGGCTGGTGACTCAGGGAAGAGTCGTGGACTGATTCCAAAGGCAGGCTGTTGTAGGACTAGGAAGAGCCTAAGTTGCAGCTGAAGTCCAAGGGCAGACTGCTGGGGAATTCTCTTTTGTTCAGGGGAGTTATCCTTTTTGTTTCAGGCTTTCAACTGAGGAGATGAAATCCACCCACATTATGGATGGCAATCTGTGCTACTCAAAGTTTATCCATTTAAATACAAATCTCGTCCAAAACACCCTCACAAAAACATCTAAAAATAATGTTTGACCAAATACCTGAGTACTGTTCTCCAGACAAGTTGATGCATAAAATTAATCATCACAGCATCCCAATATGAGGAAAAAAGATATCTCGTACATTTCATCCTCATGATACCCTCACAGTACATGGGAAAATAAAATTTGGCTTTAATGATAAAAATAATTATCATTATTAAATGCTGATTTTATGCCAAGTATCATGACAGCCACTTTTATCACTTATTATTTACTCGACATACCAACCTTTAGAAGGCATTTACGTTTTTAAAATATTTATTCAACAACTATTTAGCATTTATAATGCAAAAGGCCATGGCCTGGCGACTATGCACAAAGCAGTAAACAAGACAAAGTCCTTGGCCTCCTGAAATTTATATTCTAGTAAGGTAGGACAAACAACAGACCAATAAACAAACCATTATGTGACCTAACATTGGTAGTGAGTACTAAGAAGAAATGAAAGCAGGTACGGAATAGAGAGTGAAGGAAGCGGTGCTGTATCTTAAGGGAGCGGAGTTTTACCACCAAGAACTACAAGGGAGTGAGCTATGCAAATCTCTGGAAGAAAATGGAACACGTGAAGAGAGGAGGAGAAGGGGCCCCAAAGTGAGAATGAGCTCAAAGCAGTCATGGAACATGAGAAATGTGAAGAGGGCCCGGAATTATTAACACAGAAAGTCAGGGCAAGTTAAGGGATGATGGTAGATGTACCCCAAGCTGAATCATACACGAATCCACTCTGGAGTTTTGAATGGGAAACTGGTGTAATCTGATAAAGGGTTTTAAAAGCTCATTCTGTTCCTTGAGTGGAGCCAGCCTGGGAAGGGGGCAAGGGCGGAAGTGGACAGGCCACCAGGAGGCGAGTGCAGTGGTGCAGGATGGGGGTGGTGGAGGCGGCTCTGGGCTGGCGGTGGTTACACACGCCCTTTCCTGGATGAAGGAAATGGACCTGATCTCTGGAGAATCACACAAGGTGACACAGCTAGTAAGTGGAATAAATATTCAGAAACAAATCACCCCAGACTCCAATACTCCCGCTACTTCCACGTATTGTTTTCTTGCTTTAAGATAAATAATCAGTAAAGTTTCTATTGTACAAGACTGGTGATGTTTGGGGGAAGCTGTGCATTCTGTTGGTACATTTGGGGGAAGAAATGACAGCAAAAACTTGAAAACACAAAAATTAAAAGAGGAAAATGCCCAAACAATGAAGAATCTCTCTTCAAAGGAAAATGGATTAAAAGGAAATTGACATTTTTAGATCTTCCTACAGATCCACTCGGTAGGAGAACAATCATATTTTGTTTTCTCTTGGCGAAGATCATTGAAATGACTTCATTTAAGGACAAATTCGTATCTAGGTGGAGAAGGTATAATTGTTTCGCATTTAAACTCTCGTGACATATAAACAGAACATTCTTGATCATCTTGTAAATCACAGTGGGTTGATTTTCACACTCTTCGCCTTTCTGCCTTATGATAAACAGATAGTTTCCAAACCTTTCTGAATGTTATCTACAATGAGAAATATCTTTTATTTTATAATCCAGNAGATCTTCCTACAGATCCACTCGGTAGGAGAACAATCATATTTTGTTTTCTCTTGGCGAAGATCATTGAAATGACTTCATTTAAGGACAAATTCGTATCTAGGTGGAGAAGGTATAATTGTTTCGCATTTAAACTCTCGTGACATATAAACAGAACATTCTTGATCATCTTGTAAATCACAGTGGGTTGATTTTCACACTCTTCGCCTTTCTGCCTTATGATAAACAGATAGTTTCCAAACCTTTCTGAATGTTATCTACAATGAGAAATATCTTTTATTTTATAATCCAGGAAAGACACCACACACACACACACAACACACACACACACACACACACACACACACACACACTTCTGAAACAAACGTTACGAAAGAAGCATTTACCTTTACTATTTATAATGAACTCTGAAACTTTTAATTCTATTCTATCTTTTTAATGCTGGTTGCAGGCCACTAAATTGGTTTAAAATCTATTAGTAGGTCAATATCCCAGAGTTTCAAAAGTATTGGAGTTAGAAAACGGCCTAGAGGAAAATTGTAAATATTTAGTTTCGGCTCCCATTCATGTCTTTCCCAACTTAGGTACAGGATTATTGCACAATTGTTCTAAGGCCAACCCAGAGCCCAAGGGCAACTGAGGCTACAGTCACGAAAGCAGAAACCGTCTATGCGGCACTCTCCTCAACCTTTTTGACCTCTTAAAACTTTGCCCACTACACATAGCCGTGTGTGGGGCGTGGCAGACCTAGGGATCTCTGGCTGAAATCTAAGATGGANACTAGTTAACAGTTAAGAAAATGGGCTCTGGAACCAGATGTCAAGCACAGCTCCGCTCTCACACTGATTGTGTGAGCTTCAGAGGAGTGCTGAACTCTGTGCTTCAGTTTACTTAGATCTGTAAAAGCACTACTAGGATCTCACTCAGATGGCGCTGGAGTGGTAAATGAGTTGATGTAAACAAAGGGCTCAGTTCAGGATTTGGCACAAATTGAGCATCCAGTTGATAATTGCTATAATAATAATTACTATTATTACTAGCAGTAGCAGTAGCAGTAGCAGTAGTAGTAGTAGTAGTAGTCATATAATAATATCATTAGTGTCAGGATAAGGCATGAAGTCCAAGATAAAGGGAACAAAATAGAAATAAACATATTTCCTTATTCTTTTTTTCTTAAATGTTTGTTTATTTTTGAAGGAGACACAGAGCACAAGCCCAAACAACTGAGCCACCCATGGGCCCTATTACTTCCTTCTTCTTTAGCTTCTTCCAACTTTAGGTACCTTTCAAAACCAAGTAAATGTGAAGAAGAGTAGAGTTGAACAAAGTGTTGGAATTTATCAGTCTCACACATTCACAAATAAGGAAAATGACCCAGAAAGGTTCAGTGACTTTGCAATGCACACAGTGGTCTTGAAGCAGAGTGAGGACTACATTTCAGTTTTTATGAATCTCGCATCATTACTCCTTCCATTTCATCACATTGTCATTCCCAGCAGGGATTCGTAAGCAATTATCTCACAAAAATTTTAACTTCAAAAACCATATGCCAATTAATATTTTACTGCAAAGAACTAAGTGTGAACAGCAAATATTTTAAAAAACAGAGAGACTCTGTTTTTTCAAGTACTTGAATGGTTTAGTTTGTGAAACTTTAATGAATTTTTAATAATCTATCAATAATATTTATAAATACTAACTGCCATATTCCTTTGATTCACATATATGATAGAACTTACATAATATTTGTGCTTATTTTTAACGTCTCTTTTTAAAATCTGATATCTTCTCATGTGTAGACATTGAAAATGACTTTCCAATATTAAAATAATTGTACCTAGTAGACATGCCTACAAAGAACAGAGGTGGTAATTCAGTCTTCTCCGGGATTAACTGTTTATCGTTTCTCAGGTAAGAAAAGTTGGAGGACTTGTTCTGTGTATCCCACTAAATATTCATGTCTCACATCACATCAGCAACTGATAAAATAATATAGGGGTGGTGGTAGTGATTGTTAAAGGTTGGCAATAACAGCTCAAACAATGTAGCTACATCTTTTGTTAAGTCATTAAATTCACAGTTTTCAAAGTGTATGTTTGTAGATGACTATACAAATACACACACAGCGTATTTCACATATTGAGAGAGGGGGAGAGATAGAATGAGAAAGAGAGAGAAAGAAGGCACAGACGTACTGGGATATTTAAAAATTTTGAATCTGTTATATTCACAGTTATTGGTAACAAGCATCATTTAACTATTCAGTGGAATAGTGAATATTTTTGCTTAGAGTGCCAACTATTAATTAGAGAATGCTTTTCTAAAATTATAATGAGGAGGCTTTTAGTCGCAGATGTAGTGGTTTATTCATTATTTCCTAACTAAAAGCAACAATCAAAAATTAAATTTCCAAAATCTACAGGCATACTTGTCTATGAGACTACTTGATAATGTATGTTTCTGGATACAGATATAAACAATCAAAACAGCAAGCCTTTTACAAGTGTAGAGGCTGTTTGGAGTCAGTTTGTTAAAATATCATCCCTCCCTGGAAAACTTTCTCTGAGCCCGAACCAGAAGTGCTTGACTGATATGACACTTAAAGAGAATCACATCATTTTGCTTCACTCAGAGATTTTTATCAATCCATTATAATCTAGTGAAAGGGGAAAAAAACGGATGCATACAAACTTATTTAAAACAAATTAATTTAAAAATTCTAAGAAAAAATTTTTCCAATATTCTAAGAGAAGTTAAGCAATCAAGTTGGAATCTATTTAATTTATCTATTCATAATTAGGCGTTACACATTTAATATAGATATTTTTCTTTTCACACCGTTTGTTTCGTTTAACACTCTTTGCCTTAACTTTTGCTGCTTTGTTGTTCAAGGACTGCCTTGGGTGAACATGACAAAACCCACTTCTTGGGATGGGACTGAGATGCCTACCGAACGGGACACCTTTTTGTCATTCATCCACCGGACAAGAGCGCTTTCTGTATAACACATTGAAAACCACTGCATGTGCTAGAAGCGTCCCTAATTATGTCATGTGACTCTTTGTCTAAGTAATCCGGCTAAATATAAGGATGTGTCGTGTAAGCAACAGGATGGGGAGTGGAAGCCTAGAATTCCGTTGTAATTTCAGTTTGTGTTTTGCTAAGTACCTGCAAATTGTACCTTGTCACACCCTCACAGCCCCACCTCATTCCAGCCGCTGCCCAGCAAGCAGGCACAGGCGAACTTCAACAGACTCCAGACGTCCCCCCCGCAAGAGCAACCTTAAAACTGCACCACATACCTCTTGCTCTCTGTCCTGAGCTCTTGAACACCTTGGCACGGAATGAATCTTCTCTCGTGGACTCACAACCCCTCACACAGTATGTGTGAGGGAATTCATGCGCATGTAGACCACCCCGCGCCAATGAAAGGAAGAGCTGATGGGCAGATGCTTTTTTCTGAGATGGGTCTCATAAGCCACCATAGAGGGTCTTTTGACCCCAGGCACTAGTTTTCACAGCAGTGGCCAACTCATCACATCCCTTTACTGGCTGCCTTTTCTTTCTAGATTCCCTCCCTCCCCTACCCATCCCTTGATCCTGCTCCCCAGTATCACTTCCCAAAAACATCACTGCATGGAAACCTTTGTTTCAAACCAGGCTTTGCTTCTGGTAGAACTTACATTAACACTCCTTCTATGATCGCATATCCTTGATGGGACATCAAAGAGGACAATGGATACAAAGTGCCAACATATACATACACAGGGTAATATAAGTGTGCATGTGTCTGTGTGATATCCCAACTTTAAAAGAAATTCCAAATACTTTTATCAAATGGTTCTATTTATTCTCTTACACACTGCATACTTTAGGCTAGGAAGCTGCAGTCATGCCCTCTTGCTTCCCAAAGTCAAGACCATGCCTCATTCTGCTCTCCTATCGTAAAAATTGTTCCCACACGTGGCCCATAGTATTCAGCTCTCCTCATACCCGCTCACCGCTATCATATGTCACATCCCTCCCCTCATTTCAAATGCTAAGGCGTAACACGATAGTTCTCTTTGTCTTACTTTAAATACCCAATTTCAGGCAGAAGTAACTATTAATTAAAATGTTATGGTGTTAAAAAATAAAATAGTATAGTGTTTGTTATCTTATTACAAAGCTGGTATGTTCTTATTAAAGCCAATTTAATGATTAGAGGTAGGAAAATTTTTTAAAAACCCCACAAAATTAACAATAAATGCAAGCCTATGATGTAATCAATGCTCTCTGGTCATTAAACTTTCAAAATTTTATGCACATATCTTTTCTCTGAAGGCAGAAGCACACTGGAAATGTTGGTTTACAATTGTTTTTGAACAACTGAACACATCATTAACTTTCTGAGAAAATAAATGTTTTTCTACAATAGTTTCTTTTTTAAAAAATTTTTCAATGTTTTTTCAATTTATTTTTGAGAGTCAGAGAGAGACAGAGCAAGCAGAGAAGGGTCAGAGAGAGAGAGATACAGAATCAGAAGACAGGTTCTAGGCTCTGAGCTAGCTGTTAGTACAGAGCCCGATGTGGAGCTCGAACCCACGAACCGTGAGATCATGACCTGAGCTGAAGACAGATGTTTAACCGACTGAGCCACCTAGACACCCCTATAATAAGTTTCTGACCACATGGTTCCTCTTTATCATTCAACATATTGTTTTTGGAGTTACCTGTTTTTCAAACTCTAAGTATTACAGCTATAATAACTCAGTCTCTGTCATTCTGGGGTTTATAATGTAATCGAAAAAAACAAATATAAGCAAAGGAATATGCATGCTGAATACTAGGAAGCACACAGTGATGGGAATGGAGAGAACGTAACCTACTCTAAGGTCAGCAAAGAGAAGGCTAGTGTTATACCATATTTCCTTGAATCAAATACTTGAACATTCACATTATTATCAGTGTTTCATTTGTTATTATAAACCATGCCAGTGTATATCTTTCTAGCTGAATATTTGCATAATGTCATGATGACTGATTTAAAATAAACTATTAGAAGGGTCAAAATATATGTGCCATTTTAAGGATTCTCATTTGCTTTTATACATCCTCCAGAAAGGTTATGCCAAGTGACAGCAGATAGCAGATGACCAGCTGTTGCTGGCACTTGAGGATGTCTTCCTTCTCCTTTGTAAGAATGGGTACGTTCGCAGCCTCTCTCTCTCTCCCCCTACTATCTTCCTCATCAACAGATACCAATTACCTCCAAAGAAGTTAAAAAAAAAAGAGAAGCAATTTTAAATCAACTTGTCCAGCATTTATTAAACTTGCCTAAAATAAGAGTCATCTAGGGGGCTTGTAAAAATCCAAATTTCTGGTCCTCTAAAAAAGCCTTTAAGGGATAGCACAGGAAGCTTTTTTTTTTTTTTTTAAGTGCCAAGTTATTCTTTTTATAAGGCAGAAAAGGAAAAAGCCAGCATTATCCATGGAAATATCTGTTAAAATGCTCTCAAGAACAGCAAGGCAGACTGTGCCCTCCACTGCTATCAAAGAAACCAAGAATAATATTTATGTGGTGTCCTAAGGTCATCGGTGAAGCAATTTTACTGTTCTGCAAGAAATGTAGGGTTTCCTGGGTCTAATACTTAACGACTGCATAACCACTGCTTCAAGGACCTGCTTTGTCTAAACTTTAAGAGTGACATTTATTAGAAAGTTCCAGAGAGAACAGGTCAAACCGGTATCAGTATTTCCTGTATTTATTTTACTTTCTTCGACACAAATTAAGGGGTAATGGAGCACTGCATTTAAATCAGTGAAGCAATTAATGAAGTTTTTCTCACTGTATGCGTATTTGAGTAGGACGTGACTGTGCTCTGCAAGGCAGTATGTATTCAACATTTATGAAGCATCTATCATTCCTACAAAGTATCAGATCCGGTGCTAAACTGAAAATAAAGAGGGAGTTTATAGTTTCCTGCAACAGAAAGCTCAACTCTCTAATATGGTAGCTGATTTATTTAAGAAAATTATAATATAAGATGATAATATGCTGCAGTGGAAACATATGCAAAGTGCTACAGGATTATTGAAAGAGTTTAGATCAAAGCCATGACTGCACTTAGAAGATGATTTAAGATAAAAAGAAGCTGTGTTTTGTTTAAAAATCTATATGCACAGTTTTTGTTTTTTGNTCTTCTCCCCCTTGTTCCTCAGTTAAGTTCCTCCTAATCCTCCTATACGTACGCACAGTTTTTTAAATTTTCAAATTCATTAAGTCTATTGGCATATTTGAATATTATTTCTAAAGAAAAATATAAAATCATAGGGCCAAGGTTATTATTTCCCTTATGCAGACAAATGGCTCTCCATTACAGAGCCAGTATCTTTTAGTGGCACTTTGTTCTGACCAAGCAGCAAGCATTAAATTACTTATTTTGCAAACTTTGTTGGCAGTGTAATGCAGATGGCACCAGAATGAGCTACATAATGTGGTAATGTGGACAATATATTACTTAATGCTTTCAGATAAATGTCAGCATGCTCCTTGCTGTTTTTAAATGTGTGTGTAATTAAGTATCTTTAATGCAGTTAGACAGGGTCTTCTGTCCTCAGAGCAGAACTTTCTTTAGTCTGTAAATCTCTCATGCAGCAATGCTACCTAAATCAGTTCATTAATCTAATCAGACACTTACAGTTCATCTGTGTGAATTATACTTACACTTGGCAGATAATGTACTTAGCACTGGTCTATTGTATTAACTCAGAATATGAAAGAAAGTATTACATAAAACATGTTGTTCTTTCTTCCACATAATAAATCCTTGTCTACAAAATGCCTATGAATATTGGCTTTGTGGTGTCAGTGAGATAATTACTGCATTTGAAGCAATAAGTCCTTAATTAGAATGTGATCCTCTACATTCACACTAAGTTTTCAAATATTTTAACAAAAATGGTCATAGGTGCCTAAACAGCGAATTTTTGTCTTTCTTTTAAAATTACTCAACAGAGTTCCAAATAGCCCTTATCAGCCACAACTTCAGGAAGCCTTCAGAAACCCATTCCAAGAACTGATTCGAAAAAGCGGCATGTTTTGGTGTGTTTCAAAGAGAAATTTATGAAGAAGTAAGAGCACTTTAGATTGGGCAAGATTTCTTCTGTTTGTCCAGCTCCCAGTGTGTTGGCCAATCTTGTTTTAACAGAGACCAATAGTGGAGTTTTCACTGCCTCCTCTCATAAGCCAGCCCAGGTCTATCCCACCACCCAAACTAAATGGTTTTGTAAATAGACAGTGAGTTGGAAATAATATGAAAGATTCAAGCCAGAGGATTTGGGGGCTCCATGTAAATATTTGACTACCAGAATATTCCAAATGAAGCAAATGCTTGGGCAGCCCTCCACTTTGCTGGAACTAAATCTGGCAACGGCTGCCTTTGTACTGGCAAATAGCACACGGTGCAAAGGGGCTACTCCCTCAAATACTTGTGCAGAAGCAGATCACTGCTGGGCATACATGACCCAAAGCAGATTTGTGAAAATGCACATATCAATAAACTGCACAAAAGTTTTTATAAACATTTTCAGCAGAAAGCCACTGAAAACCCCTGAGAATTCCTAGCTGATAGGGAGGTTTAAAGGAGAAAGAGGTGGGGCAGGAAGAGATGGTGGGAACGTTGGGACATGGCGAGATAACTAACAAACATTTTCATGGGCCTGGGGCCAAAGCATTTGGGAATTACTACTGCACTAACAAAACCTTTTGGAAAGTTTTCACATGAAATTCATATTTATTTCTGAATTCTGTGGTTGAGCTGGCAGGAAAAGATTCCACTAAGAAATTGATGTACCAAACATTCATTGTATTTATAAAAGACTTCAGCAGGAATGTGCTTTAAAGTTCTGGATCTAGGAATTTTCTTAATATGTAATCTAATCAATGAAACACAAACAAATAATGAAACCTTTCCTTTAACATTTTTAACGAATCATGAGTACTAACCTTATATTCCAAATAATTAAGGGACTCAGGGTACACCTGGAATGTGGATTCCATAGTTTTGAAGGTGGTATCATCCGTCCAAAGCTAACGACAGACATTGTCTTAGCATCGTAGTTGACTAATTCAATAGTAGCTACATTTTTTCCATCCAGGTTACCAGAACTATTAATGTAAAACAAAATCCCATGGGGATGGAGACTGTGCTCATGAGCCCAAGATAATTCTCAAAAGACTGGGAGTTTCTTTCTGAAATCAGAAGTCACAGCTTGAAAACAAAATTCCCTTTTAGTTTTACTCTCTGCCCCTCTAACCCTCACTGAATTGCTTTCCTCTTTGATCATATGTCCCAGAGGGACTGCTATACTTCCCTACATGGTTTGTGGCCTAAATCTGAGCCATCCTACTTCAATAGAACTTCCTCTCCCACCTTCAAACCATATCCCCTGTGAGTCAACTCATTTTCATCTGTACTAAATGCCAGATGGTTTGGCATTTTCTGCCATCTATAAATGTATGATCTACTTTACTAAGAATCCAAAGGAAAGGTAAGGAAAGGGCGTATAATTATAAGAGCATCTGACTCTTGATTTTGGCTCAGGTCATGATCTCAAGGTCATGGGATCAAGCCCGTGTTGGGCTCTGTGCTCAGTGTGGACCCTGCTTGGGATTCTCTCTCCCCCTCTCTCACTGCTCCTCCCTTCCCTATCTCTCTCTCTCTCAAAAAAAATAATAATAATAATAAAAAAATAAATAAGCTAAACGCCTAAGAAAATATTAAATGCTACAGAAGTTCACATATAAATGAAAAGATTATATGCAATTCATTTAGAATTGGGCTAAGAAAAGACTTTGCAGATGAAATGAGATTTGAACTGCCCTTAAACAGAGATAGATTACCCCTAATTAGACAGAGGATAGTTTAAAGTACAAAAAAGTGTCCCATCACTCTCTGGCTGCAATCTTCTCCCTAAACCTCAGAATCCCATGCAAACATGAAAACACAGAATATCAGGTCCTGCATCATCCAGGCTCTGTCTGCCTCTCTGACCCTTCACCTTCCCAGGACTTCACTTTGAAGTCATGTATTTGTGATGAAGACCATATCTTAAAACTTTTCCCCTGTCAAATGCTTGTATTTCTTGGACCTGAGGAAGAAAAAGTTGAGTTAATTATACTTCTCATTTCATGCCACATTATCATCATGGGTCCAAACAAAGTTCCTCTCTTGTTGTAGGTATTTATTCATTAACTGTTAGTTCCTCAGTCACTCATGTCCCTATTGCTACCATTTGCAACTATGGCCACTCTTCATCCTGTTTAATGAGAATTGTTTTATACAAATAAAATATACAAATATTTTTACCCAATGTATATGGCATGAGCACATGTGCTTTCAAATATATGTAAATATATTGTCTTAAAGTCTTATTTCTTACTTCTCACTAAATATTATGTACTTAAGATCCATCTAGGATAATCCAACTTTGGGAAATCCATTATGTCTAATGGTTACATAGAGTCTGGGGTGTGTCTATTCTCCCAGCGCTGGCTGTTTGGGATGCCTGTAAGAACACACGAACATGCACATACACACTTGTACCTGCACTTGCACACATTCGTACCCACACAGATACACACATGCATACATAAACACAGGTACTTTCACACACACTGTCACACATACACACCCACCTCACACATGTACAAATCCTACAGTGACAATGTTCGTCAATGCCTCATCATAAACATGCAAGAACTTTGGAAAGTGGACCCTGATGTAAAACTGCTAAGTTATAAGACGTGTTTATGCTTAATTTTTCGAAATAGTGCCACACTGTTCTCTAGAATGGCTGAGAGTCTCCATAACCACATGGCTCTGCTGGCACCTGGCATTATTCAGCTTTCGAATGCTTTCAGTAGATTAACCTGTGAGATGCCTTTACTGAAACAATTTCTTAACACAAACTGAATTGTATCTTTTTTTTGGGTGTGGCTAGCCTATAACTAGCCTATAAAATTGTAGGGGATATTTAAATCCAAAGGCACTAAAACATATTAGAAGAATAAGTATATCAAGAAATCAAGGCTTCCAGTTATGGAATGAATAAGTCATAGAAATTAAAGACACAATATTGGGAATATAGTCAATGGTATTATAATAACGTTGTACGGTGACAGATGGTAACCACACTTATGGAGAACATAGCATAACATAAACAGAAGTTGAATCACTCTGTCATACACCTGAGACCAGTGTAACCTTGTACCAACTATGCTCAAATAACTTCTTTAAAACAAAGCCAGGAATGAGAAAGAGAATATTATCCAAGTTTATTAAACTAAGAACTGGCTAAAGTGACAGAGATGTGAGTCTAATTGCAGTTCCAATTCCATGCTCATTTTCACAGATCAGAAGGCAACATATTCATATCTGGTGTCAAGAATCATAATATTTTGTTCCCGTATTTCACTCTTTGGGTGATAGATAATAGTACCTCAAGGTCTGTCAGGTTTCTTGCTTACTTTAATACGTCTCTGGAACACAGAGGTATGCTTTTCACAATATCATCAATGGGAAACACAAGTCAGGGCAAGCAGTTAGGAAGCTGTTCTTTTGCATCAATCAGAAGAGCCTCTCAGCGTGAGGTTTCAGCCTCAGCAGCTCCATCTGGCCCAGCAGGTTCTAAACGCCAGCTCTGGTTCTCCAAGTTTCATGATACAGGAGCTAAACACCAGCAAAGACTACTAATTCACAGATGTCAAGATTGCCCAAGGAATTCTTTGTTTGCTTTGTTCTGACCTTTTCAAAGTCGTTATTAATTTACACACTCGAAAAGTATTCTTTGAAGTATTTTGTAATAAATAATTTAATCCATCTGTCATTGATTTATATCTTGCTCATTCCAAAAGGAATTTTAAGTGGCAAATAGTTTATCGCCTTTTATTTCAATGACATATCTAATTTTATGTCCTTTTTCTATGAGCTGGACAGTTTTTGTCTGTAATGCTTTTTGCTCCCTCTTAGAGAAAAGGTCACATGCATTTCTACCTGGCTCACGGTGAGGCAGCACATCACATTCTTGGGAGTATCCCTTATGTTACACATACAGATCAGCTCTTCTCAAAGGTCTTTGATTTTATCCTTTGTAAAGCTATGTATAATTCTTTCTACACTCCAGCCTGTGAAGCAGAGAATTTCTAAATCTGGGCGGCTTAATTACAAGGAAGCAGGCACACATATGGCTAACATGCTTGAAAATCAGAAGCTTTGGGTTAGAACTATTCTTCCATGAACTCCACTCAATGATGTGAACCACTTGATAAAGATTTTTCAATTCCCTTCTCTATAACTTACAGTAATACACTTCCATTTTAATAAGAATATTCATTGTTATTTACTGAACAAACACCTTTTATAGAGCTAGCTGTATGCAATTCTTACTATTCTTAGTATTTTATAAAGTGCTTGAATCCTCAGTAAACTCTATTAAGCAGGCACTAGTATTATCTTCAATATAGAAGTGATGAAATTGAGTTCCAGAGAAGGCAACTAATTTACCCAAGGCTACACAGCTTCTCGATGCCAAAGTCAGAATCCTGACCCTGGCAGTCTAGCTACACAGTCAATGGTTCTGATGTGTTTCTAACTAAAGGTCTCAAACACAGCAGGATTTTAATAGTTTTCAGTTAGCTTGAATAGCACTGTTACTGTTGTGCATGTAACAGGAAAAGCTTACTCTGTGACTAGGAAGAGAGATACTACTCTACAATTATCCAGATCATATGATGTGTCTCTCTTCACTTTCCCAGTTAAGAAGTTTTATTCCAACAATCTCCCAAATGTCTTTCATGAACTATACAAAGAAAATTGGGCAAACGTCTCTATCCCTCACTTCTCTGCCTCTTTTTCTCACCGCCACTATCACTCACATTCTTTTAAACCACAAATACTACAACATAACAAGAAATATTGTAGCATAAATTAAAAACACTTTTTCAAATTTCATCTCAGAGACAAGTGACCCAAATCTAATCATCACGGAATCAAAGCTTATTCACCATTTGATTATTTGGTATTAAAACTAAAAAGTCACCTTTCTACCATCAATATATTTTACTAAAAAAGAATCACACACTATTTGCTTTTCTAAGTTGACAAAAACATGTCAATAAACCCTTATGAAACACTCATCATATGTCTGTTACCATGCTAGGAATTGCAAATTCTGAGAAGAACAAGGCAATATTTGGTCTCTGAAGTATATATATAAACAAACATAGAGAAAACAGTAAAAAATAATACCTGGTATAAACGCTATAAGCAAGGTAAAACAAGGCTTATTTTTTATTTTTATTTTTTAAAGTTTACTTATTTACTTTGAGAAAGATAGAGACAGAACAAATGGGGGAGGGGCAGAGAGAGAGAGAGAGAGAGAGAGAGAGAATCCCAAGCAGGCTTCGCAGAGCCCAATGCAAGGCTCAAACTCATGAACTGTAGAATCATGACCTGAGCCAAAATCAAGAGTTAGGTGCTTAACTGACTGAGCTGTGCAGGCATTCCCAAGGTTTATTTTATGTTAAAAGCTTATTTATATTGAAAGTATCAGATACAGAGCCTAATTTAGGAAATTTGTTAAATAATAAAATGATCATAAGATTTTATTTTAATTAAAGATGTATACACGTAGAAACTGTCTTTTAAGTTTTGTATAAATGAAAATAAAAAGGACTTGTAGATTTCCATTGCTTTCCAAAGTCAGGTTAAAGACGTCTATAAAACAACTTAGGTAACCAAGTTACTGAACAAAAAGTTAACACATTTGAACAATTAATTCAAATGAAAATTCTATGGAAACCATCCAATTTTAGGCCTAGAAAATACATTGGAAGCAATGCATTTTCTGGATGTTTCTGATAGATTTATGTTGTGATTTTGTGCCTATTTAAACTCCCAGATGACTCTTCAGTGTAACAACATCTCTAAAGCAGGAATAATGTGGTGATGTCATGGTAAGAACTAGAAAGGCTTTCAAAACAGAGATAACAAACATGTTATGTTATTCTGTCCAACCTATACATCCACAGATACAGTCATACCTAATGGAGGAAAATTTTTATTAACCCCATGACCTCAGTCTACCCTACTCACAGCTGGTTATTACCCATTCTTCAGATCCAGCCTTAAAATATCTTTGGAAAGGTCTTCCCTAATCACCCAATCTAAAGTAAACCTGTTACATTCTTTCAAATCAATCTATACTTTTCTTGTATGGTACTGTATTAGTTAGCTCAGGTTGCCATAACAAAATACCGTAGTTGGGGTGGCTTAACAGAAATTTATTTTTTTATAGTCTTGGAGGCTTGAAGTCTGAAATCAGAGTACCAGTATGGTCTAGTTCTGGTGAGGGCTCTCCTCCTGGCTCACAGATACCTGTCTTCCCATTGTGACCTCTCATGGTGAAGAAAGAGCTCTGGTGCCTCTTTCTCTTCTTCTAAAAGGAACAGTTCCATCATTCACCCTTACGGCCTTATTTGATCAACTCCTTAGAGGCCCCATCTCCATTATAGTCATGTAGGGGGTGGGGAGGAGGGGTAGGGCTTCAACATATGAAGTCAAGAGGGGGGCAGGATTCAGTCCATAACAAGCACCTACTACAATATTTCATCACTTAATAACTTGTTTACTTATTTGATGGCTTCCCCAAATTATAAACTGTATAAACTCTGCTAAAAACTTTAGGGATGTTGGATGTACTTGCTTTGGGCACCACTGAATGTCCAGCACTTAGCATTGTACCTGGAACAACACATTCTAGTTGAATCTTGAATGAACAAATTAATGTGGTCATGATCTGATCTTCACACAAAAATTTTTGAAATCCTGGGGCGCCTGGGTGGCTTAGTCGGTTAAGCGTCCGACTTTCGCTTAGGTCATGATCTCGCGATTCGTGGGTTCGAGCCCCGCGTCGGGCTCTGTGCTGACTGCCAGCCCAGAGCCTGGAGCCTGTTTCAGTCTGTGACTCCCTCTCTCTCTGACCCTCCCCTGCTCACGCTGTCTCTCTCTCTCTCTCTCTCTCTCTCCTAGAAATAAATAAAACATTAAAAAAAAATTAAAAAAAAAAGAAAATGATTCTTGGCCAAAGTCTAGAGCCTCTATTAAAAAAAAAAAAATTTTTTTTTGAAATCCATCTGCTGATGCACAATATTCTCTTCAGTAGCTTCAGGACTTATATTCCAACATACTTCTATACAAACATCAATCTTCCCCATTTAAATCTTGTAAAACAATATAATGCAAATTACTGCCAATTGATAATTCGCAGCGATGCTTGTGGTGGATTATTTTATAATGCCATCCTTATTAATGTCCAACTTAAATCTTTTTCATGTGAAAGATGTTCTGAACAAAATGAAGTACAGACCAAGAAACAGGAGCTGATGAAATCCATCTCCAGTTGAAGGACGAAAAGTCATGTTTTAAAAATCTCAAAATAATTTTTATAAAGAGGAACATGGAAAATTAACTGTGCTGATTAAATTAATATCTTAATAAAAATAAACCCTCTAACATTCTCAGATTGTTTTCCCTCAGAATGCAGAAATGAGCAAAGCCACACCTGAGGAGAGGGATTTGTGACATTGACTATACCCAGTACCAGATTAATGAAACATTATAGAGGCCACTTTCCCTCCATTTTACTCTAAAATTTCGATCTAATGTAGTTTGAAGTATAATAGTGAACTTTTGCTCAGTTCCATCAATAAATTCAAAGCTCCTTTTTTTTCACATTTATCTCAGACAGCATGCATTATTTATGCTGAGAGGAATATCTATTTCCAAGAATTTGAGACATTCAGATATAATGACAACAATAACTAAGTTTGGCTGACACGAATTTTGACCTTGGTATTACCATGGACATTAGTAAACTAATGTTATAAACTAACTCTGTTATTTTAATGTTATTCTTTTTTTTAAGTTTTTATTAAATTCCAGTGGTTAATATACAGTGCAATATTATTGTAGGTGTAGCATTTAGTGATTCAGCACTTATATACTTCACCCAGTGCTCATCACAAGTGCCCTCCTTAATGCCCACCAACTATTTAACCCACCCTCTTGCCCACCTCCCCTCCATAACCTTCAGTTTGTTCTCTAGAGTTAACAGTCTTCATGTTGATCTCATGCATTAAAAAAAAAATGAGGATGGTGGGGCGCCTGGGTGGCTCAGTCGGTTGAGCGGCCGACTTCGGCTCTGGTCATGATCTCACAGTTTGGGGATTTGAACCCCATGTTGGGCTCTGTGCTAAGGGCTCAGAGCCTGGAGCCTGCTTCAGATTCTGTGTGTCCTCTCTCTGCCCCTCCCCTACTCATGCTGTGTTTCTCTCTGTCTCAATAATAAATAAACGTTTTTTTAAAAATGAGGATGGTAATGCATTGTTAGAATTAAATGAGAAAATTAACATAAAGAGCCTTTTAAATGCAAAAAAATTTTACGAAATTAGGCATTTTTGTGAATATTTTCATCAAAATTCCACAAATTAAAGCACTGACCTAAAGGGTCTCTGCTCATAAATTTGTTATAATGCATTAGTGGTAGAACTTTTATTTTCCACTTTTTTTTCTTTTAATTTTAAGTTTATTCATTTTGAGAGAAAGAGAGAGAGAGAGAGAGAGTGGGGGATGGGCAGAGAGAGAGAGAGAGGGAGAAAGGGCCCCAACTCAGGGCTCAATACCACAAACCATGGAATTATGACCTGAGCAGAAATTAAGAGTCAGCCACTTAACCAAATGAACCACCCAGGTGCCCCAGACTGATTTTTTTAAAACATAAATCTGACCATGTCATTAGCCTACTCAAAATCTATCAGCGGTTGCCTATCTCACTCAAAAAAAATCCAAACTCCTTCCCTTGACAGTAAGACTTGACTCAGGCTACTCCTCCACATTGATCTACTTTCTCCAGTCTTTCTCATTGTGCCTCAGTCTCCCTGATTTCTTGACTATAGTTCTCACGTGCTGAGGATGCAGCCTAACTTGAACACTACCATGAGTCTAGGCAACTACAGATGAAGACTCAGTGCTCAGCTCAAAAGCATTTCATCAGGAAGGCCTCACCTGACCGCTAGAACTTTTTTCTTTTTAAATAATTTATTGTCAAGTTAGCTAACATACCGTGTATATGGTGTTGTCTTGGCTTTGGGAGTAGATTCCTATGATTCATCACTTACAAACAATACCCAGTATTGTTGCTCATCCCAACAAGTGCCTCCTCAATGCCCATCACTGATTTTCCCTGTCCCCCCATACCCTCCACACCTTTCAGCCCTCAGTTTGTTCTCTGTGTTTAAGAGTGTCTTATGGTTTGCCTCTCTCCCTCTCTGTTTGAAACTTAATTTTTTTCCCCTTTGCTTCCCCCATGGTCTTCTGTTAAACTTAACAGAATCTCAAATTCCACATGAATGAAAATGTGAATGACAGATGAATAAGATATCTGTCTTTCTCTGACTGACTTATTTCACTTAGCGTAATACCAACCAGTTCTATCCACACTGTTGCAAATGGCAAGATTTCATTTTTCATTGCCAAGTAGTATTCCAGTGTGTGTTTGTGTGTGTGTGTGTGTGTGTGTGTGTGTGTATCCAGCATCATTTGCTAAAGAGGGTGTCTTTTCTTCCATTGGATATTCTTTCCTACTTTGTTGAACATTAGTTGGCCATACATTTGCGGGTCCCTTTCTGTATTCTCTGTTCTATTCCATTGATCTATGTATCTGTTTTGGTGCCAATACCAAACTGTTTTTATGATTACAGCTTTGTAGTACAGGCTAAAGTCTGGGATTGTGATGCCTCAAGCTTTGGTTTTCTTTTTCAACATTACTTTGGCTATTTGGGGTCTTTTGTGGTTCCATACAAATTTTAAATAGTTTGTTCTAGTTTTGTGAAGAATGTTAGTACTATTTTTCTTGCGATTCCATTGAATGTGTAGATTGGTTTGGGTAGTATTGACATTTTAACAATATTTGTTCTTCCAATCCATGAGCATGGAATTTCTTCATCTCTTCTTCAATTTCTTTCATAAGCTTTCTATAGTTTTCAGCATATAGATATTTTACCTCTTTGGTTAAGTTAATTCCTAGGTATTTTACAGTTCTTGTGCAATTGCAAATAGGATCAATTCCTTGATATCTCTTTCTGTCACTTCATTATTGGTGTATAGAAATGTGACCGATTTTTGTACATTGATTTTACATCCTGTGACTTTCCTGACTTCATGTATCACTCTAGCAATTTTTGGTGGAGTCTTTCGGGTTTTCAATGTAGAGTATCATGTCATTTGCATAAAGTGAAAGTTTGACTTTGTCTTTGCTGATTTGGATGCCTTTTATTTCATTTTGTTGTCTGATTACTGAGGCTACAACTTCCAATAGTATGTTAACAGTGGTGAGAGTGGATATCCCTGTTGTGTTCCTGATCACAGGGGAAAAGTTTTTCCCCATTGAGGATGATATTAGCTGTGGGTCTTTTATATATGGCTTTTATGATGTTAAGGTATGTTCCTTCTTTCCTGACTTTCTTGAGGGTTTTTATTAATAAAGGATGTTGGGTTTTGTCAAACACTTTTTCTGCATCTATTGACAAGATCGTATGGTTCTTGTCCTTTCTTCTATTAATGTGTTGTATCATGTTGACTGATTTGCGAATATTGAACCAGCCCTGCATCCCAGGGATGAATCTTATTTGATCAGAGTGAATATTTTTTTAGTATACTGTTGAATGCAATATGCTAGTATCTTGTTATGAATTTTTGCATACATGTTAATCAGTGATATTGGCCAGTAATTTTCTTTTTCAGAGGTGTCTTTGTCTGGCTTGGGAATCAAGGTAATGCTGGCTGCATAGAATGAGTCTGAAAGCTTTCTTTCCATTTCTATTTTTTGGAACAGTTTGAGAATAATAGGTATTAACTCTGCTTTAAATGTCTGGTAGAATTCCCCCGGGAAGCCGTCTGGCCCAGGATCCTTATTTGTTGGGAGATTTTTGATAACAGATTCAATTTCTTCAGTGGTTATGGATCTGTTCAAATTTTCTATTTCTTCCCATGTGAGTTTTTGTAGCGTGTCACTGTCTGGGAATTTGTCCATTTCTTCAAGACTGTCCAGTTTGTTAGCATTTAATTTTTCATGGTATTCTCTAATAATTGTTGTATTTTTGCGATGTTGGTTGTGAACTCTCCTCTTTCATTCATGATTGTATTTGTGTCCTGTCTCTTTTCTCTTTCAGAAGTCTGGTTAGGGGTTTATCAATTTTGTTTATTCATTAAAAAAAAAAAAAAACCAGCTCTTAGATTTATTGATCTGTTCTACTGTCTTTTGTGTGTGTGTGTGTGTGTGTGTGTGTGTGTGTGTGTGATTATATAGTGTTTATTTATGCTCTAAACTTTATTATTTCCCTTCTGCTGGCTTTAGCCTTTCTTTGCTGCTGTGTTTCTAGCTACTTTAGGTGTGAGGTTAGGTTCTGTATTTGGGACCTTTCTTGCTTCTTGATATAGGTCTGGACTGCAATGTATTTTCCTCTTTTCTGCATCCCAAAGGGTTTGGACTGTCATGATTTTATTTTCATTTGCTTCCATATATTTTTTAAATTTCTTCTTTAATTTCCTGGTTGACCCATTCATTCTTTAGTAGGATGTTTTTTAATGTCCATATATTTGGATGCTTTCCAAATTTTTTCTTGTGGTTGATTTCAAGTTTCATAGCATTGTGGTCTGAAAATACGCATGGTGTGATCTCAATCCTTTTATATCTGTCAAGGGCTATTTTGTGACCCAGCATGTTGTCTATTTTGGAGAATGTTCTATGTGCACTCAAGGAGAATGTATATTCTGCTGTTTTGGGATGAAAAGTTCTGAATACATCTGTTAAGTCCATCTGGTCCAATATGCCATTCAGAGCCATTGTTTTCTTACTGATTTTTCTGTCTAGATGATCCATCCATTGCTGTAAGTGGAGTGTTAAGGTCTTCTATAATCATGGTATTGTTACTGATATATTTGTTTATATTTGTGGTTAATTGATTTATATATTTGGGCGTGCCACGTTGGGAGCATGAACATTTATAATGCTTAGCTCTTCTTGGTGAATAGACCCCTTGTTTATAGTATAATGTCCTTCTTTACCTCTTGTTATAGTCTTTGTTTTAAAATCAAGTTTGTCTGATATAAGTATGGGTACTCTGGCTTTCTTTTGACAACCAGTAGCATGATGCCCTCACTTTCAATCTGTAGGTGTCCTCAGGTCTAAAATGAGTCTCTTGTAACCATATATAAATAGATCCTCTTTTTTTATACATTCTGATACCTTGTCTTTTGATTAGGGCCTTTAGTCCATTTACATCCAGAGTGATTGTTAAAAGATATGGATTTAGTGCCTTTGTATTATCTGTAAGTTTTGTGTGTGTGGCGATGTCTCTGGTCCTTTGTTGTCTTTGCAGCATTCCACTCACAAAGTCTCCCTTTGGATTTCCTGCAGAGCTGGTTTAGTGGTCACGAACTTTTAAAATTTTTGTTCGTCCGGGAAAGCCTTTATCTCTCCTTCCATTCTGAATGATAACCTTGCTGGATAAAGGATTTTTGGCTGTATATTTTTCTTATTCAACACATTGAATATTTTGTGTCATTCCTTTCTGGCCTGCAAATTGTCAGTGGACAGATCTGCTATGACCCTTATGTGTCTACCCTTGTGGATTAAGGACCATTTATCCCTAGCTGCTTTAAGAACTATCTCTTTATCTCTGTATTTTGCCAGTTTCACTATGGTATGCCATGGTGTTGATCTGTTTTGTTGATTTTGAAGGGAGTTCTCTGTGCCTCTTGGCACACTTGGGTGTCTGTGTCCTTCCCCAGGTTAGGGAAGTTCTCAGCTATAATTTGTTCAAATAAACTTCTCTCTCTTCTTCTGGAACTCCTATGAGACAGATAGTATTTCATTTTATTGAATCACTTAGGTCTCTCATTGTCCCTTCATGGTCTAGTAATTTTCCTTCCCTCCAATTCTCAGCCTCATCATTTTCCATAATTTTATCTTCTATTTTGTCTATTCTCTCCTCAGAGAAGAGAAAGAAAGAAAAGAGAAAATAATAATGATGATAAATAATAATAACAACAATAACAACAACATACAAAACCACAGGACAGTTGTCTGTTTGTGCCGGAGTCCAATGGCTATGCTTGTCTCAAGGTGGGTTGTCTGGTTCAGTCAGTGTTGATCTAGTTTTGCTAGATAAGCAATTACCAAGCCCCAAGGGGTGAGATTTGGTGTAAGTGTCTTGCCTCCACTGGAGCCTCTGTTCTGTTCCCTGAACTCCCACCCTGTTGGTGATGAGCAGAAAAGTGGTGACACCCCAATCTCTCCTCCCTGGACTAGGTGTCCCAACCTACACTGTTCAGGTGACCCTCACAGAGCAGCACAAACAGTCACTGAGTCCTGCTTCACCGTCTCTTGCGCCTCCTAGGTGCTTCTCTGGGATTCAAACACCCAATGTCTTAATGGATCCACACCATGTGATCCCTGTTCTGGGGTAGTGCCAGTGGACCCAGTCAACAAAGGGCCCCTGGCTGGTGCTTGCAGCGTCCTTGGGTGGGCGGGGGGCTATATACCCTACTCCCACAGTACTCAAGGGAGGGGCACACACCCAGTGTGCCCTGAGAATAGCTACTGAGCCCCAGGGCTGGTTCCCCTCCCCACCGAAACGTGCACATGGTCAGCTACAGTCTGATGAAAGTCACGCATCCCTGAAAACTCCAATCTTTAACCCCTAAGGCTATGTGCAAGGTAGAAACTAGCTATCTCTGTATTTCTTGTTTCCCAGCATGGTTCACAGAGATTTTTCTCTTGTTCAAATACAACCCCACACTGCCACAGCCTCCCTCTTCCTTTCGTTTCTCCACTGAAGGAGTCCCTTCTACCCCCCACAGTACCTATGATGCCCGTTTTATCTCTCCCAATTCCCATGCACACACCTCTGTCCCACCAAGCTGCCTCTTTCCACCTGTGTTGATTTTTCTGTCATTCTGCTCCCCATATTCCTGGTTTTCCAAGTGTTCTGAGCTCAGTACTGCTGTGTTTGTGGGACATGCCGATGCCGGTTCCCCTACTTCTCCGCCATCTTGACTCCTCCCCCTGACCATTACCTATTTTCCACTTTTAATGTTTCCTTCTATTATGACACTCCTGGCCTCTTGCCACCTCTCACTCTCTCTGCTTCAGGTGAATCTGGCTCACCAATGACACTGTTAAATTTGAAGAGAGAAACTTGGCCCTGCATGGTTTAGCACCTCTTTCCTCCTTTTTGGTAGTCAGCACTATAAAAGTCCTGTATTTCCTCTACTGTGTTCTCCCAGGGGCAAGTGCCACAACTGATGAAGGAGTCCTGGCTCAAGCAAAGACTTCTACTGACAGGAGGCTTGACAGCCAGCATCCAACAAGGCCACCAGCAATGCCTCCTAGTACTCTTGCTGTTGTGCAGTCCCCTCCCACAGTGAGTCTGGCTGACATATAAAACCAATAATATAATGCAGAAATGACAGTGTATAGCTTCTGAGGTAAAGCTGTAAAAGAAAATGTGACTTCTCACTTGCTCTTTCTTGGGTTACTCCCTCTGAGAAAGCCAGATGCCAATATCGTGAAGACAGTCAAACAGCCTGGTGGAAAGAAACAGAGGCTTCCTGCCAACAGCCAGTGTCAGCTTGTCAGTGATCTGATGGAGCTGTCTTGGAAGCAGACCCTCTAACCCCAGTCAAGCTTCCAACCGTAGCCCAAGCCAGCATCTTGATGGCAACCTCATAGCCAAGATCATCCAGCTAAGCCACTTCTCAATTCCTCATCTGTAGAAAATGTGATATAATAAGTGTTTATTGTTGTTTAAGCTGCTAAATCTTGATATAATTCTTACACAGCAATAGATGATTAGTATAAGAGATTAACTGCTCTTAAACCTTACACATCTGTTAACACATATAAACTACAGTCTCCAATATCAGCTTCAAATATCAGAGGTGAAATTTTACCTTCCAAACACTAAATCTTTTGTCTTTTGTTGTCATTACTTCAAAACTTGAGCAAGGAAGTTTGAGTCTAGTGACTGGGTCCTCTCAAACATCTTATTATGCCTTGCATTTTATAATGTATCCATCTTTTCAACAAGCATTCTATAGAACGTCTACTAAATTCTAAGCGCTGTGCGAAAACTTTGAAAACCAAAAGAATTAGAACTTGAATAAGAACTTTCACTGAATTTGAAATATCCATAGTCTCACTGAAAAAAGAAGTAGAACTCTAAAAACAACTAAGTGATATCATAAAATGTTAAATTTCTATTAAGTTGTTAATGAAGTATGAGGGCAGGAAGAGAAGATTTCTACAAGTATAAAATAATTTGCTATATTTAATTAGATTATATTCTAAATGTAGACAGTGTATGCAAGTAGGTCTATCCTCATGTTACCTCACTGATGATAATGATGTGGTATATCACTGATGATATACCACAAAGTGTAGTGGTTGACAACGTAGACTGCAGAGCCAGACTGTCCCTGGAGGCTTGCTGCTCTTGAACTTGTGTGATCTTGGGCTACTTACTTACACTTTCTGTACCTTTTTCCTTAACTGTCAAGTGACATTATTTGAGGTTTAAATGAATTAATAGATGTTAAGGATTTAGTATACTTAAGTATTTAGTATACTGTAGCACTATTATTGTTTGATATTATTATCAGGATTTATAAAATCATTTAATTCTGTTGACAACGGTTAGTCTCAACTTCCTCAAACTCTGATTCAAGCACCTAAGAGTCAAGTGAATCATGTATGTTACTTTCACCAGTTGGCCAAAAGATATGTTAGACATGTTATCTAACATCCCAAGAGTATCGAGAAATAACTTTGCTCTTTCCACAGCAGATTAACTCAGACCTCGGAATTTCTTGTGCCCACTTTTTGACAAACCAACCAGAATTACCTTCTTAAAGTCATTTTATGAGGAAGAATTAATTATTTTTCACATCTTTAAAGTGTTTACAAATCTGGACAACAACACAAAATAAATAAATTGTCTTTTTAAAATAAAGAATAAATGAGTCAATGCTTTATTCATATTCAAAATCAAATCAGTAGTCCTTTCTCTTTATAATAGTTCTAATTATTACACTAGATTTTTTTATGGAATCAAACATTTGAATTATTGAGCTACATATCTGGTGAGTGAAGGAAGTTGTTTTCCCACTCTGTATTAGCTACAACATGGTATTTTTTGCTCACACAGTTGAAAATAATAGAAGCTTTTTATAAAAGTTTTTAAAAAGTTTTTCCCGATTCATGAGAGTTTGAGATTTTGCATTGATGCATGATCTACTTTTTTGATTTTTGTAATCTGAACTCTAGTTCATCTATCCCTGAATAATTAGTAATTGTGGATGACATCACCAAGGTGATAGAATAATAAGAATTGTCTACCCTCTTCCCCCACGAATACCAATTTTGAGATCATCCATGGGCAGGAAAGATGCCTTTTATGAGTCCAGGATTCCAGCACAGAAGTTCTAGCACACCTCTGGAGCAAAACATTCTGAGACTGGATGCCTGAAGTGTGTCGAAGAAAGTTTTACTTTATCATGTCAACTCTTCCCCAAGGCAGCACAACTCAGTGCCAAGAAAGATTCCCTTGGCCTGCAGTTCCTTCCACAGGGGAAAGTGAGAATGTGTGAGCATCTGGTTTCCCCATCTGTGTGGAATACTGATAAAGGGACCTACTCCTTTCTCACTCCATTCAGAAAACTGAGGTGATCTTGCATGACTGAGGGTCAGGCAGAGCCCGGGAGTGTAGCCTCAACATCACTAATCATTGGGAAAATGCAAATCAAAACCACAATGAGGCAGCACTTCACATCAATGAGGATGCCTATGAGCAAAAGCAAGTGATAAGTGTTGGTGAGGATGTGAAGAAAGGGGACTTTCGTGTACTATTGGTAAGATTGTAAATTGGTACAGCCACTATGGAAAATGGTATGGAGGTGTCTCAAAAAATTAAAAGTACAAATACCATTATGATCCAGCAATCCCACTTCTGGGTATGTATCCAAAGAAAATGACATTGCTATCTTTAAGAGATATCTGTATTCCCATGTTTACTNCGGCCTTAAGAAAGATGAAAATCATCCCATTTGCAAGACCATGGATGAATCTGGGGGATATTATGCTAAGTGGTAGAAGTCAGGGAAAGACAAACAGTGTATGATATCTTTTATATGTGGAATCATACAAATAGAGATTAAAAGGGTGGTTACTAGAAGCTCAAAAGTATAGTAATTGAGGAGATGCTGGTCAAAGGAAGCCTTCAATTATAGATGAGTATGTTCTGGGGATCTAATGTATAGCATGGAGACTAGAGTTAATAATACAATATTATGTACTTAAAATTTGCTAAGAAAGTAAATCTTAATTGTTCTTACACACACACACACACACACACACACACCAGGTAACCTTGTGAGGTGATGGATGTGTTAATTAACCTGATTATGGCAATCATTTCACAAAGTATATGCGTATCAAATCATCACATTGTACACTATGTATATGTGTATATATATACAATCTTATTTGTTAATTATACCTCAGTAAAGCTAGAAAACATATGAAAGAATAAAATGATAGTGATTGCAAAAACAAAAAACAAACAAACAAAAAAAACCCGCATTGTGATAAAGGCATGAATAGGCATGGATAAAGTCTTAAAGAAATACAGGAGAGAGTAGAGATGGCCACGGAGAATGTTATACCTTGTCTAGAACTTATCTGATAGCTAGTTGTCAGAATGGACAGAAAGGTAGAAGACAAAGGATACTTTGGAAAATCAGAGAACAGCTTGAACAACAACAAAACAAATGAGCTAATGAGAATGTCCAAGGAAAAATAAGCTACAGCTAGATGAGGATGGGCCAATAGGCACATTAGTTAGTCTTTATCTTACAGGCTGAGGTTAGTGAACTTTATTTCACAGACCAAATCTGACTTGCCTCTTGCTGTTGTAAGTAAGGCTTTAACGGGAACATAGCCACAACTCTTCGTCTTAAGTATTGTCCATGCTGGCTTCCCTCTGCAGCAAGGCAAGGGAAGTCGTTGTGACAGAGTTCACATGTGCACCAAATGCTAATATTAATTACCTGATTCTTTGCAGAAAATGTTTGCTGACCTTTGCTATAGATCACAGCAGCAAAATGAAAAAAAAAAAAAATTGAGCAGCAGCATAAGATAGCAAAGTGTTTACTGAAGGTTTTTTTAATTTAATGTTTATTTATTTTTGAGAAAGAAAGAGACAGAGCACAAGCAGGGGGTAGGGCAGAAAGTGAGGGAGACACAGAATCCGAAGCAGGCTCTAGGCCGTGAAGTGTCCACACAGAGCCCGACGCAGGGCTCAAATGCAAGAACCATGGTATCAGTACCGGAGCCGAAGTCAGACACTTAACTGACTGAGTCACCCAGGGGCCCTTGAGTGAGGCTTTTCCCCACTTAATAATTAGCTTTTAGAAACAGAATCTTATAAATAGAAAAACTTATGTAATGGTTTTATATGTATTATCTCATTTAAAACTATACAAATTATATATTAATTTATAAATCTGTTACCTTCTCTACTATACTGCAAGTGCCTCAATAAATACGTGTGTTATCTAGACGGAGTAGGTAGCACCTTATACATATGTGTATATACATAAGAGCTAGAAAATAGAAATTACTCTTAGAGAAGAGCAGTTAGTTCAGAAAGAAGCCAACAGCAGCTAGACAGGCAGAGAAATAAACAGAGAAAGAAGTTGCCAGTAAAAACTGGGGAAGAGTCAGGAGAAAGAGGTAGGGGGTTGAAGAAGAGAAACCACTCAAATCACAGTTTCTCTTAGCGTTTACCCTGAATTTATTGGATACATTGATGTTTAAAAGAGCTATATGTAATAGCTGCAAATGGTTAGAATTAATTAAAATTTCAAGAGCTGTTGGCTGTTTTTAGTTACTATAGAGAAAGCTCTAGTTAGCTCCATTGTTTTTGAGAAGAAGGAAACTGATGAATCTTAAGAAATCCTTGGCAGGGACCTTGAAAAGCATATTAGCGTAGCTCGACAAACCATCATCATGAGTGGCTTTTGCAGAAACTTCACCATGAATACGGAGATGAATAAGATCTTGATTTTTTAATATATTTGAATCATATTTTATTCTGATAATCATAAAATCTTACACATAAAAAATAGATGACTATGAACAATATAGAATCTCAGCATCCAGAAATACTACTGTTCACATTTTGGTGTATTCTTTTCCAAATATTTTTCTATTCTTTTTTTTGTTTACAAAGATGGAATCACACTGTACAATCAACTTTGTATCTTACTCTGTCCACTTACTGTTTTGAAAAATAAGTAGTCACTGAAGTTTTTGTTTCAAACTCTTTAATACCATTTGTTAACACAATATTTCATCACTCAATAAACTATGATTTAGTCATTCCTCTGTTCTGGACATTTAGATGGCTTCCAGTTATTTTTGCAATTATTTTGCAATTATAAATTATACAACTTGATGATGACCATCTTTATGTCTGAATGCTCAATGACATTTAGAATTAGTTTCTTAAGGTAGATTTCTGGAAGCAGGATTATAAGATAAAAGGTTATAAATATTTTTAAACATTTTGATCCTTTGTGTTTTCCAAAACTGCTGGGTCATCTCGAGTGATCTTTTCCCAGCAGTGCCGGGGAGTGGATAAGCAGCACTTCGTTGTGAGTGAAACCAAGTTCAAAGACGGAAAGATAGAAACCACATTCACCGACAAATTGTAGCCTAAAGGGAAAGGTCAGAAAGGAAGAAAGTGAAGCACCTACTTTTGCAGAAAGAACAACTTTTACAGAAGCATTATAAAAATGAAAGCCTATTGAGGGTCTTCCCAGATAAGATGGGGAAGTCATCTGCTTTTCCTCTGCTCACCCACAAATCTGGGCAATCCCTTCTGTCCACTTTTCCTATGACAGAGGGCTGAGCAGTGGCACCAGGCAGCTCCCCTGGCGGCAGATGGTTCTGCCCACCACAGTCACCTTCCAAAAGGCAGAAACATGATAGTCAGAAGAGACTATGATGATGATTTGGTCCAATGCCTCACTTTATCAAATCAAAGCATAGAAAAATGAAGTGACTGCCAAGCAGTAACTCACAGTTACTTTGTGGCAAATCTTCAACTAAATCTCCCTCTACCTTTGATGACAAGTAAAAGTTTCTGTACTTCATTTGAAGGCACAAACTTTGTATGCATCACTCTTTCTTGAGTTTTGACTTTGTGGCTGATGTTGCAGTTTACGATACTGCTTAGAAGGAGGTTTTTAAAATCTGATAAAAAATTTCAGAATTTCCAAACTGAGAGGTGTACATCATTAGAGTGAGTAGTTTCTCATTTCTTTGCTAATTTTCTGGACATTCTTAAAGGAAGTTAATTAACCTGAGGTCTCCAACTTGATTCATTTTTAAAATGAAATTTTTAAATTTATTTTAATTAATTAATTTTTTTGTTTTAGAAAGAGAGATAGCACATGAGTTGGGGGAGGGGAAGAAGGAGGGAGAGAGAGAGAAAACCTTAACTAGACTCTGTACTCAGCACAGAGGCTGACATCGGGCTTGATACAGCAACCCTGGGATCGTGACCTGAGTCAAAATCAAAAGTCAGATGCTCAACCAACTAATCCATTCAAGTGTCCCTAAAATGAATTTTTTAAATTATGGTGTATAGATAATAGAATATTACTCAGCCATGAAAAGGGATGAAATCTTGCTACTTGCAACCACATGGATGGAGCTAGAGAGTATGTTAATTGAAATGAGTCAATCAGAGAAAGACAAATACCATATAATTTCACTCATATGTGGAACTAAGGAAACAAAATAAACCAGCAAAGGTGAGAGAAAGAGAGAGAGAAAGGACTAGCAGGGGAGGGGCAGGGAGAGAGGGAGAGAGAGAATCCCAAGCAGGCTTCATGCTGTCAGTACAGAGCTCGCTAGAGGGATCAAACTCATGAATTGTGAGATCATGACCTGAGTCAAAACCAAGTGCTGGACACTTAATCAACTGAGCCACCCAGATGTCCATGTTTTATAGCTAATCTTAAAAATTAATTAATAATTTGAACCTCTCTTATAATGAAAACTCCAAAACCAGTGAGTCAATCTTACACAAACTGTTTCAGGAAAAAAAAGGAAACATGTCCAAAATAATTTTATAAAACCTGGATTATCCTGATACCAAAACCAGACAAACACATTACAAGACTAAAAAAATTACAGATAAATATTCCTCAAGAACAAAATATTCTTAACAAAATATTAGCCAATAGAAAGCAAACATGTTTTTATATATATCACACCATGAATTTAAAAAGTTTATTCCAGAAATATAAGGTTGGTTTAACCTTCGAAGTAATCAACATATTTCACCATATTATTAGAATACATATTAAAAATCATTCAGTTCTTCCTCAGAAAAAAAATATTGGGAAAAATATGAACACTTATGCCAAAAAAATTTCAGTGAAATTTGATAGACTGATACATGTACAATCAAACAAAGTTCACCTATGAAAAAAATTTACTGTGAACATTATACTTAGTGGTAAAAGACTCTATCTTTTTCCTCTAAGATGGGGAATAAGTAATGGATGTCCAATCTCATCACTTCTATTCAACATTGTACTAGGAAGAACGTGATCACAATAAAAATCCCAGGAAACTGCTTTATGAATACCAACAAAATGATTCTAAATTTTACGCTTATTTCATTAAAATTAACTCATTAAAAACTTCTGCTCTGCAAAGAAAATGTCAAGGGAAGGAGAAGACAAATCACAGACTGGGAGAAAATACTTGCATAAGACACACCTGATAAAAGACTGTTAAACAAAATATACAAAGAACTTTTTAAAGTCAACAAAAGAAGGGTGACTGGGTGGCTCAGTAGTTTGAGCGTCCAACTCTTGATTTCAGCTTAGGTCATGACCCCAGGGCTCTGGGATCCAGCCCTGCATTGGGCTCTGCACTGAGCATGGAGCCTGCTTGAAATCTCTCTCTTTCTCCCCTCTCCCCTGTCCGCATGCTGTCTCTAAAATAATAATTAAAAAATCAACAATAAAAAAAACTAACAACCCAATTTAAAAATGGGCTAAAGTTGAGGCACCTGGGTGGCTCAGTAGGTTAAGTGTCTGGTTTTGGCTCAGGTCAGATCTCATGGTTCATGAGTTTGAGCCCCACTTTGGACTCTATGCTGACAGCTCAGATCCTGGAGCTTACTTCAGATTCTGTGTCTCTTTCTCCCTCTCTGCCCCTCCCCTGCTCATGCTATCTTGCTCAAAAAACAAACAAACAAACAAAAACATTAAAGATCGGCTAAAGGTCTGACAGAAAGAAGATATACAGATAACAAACAAACATGTGAAAAGATGCTCCACATCATACACCATCAAGGAATTGTAAGTTAAAATGAATTACCCCTATACCTATTAGAATGGCCAAAATCAGAAATATTGACATCAAATGCTGATGGGAATGTGGAGCAACAGGAATACTTAAAAGTAGTTCAGCCATTTGGAATACAATTTGGAGGTTTCTTACAAAACTAAGCATATTCTTACCATACAATCCAACAAGCATGTTCCTAGATATTGATTTCAAATTAGTTGAAAACGTATGACCAGATAAAAACCTGCATGCAGATATTTGTAACAACTGTATTCATAATTGCCAAAACGTGGAAGAAACCAATATGCTTTTCAGTAGGTAAAGAGATAAACAAACTGTGGTACATCCAGATAATAGAATATTTTTTTAATGTTTTTTAAAATTTATTTCTGAGAGACAGTGTGAGCAGGAGAGGGTCAGAGAGAGAGGGAGATACAGAATCCAAAGCCAGCTCCAGACCCTGAGCTGTCAGCACAGAGCCCGACATGGGGCTTGAACCCATGATCCGTGAGATCATGACCTGAGCTGAAGTCGGACGCTTAACCTACTGAGCCACCCAGGTACCCCTAGATAGTAGAATATTATTCAGGGCTAAAAAGAAATGTGCTATCAGGCCATGAAAAGACCAGAGGAAACTTAAAGCCACATTACTACTTGAAAGAAGCTAATATAAAAGGTTCTATGATTCTTTAAAAGGCGAAACTGTGGAGATCATTAAAAAAAGAAAATAGTGACTGCCCTGAGGTAGGGTGAGGAGGCTGAACAGGCAGGTCACAGTGGACTTTTAGGAGTGTGAGCCTGGTCTATATGTTATGATAACGATGGATGCATCTCCTTATACATTTTTTAAATCCATACAAGGTACCACACACCAAGAGTGAGCTCTAAAGTAAACTATGACTTTAGGTGATTATGATGTTTCAAGGGTAGATTCTACCAATCATAACAAATGTGTCACTGTGGTGGGGGATGCTGAGAATGGGGAAGAACGCGCATGTGCAGGGGAAGGGCTATATGTGAAAACTCTCTACTTCCCTGTCAAATTTGCTGTGAACATAAAACTCCTCTAAAAAATAAAATAATAAATCAGATTGTTTGCCTGAGGCAAATTTTAGTCTACACGGGCATACACATCTGTCAGTGTAGTAAAATTAAGATTTGTGAATTTTATAATATGCAAGTTATAGTTCATTAAAGTTGACCTTTTTTTTAGTAAAAAAATGTAATTGCCAAATCAAGAAATATTATAATCACCTCTGTGAGATGAGAGAGGTAGATGCTCTTTGAATGAATGGCATAAAATAGAAAATTAAAAAGGATAAAGAATGGTGAAAAAGTAGGACATTTTTTTCCTGGTACACACCATGTTTCCAATATTATGGCCTTCTTTCCAGAAATAGGCAATATTACTCAAAAATAAATAAGGATTGAGTCTTAGGGGAATGTGCAATGGAGAGCCCCGAAGTTTACGATTATCAGCTCTGGCTTAATCCACCTGGTGTTTCCATTTCTTGTGAGTTGAAACAAGAATCCCATAAAGTTATATTCTGTGAACTCTGACTGAATGGAATACACCTAGCTCGGGCTTTTATTTAAAATGTGTCTATGGCCCCATTTGTTGTACAAAGAGAATGATTTCAAATAATGATTTTAAGTTTAATTTTATTTGCAAATAAAAACAGTTAGAGTGGATGGACAGAAAAGTTTGTTCAATCAAATTTGCAGGCCTATAGCCTAGGAATTAAAAAGAGAAATCAATAGGAACTGGTTTGTCTATTTTTTTCCTTTTCCAAACACATTGCATCATTTATGTAACTCCATCACTAATACTACTATTTAAAGTTTTTCTTGATGTTATGCAAAGAGGACTTTGAGTTTCTCTTTTCTAATCTAGAGAATAAACATTCTTTAATTTGGCATCATTAAAATATTTTCAATGAAGTTCTAAAATATGGTGACATAAAGGTAAGCATTATTTTACACAATAGGATCATCCTTATATTAAGGCATTTTTTCTGAAAGCCTAGAAATTGTGTGCAGCGAAATTGCAGCCAGAGAAAAAGAAGAAAACACAAACCACGGATTTAGTTTTTACTCTGAGTTCAAGTCAACCAGAATAGAGAGCAAAAAGAGATCTCAATGGCATGTATCTTCTAAAAAAGTAAAAAAACAAAAAACAAAAAAAACAGCTATTGGAAACCAGGAACTGAGCACTGATAAGTTTGGGGTGTAAACTGATGTTTTATAACACAGACCTTGAAAATAAAATACTACACTATATTGAATAATACATATACAACTTGCAAAATGGAATCATGGATTACTTGCATAAGGCAGTCACTACTAAACTTTAACAATAAACTGAACTGTTCTCTTGGAAAAGTGGATGGTAAGCCACAGTATAATATTTGATAGTTCCCACCTACCTCAAAGTATTTTCCCCATTATCTTTCCTGGCTTCTCCAAACAGCATATGTATCTGAGAAGTCCTTTTATCGATTGCCAACATTGATGTATTTGAATGGAGGTTGACGCAGAACTTCAAAATAACTTTCATTTTCATCTTCTGTTTCAAAAAAAAAAAAAAAACCACCCTAAATGAATGCACACATTTTCCTGGAATAGAGAGAAATATCGTATGGTGACCCTGGAGATACTGTACGGCCCATGCTTTTTTAACACATTGACAGCATCATATTTAGCAGTTTAATGTTATTCTTACTGTTGACATCCAGACCCTAAAGAAATTAATTATAAAGCAAATAGTTTACAACACTAGCTTAAAAATACATCTAGTCTAGCCTGGCCTAGAATAGGAAGATAAGATTGTAGACATCAGAGCACCCTGGGAAGTTGTTTGAGCCAAAAGGAGAGTCACTAAGTCCAAAGGGAACCACGTCATGTTTTTATCTCTGAGTCGCTGTGTTAAGGGTTTATGGATGACATCACTTTAAATGTGTTTTTGAATTTTAGTTCTGTTTACAGTGTTTGGACCATATTTAATTTGATTTTTCTTTAGGAAAAAAAAGGATACTTATTGACTACATAGAAAAGAGAGTTATTTTCTAAAAGAAAGTGAAGGAAAACAATGATTTTTTAAAAATTTTCTTATTAAGAAAACAAAAGTCTGGGGCACTTGAGTGGCTCAGTCGGGTAAGTGTCCAGACTCTTGGTGTAGTCTCAGGCTCAGGTCATGATCTCACTGTTGGTGAGATTGATCCCTACCTGGGGCTCTGCGCTGACGGCATGGAACCTGCTTGGAATTCTCACCCTCTCATTCCCTCCTCTGCTCTGTCTCTGTCTCTCAAAATAAATAAATAAATAAACTTAAAAAAATACAAAGAAAACAGAAGTCACAGACCTTCCAAAGGAGTCAAGAAGAGGTAACATGGACTAAGCCATGAAATGTTTAAAATGTGGTTGTAACTGAAAGCAAACTGGGACTTGCATACATTCTCTTATCCAGAGTCTTCCCTGTGAAGAGCAGCATTCATTGTTTTATTTTTTAATTCACTGATCTAATTAAATGCATCTGCCAAGCTAAAGGGAATGTTAAAATTATAAATATACAGAATGCTGAAAAATCTACTTGCTCATCAAGCATATTCTGTCATTTCCCCCACATGGTGGGCTTATGAAAGAAACTACATCTGGGTGATTCATCTTCTAAATCTTATTTAGAAATTATCTTTTCTTCTTCTTACACAATACAACCCCACATTTCATAAGCAAATATGTAATAGCCTCTTCTTTTGGCATGGACTCTGTCCAAACTGTGACAGCAAAGCTTAGCACCATACGAAACAGGTCACTGAAACAGTTCTTCCGAGATGTCCTTGCTGTCTTCAATCCAGTACAATTACTAGATTTTAATTTTCCCTGAGCCAACACAGTTCACTGACCCCAGCATTTTTATTAGCTAAATGAGATTTTTTGAAAAGATTGATAGTCTTTCTTTAAAAAAAATCTTTACTCGTAGCAATTAACTTAACGACGTGCCCAAAAAATTCTCTGCCCTGAACAGGCCTGTCCTGCCTGACCCATGGTGTGCCGCCATTTATACATCATGGGTCATAGTGTAGCAGGATGCATCCTTTATGGAACGGAAAATACAAACTAGTAATAAGAGATCCAATATTAAGTGTCACCAAAGAGAACAAAAAAACATTGCCTCATTGTACACATCAATGCTGTTTTTCCTCAAATAATATTAATTGTGAAAAATGAAGGGCCAAATTCTATAAGCCATCTCCTTGTAAAATAAATGAATACATTTCTCTTTATAATATACAGGAACAAAGATAGACTCTTTAAAATAGGGACTTTAACACGATTTCTTTCAAAACTGGTTTATTCGAACATATTTTTAAAGCACCACAAAGGACCTCATTAGTCACACTTAACCTATAAAATTATAGGCATTGCAGGTGGCTCTTCCATCAGTGAGAATTTTTAAGTTGTTTTGGGTTTCTGCCTTATTAGCAAAAAGGAGCTGGCTCACATGCAAGTGAAGGGACAGCAGCTTTTGCAGATAACCTTTTCCCATAGCCTTATACGCTACAATTCTACATTAAAATATTTCACCAGAAGGACTTGCCCATCAGATCTTTTCTAGAGCATTGAATTAGATTTGATTGGTTTCTGTAGTTAATCTTAAGTAAAAATAATGCCTTCTGCATAGAAGATGCTCTATGTGAATGTGTCAATATATTAGTACATCAGTAATCTCCCATTCCAATGCCTTCTTCATGCCCTGTATCTAGAAGGATTCTTAAGAAATCTTGGATGGATCTTAGATATTTCTTGGTCTGATATATTTGGGAAAATGTAAATGTACTGATGATAGAAATGTTGAAGTTATATGGGTAAAAGTTGAGAGATGATATAGTGAAGGTCCTGAAAAGATGGTAGAAGCACTGGCTTTTAGAAGGAAAGAGGAGCACCCATTTCCATTTTGTAGTGGATGGAGGTAAATCCTGACACACTGGCAGGTGAGTTGTTGGGGGAGGGGGTGGTACAGTAAAGGAAAAAAGAGAGATGATATGGCATCTAGCTGACAGCTTTTATTATGTTTTCTGTGAAATATAAAGTAAGCTCATTCTTTAAATTTGTTTTTCAGATTTATTAAGATATAATTGACAAAATTATCTATATTTGAAGCAAAGCACTGATGCTTTGCTGTATGTATACCTTGTAAAATGATTACCACAGTTAAACTAATTAACATATCCATCATTTCACATAGTTACCATTACATGTGTGTGTGTAATGAGAATACTTAAGATCTACTCTCTGAGCAATTTCAAGTACACAATAAATTATTATTAACTGGGGTCACCATTCTGTACATTAGGTTTTCAGAACTTTATTCATCTTATAACTGAAAGTTTATAGTCTTTGACCAACATCTCTCTCCATCCCCTCCACCCACCCATCTCCTGGCAACTACCCTTCTACTCTCTTTTTCTATGAGTTTGACTTTTTTAGATTCCACCAATAAGGTGATATCATCTAATATTTGTCTTTCTCTATTTGGGTTACTTTATTCAGCATAATGTTCTCCAGGTTCATTTACATTGAAACAAATGTCAGAATTTTCTTTATAAGGCTGAATAATATTCCATTATGTGTGTGCATGTGTGTACTGGCATTTTTTGCCCATTCATCCATCAATGGACACTTATGTTATTTCCATACCTTGGCTATTAGGAATAATCTTACAATGAAATGGGAGAGCAGATATCTCTTTGGGATAGTGACTTCTTTACCTTTGGATATATTATCCAGAAGTGGGATTGCTGGATCATATGGTAGTTCTACTTTTAATTTTCTGAGGAAGCTTCATACTGTTTTCCATAATGGCTGCACCAGTTTAAATTCCCACCAATATCATAAAAGGATTCTTTTTTCTTCACATTCTCACCAACTGATAATGAAGGAAGATGAAGGAATAAAATGACTCAAGAAGAGCAAAAAAGATTTTAAAGAGACTAAAAATAGGTTGGGGCATGATTTCAAAATGTCATGAATAACAGTGTAAAGATTGAATTTCTATAACTAAGAGTGAGTCATTTCATTTGAGATCTGAATATTAACTGTGAGATTTGCAGTTAAAAAGTCACTGATGATCTTAACAACCATTTCAATAAAGGTGAAAGTCAAGTTGTAATTGAGGAATAACAGAGTGGAAAAAATGGGAATATAGAGGTAGATTCAGAAAGTGAAGCCTCATACTGTGCAAACTGTATGATTCATAATTTCTGCTTCGAGAAATGTAATTTCTGCTTTTCTCGAAATCTTACTCAGTCTGCCTTTGAAGTTTAGACCATAGAGTATCATTAACCAAATGGAAAGGGAAAACTAGTTTTATCGATCTGTGCAAGCATAATATGATCAACAATGTAGGACTATCTGATAGAAGTTCAACAAGAGAAAATGACTTTACCTCAGGCTGAAATGAGGTCTCCTCTCCACACTGAATGTGTTTCAGGAAGTGCATATTTAGCAGTGCGTGAGGGGGTGGGGTGTAGGGAGAGTTAATAAGAGTAAGAGGACATGATAAAATGAAAACCAGCATGGCACAAAGAAACAGAGAGAGAAAGAGAGAAAGAAGGCACCTGGATCGCCTGTCTTTTTACCAGGCAGGATGACACAGAGAACTTAAAGCATGGTCAACTTGGCCTCCAGAATTCAGGGAATCATAAAAGTACATTTGTACCTACTGTGCCTAAGGACCATACGCTTCAGGAAAGCAAGAGTAACACATGGGTTTATTTACATTTGTAACCTAAGCACAGTGCCTGACACAATGAATACTCACTGAATGAATGAAGGAAGGAAGGAAATAAAGAAAGAAACAATGTCAAAAAACTACTTTAAAATGTCCTGCTTTGACCAAGAGAATATGAACTACAGGTAAGGCTGATAAACAACACTGATTCATCAATACACTTAAAGCATTTATTTTCAATTGTCATTCATTATGGGTATGGCAACATCTATTCTGATTGTCCAATGCCCATATTTAAAAAAAAATTTTCTTAATGTTTTTTATTTATTTCTGAGAAAGAGAGAGATAGCGTGAGCAGGGGAGGGCCAGAGAGAGAGGGAGACACAGAATCTGAAACAGGCTCCAGGCTCCGAGCTAGCTGTCAGCACAGAGCCCGACGCGGGGCTCGAACCCATAAACCGTGAGATCATGACCAGAGCCAAAGTCAGACGCTTAAACGACTGAGCCACCCACGTGCCCTGTATTCTTCAAAGAATGATTTGATATGGTCTCCACAACTTGTAGAGAAGGGGAATAAATTCACATAATATCTTTATTTATTCAACGTATTTACTGAGCACTTCTTATGTCCTGCACTTCTATGTATAGAGGATGCAACAGTGGCAAATGCCAGCATGTTTTCTTGAGTCTAATATGCAGGAGTGATGTCAATCAGATAATTACATTACTGATTCTATAATGACATATTGGAGGAGGAACCTGTCCTCAACTTTTGTTTTAAGGAAGGCTGACCATGGAAAATAACAAGTAAACTGGGATATAAGGAGAGAGCAAGAGAGAAAGAGATAATTACCTATGCAGAGGAAAAATCTTTGCAAAGACCCTTCAACAGGATGAATTATGGTGCTCACCTTAATTAGTGCTCACAGCTCTTTTCTATCCTCTGTGAATGGTGCCCTGGGAGATTCTCATTGGCCACCTTTCATGGTTGATGATGACAGCCCTGTGAGGGGGACTGAAGAGAATGACCATAGTGCAGGGAGAGGTTGGAATGGTAGGAGTTAACCTGTGTTGAATTTATAAATCATTTGAAGTATTATTGTTGATTTCAGAATTTCAAATTGTGAGGTCACACAGATGTAGAAAGCTCATTCTAACTGCAGTGTGGAGAACAGAGTGGAGGTGGTACCGAGTGAAATTAGGGAGAGCAGGTAAGCAGTTAGAGCAGTTGTTCAGCTGAAAGAATATGGCGACAGTAAAGGTAGAAATAGCCTCATGAAATCCCTAGGAGAGAATCAGCCTTAAACTTTGTTCAGTTACACTTCCAATCTGATGTTTAACCTTCTCTAGAAGTCACCACCAGGTTGCTATGTACTTCACCTCTTGAATACCTTCCAATGTTGATCTAACATAAAATTATATGTAGGCTATTATAATTGAGCAATAAAGTACCCAGACTGGATTCAGACTATTTGGTTTCAAATCCACTGTCACCTTACATAATCACAGGAAAGTTTCTTAACTTATCGATGCCTCCCTTTTCTTGTTGGGAAAATAGTGAAAATCGTGTGCACATCAGAGAATTGTGATGGTTAACTAAAATAATGTACTTTAGGGATCTAGTACAATTCCTACCAGGAAAAGCTCAAGAATTAGATTTTTATATTAATAAATGATAGAGTTTGATCTGTAAAAAAAAAAAAACATCTGAATCATTTTAGCGTTATATTATTTCATAATTATTTTAGGATAAAGTGAATATTAAACAATGCACACTCTGAGAACCTTTATTTTAAGAGACTAAAACCAAGATACTTTCTTCCATTAAAAGTCAGATAGATTATATTTTTATTCTAATGTCCTTGACCAAAAAAAAAATTGACACTAGGGTTATTTGGATGCCAAAGAAATTGTCTTAATTGGGCTCATTAATACATCGATATATCCTTAAAAGTTAATTGTATTAATTGTATTTAAAATTCTGACTTTTATCTCCAAAATGGAATGTGAAAGGAAGGAATATAAATGTAGCTATCATGGGGAAATAAAGTTTATGACTGACAATAGTAAGATTTATAGAGTTTATTAATCATGTAAATTTACTTAAGAGCATTTCTGGCGTATAATATGGGAGCTACAGAAATAATTCTGGCTTATTCAGCTATTGTGGCATAAAATATATTCCATTTTTATTGAAGTATAATACTTCTTACTACTATAATACAATTTTTGTTAAGTGCATGAAAATTTACTTATTATTCCTGGGACATATACTCCTTCATCTTTTTCATTAACAGATAAAAATTTTAAGAACATTGGAATAGGGGTGCCTTGATGGCTCAGTTGGTTAAGCCTCTGGCTTCTGCCCAGGACATGATCTTGCAGTTGTGAGTTCAAGCCCCATACTGGGCTCTGTGCTGACAGCTCAGAGCCTGGAGCCTGCTTCAGATTCTGTGTCTCCCTCTCTCTTTGCCCCCCCCCCCCCCCCCCCACAAATAAATGAACATTAAAACTTTTTTAAAAAGAATGTTGGGATAACAAAAAAAATGATAATCATTATTGAAAAAGCCAACTTAATTATTCTCATCATTGAAAATGGACATAAACCTATTTTAAGGTGTTACATTTGGAAAGCACTGCATGTATGTTCTTTTTAATTTCATGAAACAATACATGCAGGCATAATCTAGAATTCTATGTTTATTATTGGTTACTCATTTTACTTTTTATTACCAAGGAAGTAAAATATCTGGCTATATTATTATTAATTCGTGTCATAATTTTTATTCATAGCTATTCATTTGTAATGAACAAAGATACTGTTTAATGCCCCTTTTATACCTCAATAGATTATTTGACAATAACTGACAAATGGAATATATGATTTAAATCTTAAGAAATGCAGAGGCTTCCTTTCCTATAGTTCATATTCATTTATTCCTCAATTCCTTTTCACAAGAACTTATGCTGTGCCTATTGAGTGACTTTGTAAAATGTATTCCTCTTGGTTTTAAAAGGTACAAAGTAAAAAAATCTGAATTCCCCGAAGAACCCAACGGTGATGTAGACAAACACAATGCAACTGCTTTAATGGAATAGGTGTAACTGTGGAGACAGAAGGAATAGCTAAGATGGCTGGAGGAAATCAAGAAAGGTTCCATAAATGGGGTGCCTTGGTGGCTCAGTCAGTTAAGCGTCTCACTTCGGCTCATGTCATAATCTCACTGTGAGTTCAAGCCCCGCGTCGGGCTCTGTGCTGACAGCTCAGAGCCTGGAGCCTGCTTTGGATTCTGTCTCCCTCTTTCTTTTCCTCTCCACTGCTCATTCTTTGATTTCTCTGTCTCTCAAAAATGAATAAACATTAAAAATTAAAAAAAGAAAGAAAGAAAGTTTCCATAAAGAATCTTAAAGCTAACTTTAAATAGGGGGGAGTTTTTCTTGTGAAAGGAAGTTTGTGAGAAGGAAGTATTCTGAATAGAATGCTTCCAAAAGTATGGAAGCATAAGAGAGCTCCAGCAATTTAGCATGCACAAAGTGTATATGGGGAGAACAGTCAAGAGATAATTTGGACTGCTAGGTGCGTGTCATAGGATGAAGAGCTATACAAAGGAGTTTAGCCCTCACATAGTTTCAGAGCAGCCAATGGGGGAAAAAATTAATAAGGGAGCATGATGACCCGGGGTTTTTTTGTATTCAAAATATCTCTTTTGCAATAGGATAGGAGATGAATGACAGAAGGTTGAGACTGGAAGTAGGAAGACCAGAAGAGAGAGGTGAGACTCTGAACTACATAGTAATGTTGAAAAGAAGACAGATATAAAAAATAGTTAAGAAAAAAATAGAATTTAATATGAAGGCTAAAGAAAAGGAAGAAGTGTGAGGTGATTCCTCGGTTTTTGACTTGAGCAACCAAGTGTATAATGTAAGCAAACAGCAAGAGGGAATCCAGGAGGAGGAACAGATTTGTGTGGGATGGGAAGATATGTTCATCTGAAGTAAAATGAAAATATCATGTTGTGGGAATATTAAGTGAAGTTGCTTTTTATAAAAGTAGCTCTGTGGTTCTCAGTATTAGTCATAGTACATTTATTTATTCAACATTCTTGTTGGGCAATAACAATGCCAAGGTAGGGTAATGTGCGAGGGTGGACAGTAGTGACTAGTAATGGATGTGCATGGTCCCTGCCCTTCAGGGGCTTATCACTGAGTGGCAGAGTGGCAGTAAATTGCACAAATAGTTAGTTTGTATTATAAAGTATCACCATGAGAATTCAGATGAGAAAGAAATCATATGTAGTGGCAAGTTTCAGTAAATATACTTCTTTAAAAAAGATGGCATTTAAATTACATCTGAAAGAAAAGGATTTTGATGGAAAATGTGGGGAGAACATTCTAAAAGGAGAGAAGAGAGTGGGCAGAGAGGGCAAACCATATAGAAACATTGCGTGGTTACCTGGTTTGATTGATATGGAAATTATATTTAAAATAGTAATGAGCAATAATATTGGAAAACTATCGTTTGACCTCAAAAGAAGCCGGGAGTCATAATTTGACTTAGCAGTAATGAAAATTTACTGAGAGTTTCTGAGAAGGGAAAAGAATGACCTATCAGAGCTATACTTACTAGCATTAATTATCAAGTTGCTTTAGTGGGGAAACCATTTAAAAGGTTATCAGGGCTTACATAGAAAAAGATCAACTGGTATGGGGGGAAAAAAAGACAACATAAGACCAATCCATAGGATTTGCTTAATTGTTGGTATTGACAGAACTGAAATAAATGATGACCTTGAAGTTTTAGATCAATATCACTGGATATATTATAGTGACATTAAGATTGGGAAGACAGAAGAAATCTTATTGTAGGAGAAAATAATGAAAGGCTACGGAGGAATGCCATGAGACATGCAAATGATGTTCCCTAGCAGCCGTTTGCAAACAAAAGACTAAAAGTAAGAAAAGAGGCTAGACCTGGATTTATAGATTTGCAGGCTGATGAAAACCAGTAATATAGGATCTTCTTTGCAAATATGAAGATTCACTCCTTCTGCTGTATTCTGAATCGTCTATTTATAATGTGTGTCCTACTTTTGGTAACCAAACTCTGGAGGTGCAGAGGTATCTCTGCATCCTGAGCACCTAGGACATAATAGGGACTTATTGTTGAATGTTTGTTCAGGTGCTTTTGGTTGGAAGGAGCAGTCACTTACACAAGTTCCCATGATGGAGATTTAATATAAGACTCAGTAAGAGAGATGAAACTAACATAGAAATATAGGAGAAAAATCCAGAATAGAATCTATGGGGATTGGAACTAGACTCAAGGCAGGAATAGGGACCTCAGAAGCAAGAATTTATGGTTTTTCCCTTTAGAGACAGGTAATGTCGTAATGCCATTACTTTCTTCCCCGTTTCTTCTTTTTGAGTCTATTATCCTTGTTTTAACTACAAATGGATTTTATAACTCTTTTTTCTCTACTCCATGATTGTTGATAATTTCTGCATTCTCATTCTTCCACATTAACATGATTCTTATTGGAATTCATGGTCTCTCTGCTTCCTTTCATTTATACCTCCTGCTGTATCTGTCTGATAGTTTCTGGATCTTACTCTCTGCTCCAGAACACACAGCACTGTTGGCCCAGTTCATCCCAGGTTTTGTGGAGCTTTTCAGGCTTATTCACCTTTTAGGCTTTCTGGCTAATCTATAAATTCCCTTACTTAGCTTAGTTGCTCATTCCTGGTCCAATCAGCTGACATCTTATAGATGGACTATGAGGGTGGTTCATGATAGAAAATACATAGCCACCTACCGCTGTAAGTGTCAATGAGGTGTGTAGTATAAACACAATTTTTCCCATTAGGTGTAAATTGTTAATACTGTATGTGTTTAATTCAAAATTATTTATTGTATAAATATTATTTTACTAAAAGCAATGTAGAAACAGGACTCTAATTCTGTTAAACGCTATGAAAAATGAATGCATTCATGAATGTAAAAAAGTTCTTCATTGTGTACAATTGAAACACTTCAGAGATTAACTGTTTATTCTTAATAAACTTCTTTGACCATATTAAATTTATAGAGCTAAATTGGATGTGACTGCTGGTAAGGCATTTTGTTTTATTTCAACTTGCAAATCATAGAATAGTCTTCTATACCAGGGTGCTTTATTTCATGGAATATTCTGTCAATATTCTTTCTTTATTTTAGCAGTATGTTTCCTCTTTCCAAAAAGTTACAGGATAAACTACTTTAAATCAACCAGTATGTGGGGCATCTGGGTGACTCAGTCAGTTAAGCTACTTTGGCTCGGATGATGATCTTGTGGCTCATGAGTTCGAGCCCCACATTGGGCTTTCTGCTGTCAATGCAAAGCCTGCTTGGGATCTTTTATTTGCCTCTCTCTCTGCCCCTCCCTTACTCCTAGGCAAACTTGCTCTGTCTCTGTCTCTCAAAAATAAATAACCATTTAAGAAAATAAATCAAGCAGTATGTTTTCAATTAATATTATATTCTCCCACAAAGTTTAATAGAATTGAGAGTACACAATTAAAGGAATGTTGTTAGATAACCAATTGAATTCGGGTTCTATAAATTCATACTTCTCAATTTATTATTTTTTTAAATTGATTTCTGAGAGAGAGAGAGAGAGACAGCGTGAGCAGGGGAGGGTCAGAGAGAGAGGGAGACACAGAATCTGAAACAGCCTCCAGTCTCTGAGCTGGCTGTCAGCACAAAGCCCGACGAGGGGCTCGAACCCATGAACCGTGAGATCATGACCTGAGCCGAAGTCAGATGCTTAACCGACTGAGCTACCCAGGTGCCCCAATACTTCTCAATTTAAGAGAAGTCTGAAATTTAAAGTTTAAGAGATCTGTTACTTATGGGTATATGCATATGGGCATGCACACGCACACATACCCACATATACCTATGCATGTGCACGTGCACCCACATACTCACACGTCATTAAATGCCTGCACCTTATAACTAATGTCTTTTATTCCTCAGTCCACTTAAAAGATAAGGGAATTGCTCTAGGGAAATTTTACCATCAAGTGAATATATGTAATCGCACTTTTGTATCTCACACTATTTGGCATTTATTCTTTTTTATACTTAAAAAATATGAATATATATAAATAATGGAAGTGAGAGCAAGATCCTTTAGTCTTTTCTGCTGACTCACTCATGATAACTTGAAAGGATCTAGCTTAATTTGTAATTATCTTTTTTCTTTTTCATTTATGTGGAATTAATTGATGTTTCTGTTAATTAACTCTCAAAGGTTAATAGCCCACTCATAAAGAAAGCCAGTTTCACTGTCTACTTTCAGTAGATATAAACATTATATTTTTAAACCATTATACTGACCATTCTGTAACAGCTCACTTTACTTATGAAAGAGTCAAAGATCTTGTGATATTTCCACACACCTTGAAGGCCCATTGTGGGCAAGTATCATGTATGCACTGGTAATACTTAAATGAATAAAAATGAGTTTCTGTCTTTCAAATGTTTAGTATCTATGGGTGTGAAAGACAGACTTGCAAAGAAATTAATGAAATAAAGTGTTATAAGTCCCATATTAGAAGTTCAGCATGTAAAAAAAATCTTATTCTTCCAACACAATGTGCGTGAAATGTGATTTTGCATTTTCTGTAATTTAACCTATTTCTCTTGTGACTCCTGTTCTACTTGGTAACAGAAATTCAATCTCAGAATCAGTCAATTTAGAATAGCTTCAGGAAAGCTTTTAATTCCCTTAGTCAATTCAGAGTTTCCTTGGGCAATTCACAGTTCACCCCAACCCCTGATCCTTAGAATTATCTCAGTGTTCTAAGGGTTATCACAGTTCCAGGTACAGTGGAGGAAGAAGCAGTGGGGACTCGGAAGGGGACAGTCTGATGAATGGCTGTTATCCTCCAATTGCACTGGTCTCTGCTAAAATGTTCCCATTCCCATTGGTTCTCTGGTGTTTTATCCAAGCAAGCCTCTGTTTTGTTTTGTTTTTGTTTTTGTTTTTGTTTTTGTTTTTCCTTTTTAATCACACTTAAACCCTAATCTGGAAGACCAGCTCTCTAAGGTACTTATGAGCCCTTCTGAGGCATATAACAAACAATTGATTTTCACTCACATGACACTCAGTACAAGAAAACTCTGGAATCTGTCTCAGGCACCTCTGCTTAGACACTCTGTTTATCAATTCTCCAGTCTAACCACAGAGCTCCACTCTGGAAATACAGCACATGTCCTCTCTGCTCTCATGCTCCATCTTCTGCAAGCTATCTATGCTTTCCATTGTATTTTCTATGTGATGAAACTGAGGACATGGGGCTCACGGTGCATTCTCAGGGAGCCACCAGTATGTCCTTCTCTTTACCTCCATTCTGACTCTCCCATTTCTCCCCAACTCCTGGAACATTTTTCACCCTAGAATGAGAAAATGTTGCTTTTATATCATCATGCATTTCTTCTAAGTCTATGATTTAGCATAAAATGTACACTCTACATCTCCCAAAGGTTAGGTTTTGGAAACTCAAATACTTAAGATGTTATAAATCAAAAGCTTTTGCTTCAGAAATGAAAATGACTCTTTTTCTTTCTTTTTGTTGTGGAATCATCTCTCCCTTGAGGCAATGGATTCACGCTGTCTATATTGAATAGGAAATAGGCTGTATGGAGAAAAGGAACTGTTAGGAAGAGAAAACACATCCATTGATAACCAAAATGAATCCTTTCTTGATATATATACAGACGTCAGGAAATGCTAAGAGAGGGTGTTATGCCACCAGAGTTGGGTTGGTGGAGAAGAAGGATGGAGCAAAGCTACACAAAGGCTTTAGAGGGGATATTCTGTTGAGTTGAATTATGGAGGATGAGAAGCATTTCCACATGATATAATTAGCTGTTCAAGTAAATTAAATACATTTTAAAAGTATGAAAACAAGTTTGTCAGCTTCATGAAATAAGGAGAAGAAAGAAGAGGAGGAAAGAAGAAAAACAAAGCAAATTGAGTAGGAGTTCAACAGGATATAAGAAGGCAAAGAGAGTATCAAGGTAGTAGGAGAACATGTAAATACACATAAGAATGAAAGCATTTAGGTAAGCTAGTTGCCTTTGATTAGAACAAATGATAAGGGGTGTCTGGGTGGCTCATTCGGTTAAGCATTGGACTTTGGCTCAGGTCATGATCTTGCGGTTCCTGGGTTTGAGCCCCGCGTCGGGTTCTGTGCTGGCAGCTCAGAGCCTGGAGCCTGCTTCAGTTTCTGTCTCCCTCTCTCTGCCCCTCCTCTGCTCGTTCTGTCTCTCTCTTTCTCAAAAATAAATAAACTTTAAAAAAAGAAAAAAACAAAAAAGAAAAAGAAAGTATGATGAAAGTTGTAGGAAAATTAGGAGATAAGAGTCATCCATATCAGATAGGTAAGGGTAGAATCATGGAGGGATCTTTATACCCTGACAAGGATGTTAATATGGTAATATGGACTCAATAAAACATTAACACGTTTAAGAGAGACTGGGTGGTTCAATCGGTTAAGCATCTGACTCTTGGTTTTTGCTCAGGTCATGATCTCACGTTTTTCTGGAATTTAAGTCCCGTCTCAGGTTCTGCACTGGCGGCAAAAAGCTGCTCTCTCCCTGTCTCTCTCTGATCCTCCCCCCACTCACACTGACTCTGTCGCTCTTATAATTAATTAATTAAAACATTAACATGTTTAAACAACTTAGTATTACGGTTAGATACGTATTTAAATGTGCATTATGATGGTAATACGGAAGATGGATTGGAGAAGACTAGATAAATGAAGACCAGTAAGGAGACAATTACAATGCCCAGATAAAAACTGAGGAAATCCTGAATGGAAACGGTGCAATGAAGATGAGAGGAGTCAAACACAAAAATATGTTGCATTAAATTAGGAAGGCAAAATTCAAATGCTCGAATTATGGGTTTAACGAAGGAGGTGTAAAATACCTTCCAAGACTAATTTGGGTCCCTGAATGTTTTCCTTTGGCCCTTTGAGATCTGCTCTCCACTATGCACTTGCCTTGGGCCCAGAGGCTAACCTGTGCAGATTCCACCCTTGCCTTGGCAAGATTCCAAACCTTGGCAAGGTTTCAAAGTGAAACCACGAGTTAAGCAAGTGAGAGGTGGGGAGAAGAGATGAGAGAAGGGACGGATGGGAAGTCATGATGTTCTTCCAGTTCTTTTCCAGATGGTTCACCACAGGTGGGCTCTGCCCTGTAACTGAAGGTCAGCTTCAGGCAAACCTCTTTTTGTGCTACTCCCTCCAGCTTCCTGTAAATACTCTCTGCACTTGTCCCTTCAGACCTTGGGTGGTAACATTTTCTGCTGTGGCTAACCTCGGGGTACTGTACTATTCTTTCTTGGTTTCTATAAACCTTGCTTACATATTCCTATTTAGCTTATTTAATATGACCTTTAGTTCACCCAGTTTGAGTATGCCTTCTTTTACCTGCCAGGACTTCATTGAAAATGGTGCCATTAAACAAGACAGGGAATGTGGGTAGAGGAGCCAGTTTAAAGAAAAATATAACGATCTCTACTCCTAGTCTCTACTGTAATCTAGCCTCTAGTATAATGTAAATCAGCTCCTCTCAAATGTAATCTTTAGACCACTAAGGGCCCCTGAAGCCCTTTCAGGGAATCCATGAGGTCAAAATCTCTTTCAAAAAAACATTAAAATCTTTTGACTTTCTCACGATATTGACTTGCCCTGATAGGTACAAAAGCAATAGTGAGTAAAACTGCTGGCACCTTAACATGATTCAAAAGCAGTGTGCTGTGCTAGTAGCCAAAGCATTTTCACTGCCATATATTCATATTTTTTAAGAAGCCAGTTTCACCTAAGAATATGTATGAGTTAGCAATAAAAAATATTTTTATTAAATTTCATGGTTGAGTACATATTATACTGCATACCAAACTGTGACTGACTCAGTGAAAAGCACTTGTGTGTCATGTGAGTTAAACTGGCCACTTTTTTCATGAAACACCATTTTTAAAAATGCTTATTTATTTAGTTAGTTTTGAAAGAGAGAGAGAGAGAGAGTGTGTGTGTGTATGTGAGAGCAGGGGAAGGGGAGGAGAAGGGAGACAAAGAATCCCAAGCAGAGATCTCACAAACCGTGATCATGACCTGAACCCAAATCAAGAGTTGGATGTTTAACCGACTGAGCTACCCAGGTGCCCCATGAAACACTATTTTTAATTGAAAGAACAACTGATAGACAGACTATGTTTATTCAGAGTTGGATATCTAGCAAATATTTTCTCAAAAAATTAATGACATGAGCTTGTCACTTTAAGAACACCAGGTGACAGTATTGCCATTGACAAAATCTATGCTTTTGACTTGAAATTAAATTTTTTGAAATATTGGCTCCCACATCTGTGAACTTGACCAACTTTTCTCGTGTGATTTGTAGTGATATGAACAAAGGTGGAGTTTTTTGATATTGCATATGAAATGTATTTGCATAACTCTGTGAACTAGTATTTTTCAAATGATGCTACAAAATCATGCATTGATGAAAGTCAACTGAAAATTCAAGATAGATCAGTTGTTATCAACTGAATGCTTGTGTCACCCCCCTCCCTCGCCCAAATTCAGATGTTCAAACTTCAGTTTGTTGGTATTTGGAGTGGGGCCTTTGGAAAATGATTAGGTTATCTCTACAGATTAGTCCCCTTATGAAAGAGACCACAGAGAGCTTCTATGTGCCTTATGCCCTGTGAAGACACCAAAAAGATTGTTGTCTATGAACCAAGAAACAGGCTCTCAGCAAGCATTAAATCTGCTTGTGTCTTGATCTTGAACTTCCCAGACTCCAGAAATATAAGAAATAAATTTCTGTTGTTAATAAGTCTATGGCATTATATGCAATGGTTATAGCAGCCTAAGCACATTAAGAGACCAATTAAATTTATTGTAACTGAGTATGAAAAGTTCATTGCTATGGATTCACATTCCATATTGAAACTAAAGCTTTAAGGCTCTAAGACATCACCATTTGCCATGTTTTGGTGTAGTATAAAAGAGAATTTATACATTGTCTGAAAGGCTGTTAAAATACTCTTCTTTTTCCAATTACATATTTGTGGGAGGCTAGATTTTTTATATATATTTCAACCAGAATAGTATATAAAAGAGAGTGCATGCACAGGCAGATAGGAGAATCCAGCTGTCTTTTATTAAGCCAGACATTAAAGATATTTGCAAAATGCAAAACATTGACCTTTTCTCACATAATATTTTTGTTTTGGAAAATACAATTATTTTTTATAAAATTATGTATATTAACCTGAAATAGGCTTATGGTCATTTAAACATACTCTATTTACAATTTTGTTTTAATTTTGAATATGATACATATCAATAGATAAATCTACATAAATACAGTTCTTCATAAACTGTTAACAGTGTAGCAGTATCTTGAGACAAAAGAATTAAGAAACGATATAAAATATTTAGGGAGAAATATAGATGACTGATATAGTGACTGATATTAACAACTCCCATTATAGTTTACTTGAGAACACCTAAGGATATTTCTCTAACCTCTCTCTATATTGCAGAGTTTCATAATTTGAGTTCATCTTTGAAAACAAGAGCATAACAAAATCTAGAGGCCATTTTAGCTAATAGTCATCCAATCCTTTTGTTTCTTTCTCAGAAATACAGACTTGAGGGCTTGCTATATTTTGCTTTAGCTTTCTTATCTCTAGCAAGTTTGGACTGGAAAAATATTTACTCCAACTCTAAGATTTACATTATCTTCCTTCTATTTTCTCAGTGCACAATTTCCTCTATTTTAAAATTATCATTGGCATTCAATTTTGAACATAATGAGTTTGAAATCCTGTGCGAAATCCAAATGGAAATATGCAGTAGTGAGCATAGTAAAGAGAAGTTGGACCAGGCATATCTATTTGGGGGATCCCTTTAAACAAAGACAATAGCAGAAGTTGAAGGCTTGAAGGAAATTTTGGAAAGAAAGGAGGGACAATGAATAGAACATCAAGGAATATTCTCATTTGAGGAAACATGGATGAAAATCAATGAATAAAAGAAGACTGGAAGTGATAGCCAAAGGCTGATGAGAAAAGCAACAGAACAGTGACTTGGAAATAAGGGCAAGTTCAACAGTATTGTTTCTACCCAATGAGATTGATTAGAAGGTCATTAATGACATAATTGAAAAACAGTTTTGGCAGAGTTGTGAAGGTAAAAGTTAAATAACAAGAAGTTTCAGAGAAAATGGAAGTAAGACATTAGACACATTAAATTTGGCCTAATATTTCTGAAAGTTTGAAGTTAAGGACACAAGCCAACAATTCAGCCTTCATATTTCTAGTTGTGCTTATAAGTGGGCATCATTGTCATTGTTCACTTTTGGTTTTACTGCTGGAAAAAAAAGTAACAACCAACAACTGATGAGCTCTGCACAGGGAGCTACAAAGGCACTGTATCACCTCATTAGGGCTGCTTTAATGGAACAGCACAGCCTGGGTGGCTTAAGCAACAAACGCTTATTCTCTCACAGTTCTAGAGGCAGGAAGTCCAAGGTCAAGATGCTGGCAGTGTTGGTTTCAGGTGAGATCACTCTCCGTGGCTTGCAGATGACCACCTTCTCCCTGTGTCTTTACCTGGCCTTTCTTCTGTTTGTGTACATCCCTTTCTCTTCTTATTAAAGACACCAATCCTATTGGTTTAAGGCCTCATCCTTATGACCTCACTTAATTTTAATTACTTCCTTAAAGGACCCATCCAACATAGAGGATGAAAGTGTCAACATACGAATTTTGGAGGGGACACAATTCAGTCTATAAAAGGCATGTGGAAGGGCACCTAATATATTAAGTAAAGCATTAGAGGTTTAGAGATCTGATTTCTAAAGGATGAAAAGTGCAGATGAAAAGACATGACAAATAAAATTGCCAGTTAGTTTAGAGTAAAAAGGTCAGGAGGCACAAGAGAACAAAGAGCATGTCTAGGGAATTGCAGATAGTGTATATTCAATATGTATGGCTGGGGCAGAGAATACAAGGAGAGTAATCATGAAAGACAGAGATGCAGGAGCCAGATGTCTCTAAAAAATGTGGAAATGACTATCATATCAGAGACAACTACAGAAGTAACAGCAGTGCCATGGAAATAATAACTAATATCAATACATTGCTTTGCATCTGTTTAGTATTTCTAAAGCTTTTATTATGAAAGAAACCTATGGTGAAAAGTGAATGCAATAACTTAATTGATTTGCTCAAGATTAGAATTAGAAACCTGATGTCTGGATTTCTAGCTTACTTTTCTGATAGGCCATGTTGTCTCAAAGAAGCCAATAAAGTTTTATCCCAATGGCCAATAAAATAGAGTTCTATTTACTATCTATTTTATTTCATCAATATTCTTCAGATAACATTCATTATTGGTAGTGTAGAGAGGGTGTGTCTGTAGAAATGGACACTTAGAAAATCAGAGTGTGGGCCTGGGGTGCATGGTGGCTCAGTTGGTTAAGTGCCTGACTGAAGCTTAGGTCATGATCTCCTGGCTCATGAGTTCAAGCCCCATTTTGGGCTCTGTGCTGACAGCTCAGAGCTTGGAGCCTTCTTCAGATTCTATGTCTCACACTCTCTCTCTCTCTCTCTCTTTCTCGGCCCCTCCCCTGCTCATACTTTGTCTCTCTCTCTCTCTCAAAACTAAATAAAACATTAAAAATTTTAAAAAAAGAAAATCAAAGGGTGGGTCCAGTAGAGACATCAGCTTGTGATTCTGACTTTAACTGAGGGAACACATTTTATGTGTACTGCTGAGATACTGAGAGCTTCTCATTGCTTACAATTAAAGTGGGTTCATACACTCAAATACCAGAACATAAGTTTGAAATCAAGAAGAGAAAATCAGAGATATTCAAAGCACAAGGAGGATTCGATGGGCTTTTCCTGTCCCTGAAGAGAGGGGTCTTCATGTGCAAAGAAACATAGGAGGTCTGTAGGAGATAAGACTGGACCCTGGCTGGTAGCCAGCAAGGAAATGGGGAATTACATGGAACAGAATTCAGCCATTAACCTGAATGAGCATGAAGGCAGATTCTTCCTCAGAACCCCAACATAAGAGTCCCACCTGGCTGACATCTTGATTTTGTCTTTGTGAGATTCTGAGAAGCCAGATAAGCCATTCTACACTCTGACCTAGAGAACTGAAGGAATAAATTTGTGTTGTTTTAAGTTACTACCTTGTGGTAATTTGTTACCTGCAATAGAAAATGAATGCAGTTATAAACATTCTGGCCCCAACACAAGGAATATGGAGTCCTTTTTAAATCCAGCTGAGAAGGCCCCATTAGAGTTCAAGGCTTAAGAATATTCTTTGGGGCTTTCACCTCTGCCTTCTGGGATCTTAGCTCTGAGTCATCCTTCCTTTTTCAAGAAAGGGTAGATTCTGTTTGTAGCTTACTTGTATCATCAGACCCTGCTTCCTGTCCAAGAAAATTTGGGGATGCTGAGGGTCTCCTTTTATTTCATATTCTTTCTGCCCCTTTCAGTCCCAGCTGGCAGTACTCTTGCTGATAAAATATTCCCAAGTAACTTCTGGATTTATGTGGATTTCTGAAGGGGTTACTCCACCAGACAAAGACTCACTCACAGATTTTTTTTTTTTTCTGAGATAATTCCTTTTCTATTTTTGGCTTGAGCTAGGGTGGCTAAGGGACCTTGCTAATAAGCTTCTTAGGCCTTCAGGTCTGATTGAGATCTATGAGGCACACCTTTAATCTCTGGTGATTGAGCACTCTGACCTTTTGATCTTTCTAGGGTGGCAGCAAAATTTGTAAAGACACACCCACACCTTTTACTCTGTGCTGCACTTTCAGGAGTAAGCTCTTACTTTTAGCATCTTTTGTCATCTCCATAGGCTGAGAATTTCCCAAATCATCATGCCCTGATTCCTTTTTGGTTAACAGTTCTTGCTTCCATTTCTTTGTCACTTGTTTTATTATAAGCAGAATAAAGGAACCAGGCCTCACCTTCCATACTTTGCTTAGAGATCTCCTCAACTCAATATCCAAGTTTATTATTTACAAATTCTGCTTTCTATATAACAGCAAGACACAACTTAAAAAAAAAAAATGTTTGCTCATTTTTGAGTGGGGGGAGGGGCAGAGAGAGAGTGAGACAGAGGATCCAAAGTGGGCTCTGGGCTGACAGCAGACAACCGGATTCTGGACTCAAACCGGATTCTGAAACATGAGATCATGACCTGAACCGAAGTCAGGCCTCAATAGACTGAGCCACCCAGGTGCCCCAGAAAACAACTTTTCTAAACTTCCTACTACTACATAGCAAGGATCTCTCTCCAGTATTGGGTAGCAAGTTCCTCAGTTCTTGCTAAGCCCTCAGTAGGAGTATTTTTAGTGTCCATATTTCTACTAACGGTCTTCTCAAAGCAATCTAGGCTTTTTCTATCATGTTTCTCAATCTCCGTTAATTACCTGATTCCAAAATCCATTCTACATTTGTGGGTATTTGCCCTAGGTGCACCATGGGTACCCAAACCTGAATTGGTTTTCTATTGCTACAAAATAAATTATCACAAATTTAGCAGCTTGAAACAACATACACTTAATATCTCACAGTTCCTGTACATCAGAAGTCCAGGCAGGATGAGTGAGTTTCAAATATCTAAGGCTTAAATAAAGGAATCAACTGGCTGCATTTTCATCTGGAATTCAAGTTTTTCTTCCAAGTTCATTCTTTCTATTGGCAGAATTTTGTTCCTTGCAACTGTAGGACTAAGATCCTCATTTTTTGTTGGCAATTAGACAACAATCTCGGCTCCTCACAGCCACCAAGTCTTTGCACGTTGCTCCCTCCATCTTCAAAGTCTGCAATCCTTCTCGCACTTTGGATCTCTTTATATCCAAAAGAAAAAATATTTCACCTGAAAATTGTCACTTATAGTTGGGGTTAGTCCAACTGCGAGGCTTAAACTGTAGATTTTTCATTTCTTTTTAGCATATAATTTGTGGACTTTGGTTTTAATATAGACTCCCTGCCATGAGCTTTTCAATAATGTTTTCTGCCATGGTCTGAGAGCCTGTCTTGATTAAAGTGTTTTCCTCTTTCCAGACTCTACCTCTTGTTATCAAATGGCAGTACCCTATTCCTCTCAAATTTCAGGAACCATGTAAGGGTTTCCTTTATGTAACCTGTGTACCTAATCTGGAAGTCTTGCTTTTATCTTATCAATTACAGATTACAGGCTGAAATGCCAGGCACTTACTTATGTGACATTTTAAAATTCTTCTGCCAGCAAATAATAGATGTATGTTAATACAAGTAATAAAATATTCTTTTTTAAAAATATTCTTTATTTTAATTGGGATTTAGCCAAATTAAACTACCATGTGTTATAATACTTGTTCATATCACAAAGATTATATCAAATACAAACCATGTCTTCAGAATATATTATTAATATAAGTTATTACATGTGAAATTATTTTTGAAATATATTTGTGTTGATATAAATCCCAACATACATTAGTTAATTTTTGAATTATTAACTAAAACTATGCAAAAACTCTGCTTCACTTTCCTGTTTGAGAGAAGATCCTTCAACCACCAATAACTAAAGAAGGTAAAAATAGGTTGATTTTAACCTCTTTAAATTAAAAGAATTTAATTGCAAGTAGAGTGACAAGTTGATTAAAATCAGAAGATTTTTAAAGAACTAGAAAGCAGAATATTGTCTTTTGTTATGTATTAATTTATATAAGTAATAATTTCATTCAAAGGGAAGTAAGTTATCAGTTTCTGTTCAACAATGATACGTTTCTTGTGTCTTAACTCTTCAAAGTCCTGTTATGTTAAGTAAAAACATAATTTTTGATATAGGAGGTAAAACCTAAAACTGAGAAAAATGTCAGTGCAGATGGCTGTATTTTTCTTTAACCTTTGGCAAATCCTTTTGACTGCATTCCTGTTTACTCATGTTAAGTTGTACATTGAAATTAGGGGGAGCTATTTAAATCAGGGACTCTTAACCTGGACTCCTGTCACAAAGAAGGGCATTATTGCTTTAAACTTAACACAGACTTTACATACATTTGCCCTTTTTTTTCTTGGTGGAGAGTTTAAATTATTTGTCAAATTCTCAAAGTTTTCTACTTGGAGTACTTAAAAATCATAGCGATAATATTCTGCATTTCAACTATCAAAAGGTGAAGTCAATCCATTTTTCCGCCTCTTAAAACTGGTCTGTCCTTGTGAATTGCTTTGACCTATAAAACATGGCAGAAGTGACACAGTGTGAGTTCCAGACCAAGGCCCCAAGGGACTCTTCAGAGTCTGCCTTAGCTCTCATGGAACTTTGAGACCACCTTTCTGTGAAAAAGCCATCGGAAGAAGACCCAGCCACCTTATTCTTTGCAGCTGACCCAGCTGGTGACCCAAACACAGGAGTGAAGCCAACTGAATACAACTGTATGAGGGATCCTAGGTAAGACCAGCAGAACCACCTCAACAAGCCACAAAAATGTGGAAAATAAGAAGTCAGTGTGTTTTAAGCCACCAGACTCTAGGTTATGGTATGTGATGTAGCAACAGATAACTGATTCACCAAAAACCTAATAAGCCTCAAAAAGCTGGGTTAGAGGCAAAAAGGAAGTTTACTTTCACATACTTTTTCTTTATTACATTTTGACAAATGTGCCAAAAAAGGAGACTCTTTATCAGTGTTTTAATGATATTTTTCTTCCAATCTCAAAAGGAGGCAATATTGATTTTCAGAAAAATGTATTATTTTACAATGCTTTTGTAATTTTTAAAATACTTTTGAAATGATTTTATTAAATAAAAATGATATATAAAATTGTTTTTGACATGGTCAATATTTCCAGGATCATTTTATCAATATAAAAGCTCATGGGCCTAAATCCGTATTCAATTTCTCTGGGTTAGGCAGCCATTTTGCATGGTAATATTGGCTCTGCCCAATTATTCTTCTGAATTTTCCTTTTCCTTGATTTTTTCCTCATTGGCTTAGAGAATCAAAAAATCCTTTGAGGTAAAACTGACTTATACCATTGTAGGAAATAGAGTCCAATTCTGGGAAATTGTGTGCTATCGACTGAGATGCACAAGAATTCTCTGTCTTAGCAGACTGCAAACCAGGATGCAACTATTGCTCTTAGACTGGCAATTGCTTTCTTTAGCTGCTTTGTAAGCTTATCTCCTTATTTCCCTTCATCCTCAAGTCTTGCAATACTGTTAGTGGAATTTCCTGACTCTCTTTATGCAAATATGTGGAATTTCCAATTTGAAATTTTAAAAGCTATCATTTGATGAATACTAATCAGAAACTGATCATTTTATGTTCACTATGTCTTGCCTCAAAAGTGGTTATATACCTATATCACCTATTCTACATCTTATTTGCCCTGTTTATTTCCAGTCTGAATGCATATTATACGAATTTAAATGTGGTCTAATTTAAACATAAGGTGATCTCAATTCAGATGTCACTTATCATTTAAAGACACATAGTGTTGCTTTTCAATCCATGACTTATTCAATGGTTATGCGGCATTAAAATACTTAGCTTAGTTTTGCAAACACATTTTCATTAAAATGTTTTTTAATCCTTCAGTTAACTTACCACCTGATTTTCTATTAGATTCATTGTTAATGACCATTGATTTATTATTAGTGTAACAGAAGTATTATAATATTAAAACAAATTTAAATAAAATTTCCTCCCTAAAGTTTAGAATGTTAAACTAATCAAAACAGAACTATTCGGTGAATATCAAGTTTAAGGCAAATAATTTGACATCAGTAAAATAAAAGAAAGCGTTGACTTCTCATAAGGCTTTCTCCCCAGGATTTATAAGGAATCTTAATATTTTATTCTAAACTTCTAGTCCTTCTATCATATTTTCTTTGTAGGTGACACCCTTCCTAGTTTTAATGACCTTTTTCCTAGGTATGCATTGCCTGATGAGCCATTTCAAAAATGATATGCATATCCCAAAATAATATATTTCCATGTCCTTCCAATTCTTTCTTTGACAATATCCAGCCCTGGTTTGCCTGCCTCCTTTGCTTTCTCTATTCTTGTCCCTGGGATGCTGAGCAGTCCTAACAGAAAGTCACAAAATTATGCACATCCTGATAATTGTCTTCTTAATGAACTTTCTGTGTTACTTCCTACAATGGAACCCTGATTATTTTGGGTAGCAGTGTGTCTAGCTAATATGATCCATTTGCTAGCTTACCTTGTGTAAGTTAGATGTGTGCTGAGAATTACTGGAAAACTTTTACTTTTCCACGTACTCTTTATTCTCTACTTCCTCCTTATCTTCTTGCTGTCTACAAGATAAAAGAAAGATATGAGGTGAACGTGAAAAGTTAGAGGTAGAATGCCATGTTGAGACCATGTAAGGGCATCAATTGGTTTGCTTGGGACTAAGGCGGTTTCTTAGATGTGTGGCTTTCAGTTTTAAAGCCAGGACATTTTGGTCATCCTGCTATGACATGACAATGAAAATGAAAGACACATATTTAGGATAACAAAAGAAGAGAAAGATAGAAAGGTGATTCCTGATGTCACTCTAAAGCTACCATATGAGCCATGCCATCCATCCAGGCTTTTATTACACAAGAGAAATAAGCCCTTATGTATCAAACCATTGGATGTGGGTTTTGTTACAGGAGCTCAAATATGATCTCTAACTGCACTCGCTCCTTGATGCACTCTGGTTTATGTGAAGCATGTGACAGTCTATCTGAATGGTGTCATCTGCAGTGGGGCAGCACACAGCCTATGCAGCACCAGAGCTATACTTTTTTTTAAAGCTGTGAACCTCCTAATGTTCCAAGATGATTCTTCCTTGCAGATAATGCTGTTCCTCAAACACCCTCCCTCTCGAAATTTCTCCAAACTGTATTCCCTTTCTTTCTTCCATGTGATCTCTTACAAAAAAGAATTATTTCTCCTTTCCAAAGTGTACCTCTCCAAGTGTGAAGCTGATTGCTTCCCTTCCCACCTCCTCTGGGGTCTTAATTTATCTGATTTGATTGAAAAAATATTTAGTTTCATATTTCTGTGATTGTAACAATAAATTTAATGAAATTCTCACGTCAAGATATGATCTTTGGGTAAACTAATTTACCTCCATGCTAAATACTCTATTAAAAAATGAAATTTGGAGGGTGCCTGGGTGGCTCAGTTGGCTAAGCATCCGACTTCAGTTCAGGTCATGATCTCACAGTTTGTGGGTTCAAGCCCTGTGATGGGCTCTGTCTTTACAGCTCAGAGCCTGGAGCCTGCTTCAGCTTCTGGGTCTTCCTGTTTCTCTGGCCTTCATTTGCTTGTGTGCGTGCTCTCTCTCTCTCTCTCAAAAAAATATGTTTAAAAATTCATTTTAAAAAATTAAATTTGGAATAAGTTATTAATGAGCTTGTTCACCTGAATCACCCAAAATTTAGATCTGTGTTTTATTTGTATAAATTTCCTAATAATATGTTCTTAGCAAATATAGAATCCTCTGTGAAAAAAGAAATTAATCAAAAGCCCTTATTTAAAGTTAAAGCTGAACAAAAAAAATTTTTTTTCTTTTTAGATTTTGAATTCACTACACTCAGAACTTAAATCAACATTATCGCAATAATGTACTTCTAATATAGATTTCCCCCCTGCCTCTCCCCAACACATTATCCTCATGAGAAGTAAAAGTTTGGAGGTAAATTGAGAGGGCAGCTTCTAAATCTCATTTATTATGAAGTATTATGCTAGAACCCGATGTTTTCATATATAATGAAATGTCATATGGCTATCTGATAGGCTAAAGTCAGAGACATTCTTATTGAATAAAGTTTCTAACGTGATAAAAAGATGCAATGGAGAGAAAAGACACTTGGAAATAAATATAAATTCTCATTCGGTCCAAATGATCTTAAAAAGTTTACTTAACTTCTGTCTCATTTTTCTAATTATTTCTCAAATGGGTGGTGAACACACCACAGAAAAGTAGGATGGTATAGATAAAAGTGTGTTGTTTTAGTTTCCCAGAGTTATTCAAATTGCCCAAGAGACTAGATGAAGAGAGGGACAGGAGAAATTATAGGCAGTATTTGTGGAATACTAGATTTATTTCTATCATGTAGTGTTTTACTTATTTATCATTATATAACAAATTACTCTAGAGTTTAGATGCTTAAAATAGCAATCAGGTTGATGCCTCTTATACTTTCCAGTTCCACTGGGCTCAGCTGGACAAATCTTGCAATGGACCTACATAGGGTTCTTCATGAAGTCTTAGTAAATGATGGCTGGGGCTGGAGTCCTCAGAAGGATGATGGGCTGGCTGGGCCTCTCTGCTTCTCCAGAGGGTTTCAGGGCCTTTCCACGTGTCCTCCTGGTGTGGTGTCTCCACATGGTCTCCTCAGCAGGGTAGCAAGACTCCTTTAATGGTGGTTCCCAAAGGTGACCATTCCAAGGCATGACACACTACCTCTAGTCCTCATGCTAGTCCTCTTCAAATCTAGGTCGGTAGAGGGTATGGTGTCACTACTGCCTCTTTCCATAGGTTAATGCCAGTCGCAGGCCAGACCAGATACCATGTGAGGCCAACTGCTTAAGGGTGTAGAGTCCGGTAAGCATGTTTCATTGAGGACATCTTTGGAGATTACCTAGAATAGGTATCATTAACAGTTAAAAGGAAAGCATAAAAATATTGCTTCCTTTTTCTGGTGTGGGATTCTATACATGCATCTTTTAGAAAATACTCTTTGGGTGGTATTTTCATTATGATTCTAGTTTACCAATCATCTCTGACAGGATGCTGTTTCATAGTTAAAAGACTTGTTATTCGGTGCTCTTCAACCAATCCAGTTCTAGACTTGGGATTTTAGTTATGTTTCTCCATCAGATGAATTTTCAGGATGGAGAGGGCTTAATCAAAATTAAGTGAAAATAAAAAGAACAATCTAAAGGAATGATCATGCAATAGGCTAAACTGAAGAGTGCTAATAAGAAATATGGGCACCTAGATAAAACTGACGAGTCAGGAAATTACGAATTACCTCATGGAGGTCATTTAACATCTAGCCTAATGGAGAAAAACCAAAACAAACTTTCTGGGAAATTAACCACCCTGCCATAGGCCTCTTGACATTACTATATTACAGGACTCTCCCTGCCTCCATCATTACCACAGTGAATATACATGAGTCCCCTGGCAACGTGTGTGGGATGGGAAGCGTGGGATTCACAGGAGCCTTTGTGACCTTAAGAAAATGTTTTCTAGGATGAGTTGCTCCCACAGACTCTTCATTCAGTTTATTTTTATGCTTTCTTGTATATTATATTAATCTTCCAAATTGACACAACCTACCTCTCAGAGGTTGCTAATGCCAAAGCATACTGGCGTGTCAAATAACCGAGGCTTGGAAAAAGGAAAAATGAGGTATGGTTTCTAGAAAAGCAGAGAGACGAAGGACAATAAATAATATCTCTCATTGACCTGGGGACCTCTCAAGTTAACAAATTGTGTGCAGCAAATCAAGACATCAATTCTATCTTATATTTCACTGAAATTTTATCAAAGAATGGATAGTACATAGACATAATAAAATTAGGGAAGTCCATCTTGACAAATGACATTTTGCATTATTTCAGTTATAATAAGTAGTTATTGCTATTTTTACATATGACACAAAAGTCAGGAGTATAACTTATTACTAAGTCAGTTTCAGCTGTTTTAGATATTTAAAATATGGTTCAGAGAATACACAAGTGACCTTTATCAGGATAAGAGATTTGATAAAAGGGTGATAGTGACTTTGTGGTTGAACCTAGGCATTTAAACTATGTGTAAGCCTTTAAAAGAAAAGGTAAAAAAAAAACAAAAAAAACACCAAAAAAACCAAAAAAGCAGTTATGAGAATCCAAGGGAGGGACATATTTTAGAAGATTCTAATTTGTTTCTTTCAGCTCCTTGCTGTCTTTGGAAGGTAGACAAGGGTATGAACTTCAGATTCATACTATCATGTGTACAATGTGTAATTTTAGGGTCTACTGACAGTTTTCTGTTCTATCTAGGAGCCTATAGGCTAAGGTAGAACATTGTAGCCAGCTACTCAGTAACCACAGTTAATGAGTTTTTATTACAGTTAGCTGATAAATCTGCAAAATGTATCTTATTTTGGAGTTTGTTTAATCGCTTGAAGGAAAAGACTATACCTCACACATTTTATAAGTAAAAACTATTTTTAGGCTTGTTTTCAAGAACAGAAACAAACACAGATGGCAACAGCACTTTTAAAATGTAAAGCATAAATAAGCATTCTTTTGAAAAGAGTATTTAAATGGACAGTCACAGCTGGATATTCCTATCACTATGCTTTCTACATCAATCAAAGATTTCTATAGTATTGGCCATATCAACTCCAATTTAAGTAACATAACTTGTGCATGTTTGTGTAAACAAAGCACTGTTACTAACAGTAGTATTAAAATAATCTGGGTGAGGTTTGGTAGACCTTCATATTTACTCACAACTTCTGCTGTGGTCTTGTTCCATAGTGTGTGAGATGCATTATTAGCAGTGAACAGAGTTCTTTAAATTTGTGGGGAAATTTGAAAGACTGCCAGCAATAACTCATTTCTGGACTCTTTCCAGATGCAATGTAACTAACCCCTTCCCTTCAAGGATAGTGTGCAGGATCTCAGATGGGGGAAAAAGTACAGTTCAATTTGGGAGGCTAGGTACAGCCAACTCTTGGTCTTTGTAATAGAGACACTTTCAAGCTTCCTGATCCTACCAGACGTTTGGTATACCAGTCAGATGTGCACTGGCCTGCTGCCACTGCTGCTGCTGCTGCCTTTGCCACGCATGAACTCACCAGGCTGCTACTTGTAAGAATCAGTGGTAAATGTGGAAAACTAAAGGTACGGTATAGTTGAAATATGTGAAATAGAGACTGAGTTACCCTGTAGTACAGCCTATAGCAAATAAGCTGAATGCTTTGGGGGCAGTAAACAGAGTTCTTTAAATTTGTGGCGTTGGCTGAAGATTGCCACTGACATTTATTTAAAGAATTACTTTGTCAACAAATCTGAATGACCTACACTAGTTAAACAAGAGGACTAAAATGAATCCTTTGAATATTCATAGCACTTCATTTAAAATCATCATAAAACTCTAAAATTAAAATATTAGACTTTTGTAATATCTAGGTATTACAATTATTGAAAACGAAAGTTGCAAATAGGAAGATATTGAAATATAGCTCTACCAACCAAAGAAAGAACCGAATGTACTCCATGATAAAAGCACAGGGGAGTCTGGGTGGCTTAGTCAGTTAAGCATCTGACTTCCGCTCAGGTCATGATCTCACATTTCTTTGGCTCAAGTCCCGCATCAGGCTCTGCGTTGACAGCTCAGAGCCTGGAGCCCGCTTTGGATTCTATGCCCCGCTCTCTCTGCCCCTCCCCTGCTCATGCTCTGTCTCTCAAAAATGAATAAGTATTTTTTTTTATTTATTTTTTATTTTTTTTAATTTTTTTTAATGTTTTATATATTTCTAGGGGAGAGAGAGAGAGAGAG